>NC_040105.1:90459741-90787072 GCF_003369695.1 Bos indicus x Bos taurus | reverse complement strand
TGTAAGGTGTAAATTCTTGATGAACACCTTTCATGATATCCACAGGGTTTTAATGGGTATGAATTTTCTGGTGTCTAATGTGGTGTGACTTCTGGCTGAAAGCCTTTCCCACATTCACTACACTGATAAGGCTTCTTACCTGTGTGTATCTCAAATGTAGAGCAAGGGTTGAGAACTGTGAGAAGCTTTCCCACACTCATTACAACCATAGGGTTTCTCACCTGTGTGGCTTCTCACATGTACAGTAAGAGATGAACTTGAGAGAAGGCTTTTCCACATACATTGCATTCATACGGCTTATCACCTGAATGAATTCTCACATGTACAATAAGTGATGTTCGCTGAGAGAAGGCTTTTCCACATTCATACATTCATAAGGTTTCTCTCCAGTGTGAATATTTTGATGTTTTATGAGGGTACTTCTTCTGACCAAAAGCTGTTCCACATTCATTACACTTGAAGGGTTTCTCTCCGATATGAATTTTCTCATGCTCAGTAAGGTTTGACTTGCCCTGAAGGTTTCCCACACTCCTTACATATAAAGGGCTTCTCTCCTGTGTGAGTTCTCTGGTGTCTGATGAGGTTTGACTTCTGAATGAAAGCTTTCCCACAGTCCTTACACTCAAAAGTTTTTCTCCAGTGTGAATTTCTGATGGGTAAGAAGATTTTCCTTCTGGCTGAAGGATTTTCCACATTCGTTACATTCAAAAAGCTTCTCTCCAGTATGGGTGTTCTGATGTTTAATGACATACTGCTTTTGGCTGAATGCTTTTCCACATTCATTACATTCAAAAGGTTTCTCTCTATTATGAAAATGCTCATGCTCAGTAAGAGGTTGATTTGTGGCTGAAGATTTTCCCACATACCTTACAGGCAAAGGGGTTTTCCCCACTACAAATTCTCTGCTGACTGAGGTGTGACATCTGAATGGAAGCTTTCCCACATTCACAAGGTTTCTTTCTTGTATGAATTTTTTGATAAATGAAAATTTACTTTTAGCTGAAGGTATTTCCACATTTCTTACATGTGCTGGGCTTCTCTGTGTATGGCCTTTCGAATACAGAGTAAGAGATAAGGTTCAAGAGAAAACTTTATCATAATCAGTACATTCAGAGCTCTCTAACTCTAAATTTTCTAAAATATTCAGTGAAGATTTATAACCTTCACTGACTTCTCTCCAGTATGAATTTTCTTCTGCTCAATGAGATGTTATCTAGGTAAAGGCTTTTCAATATTCTTTAGAAGCACAGGATTTCTCTCCAGCCTGACTTCAACATTGAATGAGGTTGCAACATACAAATGAAAGTTTTCCCACATTCAGTAAATTCATAGGTTTTCTCTCCAGTATGAATGCTCTGGTATCATGTGGGATTCAAATTTTTAATGAAGCATTTCCACACTGATTTTATACCCTTTTACAAAAAGGGTTATTATTACTACAAGGAGTAAGCTGTGGCAGATTTCCACACTATCTAAATTGATGATTCTTTCCTACACAACTAACTCTAAATTGTGTTTCAAACTCTAGGTTGAAAAAGTTGTTCCCTTAAAAGATAGTCTGATATCAGAGGAAGCACTTTTCCAATTTTCTTAGTCACTGCTTTTTTTCTGTCTGTACTTTATTGAAGCTGGATGCAACTTGTCTCCCAAGTCTTGTTGTCAGTCTATCCGTTCATCATCTTCTCAAGCTTCTTCTGAACAAACTTCCTTTCCACTTCTTTCTCCACCATCCAGAGTTCGTCTTCGTGCTTCAACAGAGGATCACATCCAGCCTGATCAGTTCACAACCTGCTACTGGGGAAAATGACACAGCACTAGAATGTTAATGCTGGAGCCAAAGTTCTCTCCTAGAACTCGGCTGAGCCCTGGGGCCTCCCGGCCTTCTGAGGATGAGGACGGTGCACAAGGAAATGACCCTCCTATTTTCGCGCCACATGGACCCAGGGGCCGGACTCTCTCTTACTTTTTTTGATGATCCAACAGATGTTGGCAATATGATCTCTTGTTCCTCTGCCTTTTCTAAATCTACCTTGGTAACGCATTCCTGACTCATAGGAAGAAAAACTGATGTTTTGAAGCAGCAACTATTAGCAAACATAGACATTAAGGCGTTTTCTGAAGTCACTCTTTTCAAATGCTTCACGTTTGTTTCTCAGAGAAGGCACCTGGATCTGCACAGAGTTTCCACTTCTGAATTTTTTTTCCCAGTGGATATTCCAATTTCTAATTGCTGAAACAGTAAGGTATGCACTGGATTTCATGGTTGATTTTAATGTAGCTTGCATAATAAGCTCCTTTTCCTCTTCAAAATCCTTAATTTTCACATTACAAAATAATAATAAGAAATGAACTCCTTGAGGGGGCTTATTGCCTAAATTCTTTTTCTATTGATCTCAAAGAGAGGTCTGGAGGTGATACTGGCCCCATTCATGTTTGCAATAGTCCATTAACTCTCTCTGGAATCAAATCTTGCCCCCATTTTACTCTTCAGGAGGTGGTGCTCTGTCTGAGGTATAATAATTTGTTTTTGAATCTCTGTGAAGAATGCTGCTGCTGCTGCTAAGTCGCTTCCGTCATGTCCAACTCTGTGTGACCCCATACACGGCAGCCCACCAGGCTCCCGCGTCCCTGGGATTCTCCAGGCAAGAACACTGGCTGCGAAGAATGAGCACTGAAATTTTTGAATTTTGTAGTTTATATCACTTTTATCTCATTGTTTGCATAACAGAGATATCCTCCACACATGTCATCATCCTAGTCAAAAGGGTTACTTACAGCTTATTTTAAATATTCAAATGAAATATTTCACAATAGGATGTAATAATGAGCTTCAAAGAAAATCATAATAAATTGTAAAGGATTGAAATTCCACAGATTGTTCTCTCTCAACGGATGGCATAAGCTAGAAACTTGTTTATCAAGGAAACTAATAGAAAATCAGCAACACCATTAAATTCATCACTCCATATATAGGAAATTTACACAAATGAAATTAAAATAAAAATCTTCCTGGACCACAAAGAAAAGGGAATGGACAAGAAAAGCCATGAACTTCGCCATGAAGCTGGCCATTCAAACATTTTGAGGTAAAAGGAGATACTGTAGGTTTTATTGCTGATAATTCTCCTCTACATTGCTGTAAGGGCCTGAAGACATGACCCGCTCTGCATTCATGTCCTTAAATCTCCATAGCTAAATATAAATAAAGAACCAAAAAGAACTGGCCAAGTACCACAGTTCCTTCCCCCTAATCTCCAGCCTGATTTTCATAGAAAGGCTATTATCTCTTGAGCTCTGGTCACTCAACCACACTTTGAGTCAACAGCTGTGACTCACAGGCTGCCAGTCCCCGACTGGCTGTACCAGTGGAGATAGATGTTTGAAATGCCTTCCATGGACACTCCCTAATGGACACAAAATTGCAGGTCATGAAATTTATTGTTTTAAAGATCAAAAGATTCTCTGTTAGAAGATAAGTAACTAGATACATCTGTATGAATTTTTTTCTTTTTTAATTTATTATTTTATTGAAGGATAATTGCTTTCCAGAATTTTGTTGCTGTCTGTCAAACCCCAACATGAATCAGCCATGGGTTTACATATATCCTCTCCCTTTTGAACCCCGGTCCCACCTCCTTCCCCATCCCACCCCTCTAGGTTGATTGTTTGAGTTTCCTGAGCCATACAGTAAATTCCCATTGCCTATGATAGTGGAAACAGTGGCTGACTTTATTTTTCTGCACTCCAAAATCACTGCAGATGGTGACTGCGGCCGTGAAATTAAAAGACACTTGCTCCTTGGGAGGAAATTTATGACCAACCTAGACAGCATATTAAAAAGCAGAGACATTACTTTGCCAACAACGTCCGTCTAGTCAAGGCTATGGTTTTTCCAGTGGTCATGAATGGATGTGAGAGTTGGACTGTGAAGAAAGCTGAGCACCGAAGAATTGATGCTTTTGAACTGTGGTGTTGGAGAAGACTCTTGAGAGTCCCTTGGACTCCAAGGAGATCCAACCAGTCCATTCTAAAGGACATCAGTCCTGGGTGTTCTTTGGAAGGAATGATGCTAAAGCTGAAACTCCAGTACTTTGGCCACCACATGCAAAGAGTTGACTCATTGGAAAAGACTCTGATGCTGGGAGGGATTGGGGGCAGGAGGAGAAGGGGATGACAGAGGATGAGATGGCTGGATGGCATCACCGACTCGATGGATGTGAGTTTGAATGAACTTCAGGAGTTGGTGATGGACGGGGAGGCCTGGCGTGCAGTGATTTATGGGGTTGCAAAGAGTCAGACACGACTGAGCAACTGAACTGAACTGATTCTGACCGGTAGGAGGTGATATCTCACTTTGGTTTGCATTTCTCCGATAGTGATGTTGAGTGTCTTTTCATGTGTTTGTTAGCCATCTGTATGTCTTCTTTGGAAAAATGTCTGTTTAGGTCTTTCCCCCACTTTTTGATTGCGTTATTTGTTTTCTGGCAATTAGTTGTATGATCTGCTTGTATATTTTGGAAATTAATCCTTTGTCAGTTGTTTCATTTGCTATTATTTTCTCCCATTCCATGGGTTGTCTTTTCACCTTGCTTAGAGTTTCCTTTGATTTGCAAAAGCTTTTAAGTTTGACCAGGTCCCATTTGTTTACTTATTCTTATTTCCATTACTCTAGGAGGTGGGTCATAGAGGATCTTGCTTTGCTTTATGTCATTGAGTCTCCTACCTATGTTTTCCTCTAAGATTTTTATAGTTTCCGGTCTTATATTTAGGTCTTTAAATCCATTTTGAGTTGATCTTTGCGTATGTGTGTATGTGTCTATTTCCCTTTTGATTTCTTCAGTAACCTGTTGGTTATTTAGAAACACATTTTTAAATCTCCATGTGTTGGTGTTTCTTACAGTTTTTTTCTTGTAATTGATGTCTAGTCTTATAGCGTTGTGGTCAGAGAAGATGCTTGATAAGATTTCAATCTTCTTAAATTTACTGAAGTTTGATTTGTGATCCAAGATGTGGTCTACCCTGGAGAATGGTCCATGTGCACTTGAAAAGAATGCTGTATTCTTCTGCATTTGGATGGAATATCCTGAAGATATCAATGTGATCCATCTCCTCTAATGTATCATTTAAGACTTGTGTTTCCTTATTAATTTTCTCCTTTGATGATCTGTCCATTGGTGTCAGTGGGGTGTTAAAGTCTCCTACCACTACTGTGTTACTGTCAATTTCTCCTCTTATGTTTGTTAATGTTTGTCTTATGTATTGAGGTACTCCTATGTAGGGTGCATAGATATTTACAATTGTTATGTCTTCCTCTTGAATTGATCCCATGATCATTATGCAGTGCCCTTCCTTATCTCTTGTAATCTTCTTTAAGATCTATTTTGTCTGATGTGAGGATTGCTACTCCAGCTTTCTTTTGTTTCCCATTTGCATAGAATATATTTTTCCATCCTCTCACTTTCAGTCCATATGTGTCTTGAGGTCTGAAGTGGGTTTCTCGTAGACAGCATATATATGGGTCTTGTTTTTGTATCCATTCAACCAGTCTGTGTCTTTTGGTTGGAGCATTTAATCCATTTATATTTAAAGTAATTATTGATATATATGTTCCTATTGCCATTTTCTTAATTCTTTGGGGTTGATTTTGTAGATCTTTTTTCTTCTCTTGTATTTCTTGACTGTATCAGTCCCTTTAACATTTGTTGTAAAGCTGGTTTGGTGGTACTGAATTCTCTTAACTCTTGCTTGACTGAAAAGCTTTTTATTTTTCCATCAATTTTGAATGAGATCCTTGCTGGGTACAGTAATCTTGGCTGTAGATTTGTACCATTCAACACTTTAAATATATCCTGCCATTCCCTTCTGGCCTGCGGAGTTCTGCTAAAGGATCAGCTATTAAGCTTATGGAGCTGACACCTATCCTACTCAAACTCGTCCAGAAAATTGCAGAGGAAGGTAAACTTCTAAACTCATTCTATGAGGCCACAGTCACCTTAATACCAAAACCATACAAAGATGCCACAAAAAAAGAAAACTACAGGCCAATATCACTGATGAACATAGATGCAAAAATCCTTGACAAAATTCTGGCAAACAGAATCCAACAACATATTAAAAAGACCAAGTGGGCTTTACCCCAGGGATGCAAGGATTTTTTAATATCCACAAATCAATCAATGTGATTCAGCACATTAACAAATTGAAAGATAAAAACCACATGATTATCTCAATAGATGCAGAGAAAGCCTTTGACAAAATTCAACATCCATTTATGATAAAAACCCTCCAGAAAGCAGGCACAGAAGGAACATATCTCAACATAATAAAAGCCAGCTATGATAAACCCACAGCAAACATTATGGTGAAAAATAGAAAGCATTTCCCCTAAAGTCAGGAACAAGACAATGGTGCCCACTCTGACCACTACTGTTCAGCATAGTTTTGGAAGTTTTAGCCACAGAGATCAGAGAAGAGAAAGAAAGAAAAGGTATCCAGATTGGAAAAGAAGAAGTAAAACTCTCACTGTTTGCTACATAGAAAACCCTAAAGACACCACCAGAAAATTACTAGAGCTAATCAATGAATAGAGTAACGTTGCAGGATATAAAATCAACACACAGAAATCCCTTGCATTCCTATACACTAACAATGAGAAAACAGAAGGAGAAATTAAGGAAACAATTCCATTCACCATTGCAATGAAAAGAATAAAATACTTAGGAATAAATCGACCTAAGAAACAAAAGACCTATATATAGAAAACTATAAAACACTGATGAAAGAAATCAAAGATGAAACAAATAGATGAAGAAACATACCATGTTCATGGATCAGAAGAATCAATACAGTGAAATTGAGTATACTTCCCCAAGCAATCTATAGATTCACTGCTGCTACTGCTAAGTTGCTTCAGTCGGGTACGACTCTGTGCAACCCCATAGACGGCAGCCCACGAGGCACCCTGTCCCTGGGATTCTCCAGGCAAGAACACTGGAGTGGGGTGCCATTGCCTTCTCCAGTGCATGAAAGTGAAAGTGAAAGTGAAGTGGCTCAGTTGTGTCTGACTCTTCACGACCCCATGGACTGCAGCCTTCCAGGCTCCTCCACTCATGGGATTTTCCAGGCAAGAGTACTGGAGTCGGGTGCCATCGCCTTCTCTGCAATCCCTCTCAAGTGACCAACAATATTTTTCAGACTATTAGAACAAATAATTTCCCAATTTGTATGGAAATACAAAAAACCTCGAATAACCAAAGCAGTCTTGAGAAAGAAGAATGGAACTGGAGGAATCAACCTGCCTCACTTCAGGAAACACTACAAAGCTACAGTCATCAAGACAGTATGGTACTTGCACAAAGACAGAAATATAGATCAGTGGAACAAACTAGAAAGCCCAGAGATAAATCCACGCACCTACCTCTTTGAGAGGAAGCAAGAAAATACAATGGAAAAAAGACAATCTCTGTAACAAGTGATACTGGGAATACTAGTGAACCACTTGTGAAAGAATGAAACTACAACACTTTCTATCACCATACACAGAAATAAACTCAAAATGGTTTAAAGATCTAAATGTAAGACCAGAAACTATAAAACTCCTAGAGGAAAACATAGGCAAAACACTCTCTGACATAAATCACAGCAGGATCCTCTATGACCCACCTCCCAGAGTAATGGAAATAAAAGGAGAAATAAACAAATGGGACCTAATTAAACTTAAAACCTTTTGCACAACGAAGGAAACTATAAGCAAGGTGAAAAGACAGCCTTCAGAATGGGAGGAAAAAATAGCAAATGAAGCAACTGACAAAGAATTAATCTCAAAAGTATGGAAGCAGCTCCTGCAGCTCAATTCCAGAAAAATAAATGATCCAATAAAAAACTGGGCCAAAGAACTAAACAGAAATATCTCCAAAGAAGACATACAGATGGCTAACAAACACATGAAAAGATGCTCAACATCACTCATTGTCAGAGAAATGCAAATCAAAACCAAAATGAGGTACCATTTCACACCGGTCAGAATGGCTGCTATCAAAATACCTACAAAGAATAAATGCTAGAGAGGGTGTGGAGAAAAGGGAACCCTCTTACACGGTTGGTGGGAATGCAAACGAGTACAGCCACTATGGAGAACAGTGTGGAGATTCTTTAAAAAACTGGAAATAGGACTGCCATATGACTCAGCAATCCCACCGCTGGGCATACACACCGAGGAAACCAGAAAGAGACACGTGTACCCAAATGTTCATCGCAGCACTGTTTACAATACCCAGGACATGGAAACAACCTAGATGTCCATCGGCAGACGAATGGATAAGAAAGCTGTGGTACATATACCCAATGGAATATTAATCAACCATTAAAAAGAATGCATTTGAATCAGTTCTGATGAGGTGGATGAAACTGGAGCCTATTATACAGAGTGAAGTAAGTCAGGATGAAAAACACCAATACAGTATACTAACGCATATGTATGGAATTTAGAAAGATGGTAATGATAACCCATATGCGAGACAGCAAAAGAGACACAGATGTATAGAACAGTCTTTTGGACTCTGGGAGAAGGCAAGGGTGGGATGATCTGAGAGACTAGCATTGAAACATGTATATTATCATATGTGAAACAGATCGCCAGTCCAGGTTCGATGCATGAGACAGGGTGCTCAGGGCTGGTGCACTGGGATGACCCAGAGCAGGGGATAGGGAGGGAGGTGGGAGAGGGGTTCAGGATGGGGAACACATGTACACCCATGGCTGATTCATGTCAGTGTATGGCAAAAACCACTACAATATTGTAAAGTAATTAGCCTCCAGTTAAAATAAATACATTTTTAAAAAGTAAAATAAATATATTAATTAAAAAAATAAACCAGAATGAATTTATAAGGACTGAAATGAAATAGTAACTTCTCTGTTCAGATAGAGGGGAAAGTCAGAAACTTTTATAAACTGAATAAAATTATTCACTATTGAAATAGTTGAGAAAATTACATGAGAGGAGTGACTTTATTTTTTCCCTTAAGTGCTCACCAATGTTCTCTTTATTTTTATTATTATTGTTATTGTACACACCATTCCTGATTATCAAGCAGCCATTTTAGAATGCAGAGAAGTGTCTTATACAGTATTAATTTTGAAGCAATGTTATATAAAGTGCACAAGGGACTATGCAAAACAGAGGGAGCTCCAAAAAAATCCTGACACTAGACACAGCAACAGAAGCATTCACCTTGCACATAGATACATAAGAAATCATAAATAATCGCTCCCTTAATGCACTAAGTTCTGACGTAACTTATAATGCATCCATCGGTAAATGACATGTGATTATCAAAAATTCAATATTTGCCAAATTGCACAGGGATTTGGATACCCTCATTCATCAAAAATTTCTGTATAAGTAAGACTTTCCCTCAATATTCTACGTGTATATGTTTGAAGAATTAAAAAATTGTAACTATACCACCTAGTAAATATCATACCAGCATTTATCTGTGAAAAAAAATTGGTTTCAATACAATGGAAAATTCAACAGCTATGCCCACCTAAACTCAAAAGTCTTGTCTTCTCTGGGTTGAATTCCTTTCCCTAATACATCTGTGCTGATGTACTAAACCCTAGTAACTGACACGTAATACGTGTTTACAGAGACAGGATTTATCCTGGAGGAATCAAGTTCAACTGGGTTCATTATGATGCCCTCTAATCCAAAATGACCTGTATCCACATAAAAATGGGAAATATGGACACAGAAACCTTCATATAGGGAGGAAACTGTGAGCAGATATGGAAGGGTCACTGCCATCTCCACAAGCCAAGGAGAGAGGACTGGAACAGAGGCTTCCTTCACATCACTCTGAAGGAACCAAACCAGCTGACACCTTCAGTGGGATTTCTGGTCTCCAAAAGTGTGAGACATTAAGTACGTACTGTTCAGTATACTGATTTCTGGCATTTCATACATCAGTTTCAGATAACTAATATGATATTTTAAAATCACCATGATTAGAAACACACAACGAAGCAAGCAAAGAAGGAAAGGGCCAGAAGATAATCTCTCTTGATACCCTCTATGTTACCAAGAAAATAATCACACCTGATACCCTCTGTCTCACCTCTATGTTGCCGTTGTCGTTCAGTCTCTCAGTCATGTCCGACTCTTCGTGACTCCATGAACTGCAGCATACCAGGCTTCGCTGTCCTTCACTATCTCCCGGAGTTTGCTCAAAATCATGTCTGTTAGATCGGTGATGCCATCCAACCACCTCATCCTTTTTTGCTCCCTTCTCCTCCTGCACTCAATCTTTCCCAGCATCAGGGTCTTTTCCAATGACTCAGCTCTTCTCATCGGGTAGCCAAAGTATTGGAGCTTCAGCTTCAGCATCCATCCTTCCAATGAATATTCAGGGTTGATTTCCTTAAACATTGACTGGTTTGATCTCTTTGCTGTCCAAGTGAGTTGCAAGAATCTTTTCCAAGACCACAGTTCAAAAGCATCAATTCTTCGGCACTCAGCGTTCTTTATGGTCCAACTGTCACATCCATACAGGACTACTGGAAAAAACAATAGCTTTGTCTGGATGGACCTTTGTTGTCAAAGTGATGCCTCTGCTTTTTACTACACTGTCTAGCTTTGTCATAGCTTTTCTTCCAGGGAGCATGCAACTTTAAATTTCATGCCTGCAGTCACCATCCACAGTGGTTTTGGAGCCCAAGAAAATAAAGTCTGTCACTGTTTCCACTTTTTCCCCATCTATTTGCCATGAAGTGTTGGGACCAGATGCCATGATCTTCATTTTTAATGTTAAGTTTTAAGGTTGCTTTTTCACTCTCCTCTTTCAACTTCATCAAGAGGCTCTTTAATTCCTCCTCACTTGCTGCCATTAGGGTGGTGTCATCTGCATAGGTCAGGTTGTTTATATTTCCTCAGAAATCTTGATTCCAGCTTGTGCTTCATCCACTCCAACATTTCACATGATGTTCTCTGCATAGAATTTAAATAAGCAGGGTGACAATACACTGACTTGACGTACTCATTTCCCAATTTGGAATCACTCCATTGTTCCATATCTGGTTCTGACTCTTGCCTCTTGACCTGCATAAGGCTCCTTAGGTGACAGGTAATGTGGGATGATGTTTCCATCACTTTAAGTATTTTCCACAGTTTGTTATGCTCCACACAAAGACTTTATTGTATTCAGTGAGGCAGAAGTCAGTGATCTAAAGCAAATCAAAATATTACAAAGGATTGAAATCCCACAGAATGTTCTCTCTCTGCAGATGTACTAAATTAGAAACCAGTTTAAAACAAAAAGTAATAGGAAATCCATTTCTTTAACATCCATCAATACACCATAGAAAAAGGACTTAAGTAAAAATCAAATACAATTTTTCAAGGGCCAAGAAAAAACCACAATAGAAAATATATGACCCTTAACATGAACTTCACATTCAAACGTCTTGAGGTAAAAGGAGATATCTTCGAGTTTATATTAGTAATAAGAGCCTGGAGAGCTACTGGCCATGGGATTGCAAACAGTTGGACACGACTGAGTGACCAACATTTTCTTTCTTATGGCGGAGTCCAATGATTTGGCAATGAGCTCTTTTGGAAGAAATTGAGCTTAATCTTAAGAAAATACCCTCATAATAACTTTTTTGCGTTTGATTTTCCCCCAGCTATCCAGCAGGAGAACGTGTGTGCTCAAACATCATAAAATGGGGACCTCCTTGCAAGAGAAAATTTCAACATTGAGTGTCTTGCTTTTGGCAAATCTTTATAGCGATTTTAGGTATCTTCTGATGTCTTCTCACCCATAACCCCTGGCTAAGAGGTCAGGGGTAGCCAATGTCCCCTCCCCTCATCTTAAAACTTCCATTGATGCATAAATTCCACCAGGCAGATGCTGTCAATAATCTCTCAATTGATGATCTTTGTGTGTGTAGTCTGTACTCCCCCATAGGATAAGCTGCTTTTCACTTTCTACAACGATTTCCTCTGTTGTTTATAATCATTGAGTTGCATGGTTTTGCATCTTCTCACAATTTATTTTCACTTCTAATGAAGCAGCACAATAATAATATAACCAATATGTTTATCATGGGCTCCTGTGGTTCATTTCTGGTGGTCTTCTAAGGAATGAAAGTACACAAGGCTACTTTTCAGCCGAATAAAATGAGTGCAGGAAAGCTATTTTAGCAGATTTGGCTCTCAGGAAAGGCCCCTTCTGTCCAGATCAAGTGGGTCCTGACTTGGGGATTGTGTGGCTGAACCACACCAACTCCATTTTTTCAGTTCCATCTTAATTCACACAGTCCTAACCTCCCCTCTTTTCACATGATTGAGCTTTAGCTTAATTTACAAGAAGTGAGTCCAAGCCAGATGAGTACCCTATCAACTTTTGCCCTTGCCTTCATCTGATGTGAGACCTGCAAGAGTGCTTTTGCTGACGTAAATGGTTAATGGTCATGAAACCCCTGAGGGGAGGAACCCCGATTCCAGTTGCTGCACCTGTGCTTCTGTCTTGGTAGTCAGATTCTACTTCTAGCTCTGGTCCCTTTAAATTCTTTTGTACCCTTTTTGGCAGTCAGTGTGCAGTGCAGCTTCGAATGCCTCTGAATTATCTGTCGACTCTATCCTTTGTGCTTGTATGTGATTTCCCCACAGTGAACTTCATAATTGCACTCCATGGCATTGCTCCCTCTGTTTTTTTTGGTCCCAAAGTTCCATCTCAGTTTGCAGGATATTATTCAGTATATGTGCCTCCCAACAGGGATGCTAAGTGCTTTTCCTGAAAGTTGGAATTATAAAGATAGAGAGCCTTGGGAGAAGAGGTCACGTAGACTAGCCCCTTTGTCTCAGAAATGAGGAAATGAAAACAAAGGGTCTGACTTGATCTTCTAAGGTGTATAAGGGCTGGAATTTTAGATGGACTCTTCTTGCTTTTTGGAAAGTGCTTTTCAACTAAGGTCAGGGGACATGAAAGGCTGGGGTTGGATGGGGAGGGACAAGAGTCTCTTGCTAACACCCGCTTTGCTAAGCACATCACTTCTTTCATTGGGCATCAGCTCAGATATCTAATACCTGTTAATGAGCTGCAGCACAGAACTTCTGGTCTGGTTCTTGTCCTGAACAGAATTCACTGTTTTATGAACCAAGTATTTTTGGTGTTTGTGGTGAGCACAGGTGCTATGAACCGAATTGGCTCCCCTCCAAAAAATTAATATGTTGGAGCCCTAACCCCAAGTGTGACTGGATCTGGAGATAGGGTATTTAGGTAATTAATTGAGATGGGAGCAGGGGCATAATTGGATAGGACTGTGGCCATATGGAAGAGGAAGAGATACCAGATCTTTCCCCTGCATGTGAGGACCCAACAAGAAGATGACCACTAGTAATACAGAAAGAGAGGTTTCTCTAGAAACTGACACTGCTAGATCTTGATTTTGGCACTTCTATCCTCCAGAACTGTGAGAAAATGAACTTCTGTTGTTTATGCCGCCTAGTCTACAGTATTTTGTTATGCCAAGCCTAGCTGATTAATATAATCAGGAATATGTAAATAGATGAGCCCAGATCACTGCCCTAAAATGACACATTTATCACTTGAAATTTATAAGAACCAATCACCTACAATCCCACCAATTAGACATGTTAGCATTTAAGTGCCTAAGCATCCATACTGTGGTGTATTAATATTCACGTATTTTCTGACTAAAGGGGATTATGCTGTTGCTATTTGCAACCTGGAGTGTTACCTTACCACTCCCTTCTAAGAGGTGACAGTCTTGAATAATCAGTGGGTTTACAGGAAGTGAAAACTATGGTCTCTGCAATAGCATAAACGTTCCTAAGCATAAAGGGGGTTGGGGGGTCACTTCTGCTCAAATATCAGGGAGGTGACACAATCACAGGTCTTAGAGTTGTTGTTCAGTTGCTAAGTTGAGTCTGATTCCTTGTGACCCACGGACAGTAGCATGGTAGGCTCCTCTGTCCTCTACTATCTCCTAGAGTATGCTCCAATTCATGTCCATTGAGTCGGTGATGCCATCTAACCATCTCCATTCTCTGCCACCTCCTTCTCCTTTTGCCTTCAATCGTTCCCAGTATCAGGGTTTTTACCAATGATTCAGCTCTTCAGATCAGGTGGCCCAAGTATTGGAACTTCAGTTTCAGCACCAGTCCTTCCAATGAACATTCAGTGTTGATTTCATTTAGGATTGACTGGTTTGATCTTACAGTCTAAAGGACTCTCAAGAGTTTTCCCCAGCAGCACAGTTCGGAAGCATCAATTCTTTGGTGCTCAGCCTTCTTTATGGTCCAAATCTAACACCTGTACATGACTACTAGAAAATCCGTAGCTTTGACTAGACTGACCTTTGCTGACAACGTGATGTCTCTACTTTATAATGCACTGGAATGCAAAAGTAAGGGCTACATGGAGTAACAGGCAAATTTGGCCTTGGAGTACAAACGAAGCAGGTCAAAGGCTAACAGAGTTTTGCCAAGAGAATGCACTGGTCATACCAATCACACTCTTCCAACAACACAAGCGAAGACTCTACACATGGACATCACCAGACGGCCAATACTAAAATCAGGTTGATTATATTCTTTGCGGTCAAAGATGGAGAAGCTGTATACAGCCGGCATAAGCAAGACTGGGAGCTGACTGTGGCTCAAATCATGAGCTCCTTATTGCCAAATTCAGACTTAAATTGAAGAAAGTAGGGAAAACCACTAGACCATTCAGGTATGACCTAAATCAAATCCCTTACAAGTATACAGTAGAAGTGAAAAATAAATTCAAGGGATTAGATCTGATAGACAGAATGCCTGAAGAACTATGAACGGAAGTTTGTGACATTGAACAGGAGGCAGGGATCAAGACCATCCCCAAGAAAATGAAACGCAAAAAGGCTAAATGGTCGTCTGACGAGGCCTTACAAATAGCTGAGAAAAGAAGAGAAGCTAAAGGCTTCTCTTGGCAAAACTCTGTTAGCCTTTTCCATGCTTCATTTTGTACTCCAAAGCCAAACGTGCCTGTTACTCCAGGTATCTCTTGACTTCCTACTTTTGCATTCCAGTCTCCTAGGATGAAAAGGACATCTTTTGGGGGGGGTTATTTCTAAAAGGTCTCGTAGATCATTATAAAACCATTCAACTTCATCTTCTTAGGCATTAGTACTTGGAGCATAGACTGGGATGACTGTGATATCGAATGGTTTGTCTTGGAATGAACCGAGATCACTGTTGTTTTTGAAATTACACACAGGTACTGCATTTCAGACTCTTTTGTTGACTACGAGGGCTACTCCATTTAATTCAGATGACCCATAGTAGTAGATATAAGGGGCATCTGAATTAAATTCACCCATTCTTGTCCATTTTAATTCACCGATTCCTAAACGAATATGTTCACTCTTGGCATCTCCTGTTTGACCACTTACAATTTACCTAGATTCATGGACCTAACTTTTCAGGTTCCTATGCAATATTGTTTTTTGCAGCATCAGACTTTTACTTTCACCACCAGACACATCCAAAACTGGGTGTCATTTCCACTTTGGCTCAGCCTCTTCGTTCTTTCTGGAGGTATGTTTCTGCTGTTCTCCAGTAGTATATTGGATTCCCTACTGACCTGGGGGTTTCATCTTTCAGTGTAATATCTTCTTGCCTTTTCATCCTGTTCGTGGGGTTCTCAAAGGAAGAGTGCTGAAGTGGTTCGCCATTTCCTTCTCCAGTGGACCGCATTTTGTCAAACACTCCACCTTGACCATCTATCTCGGGTGGCATCATATTATATCTCTGGAAATAAAATATGCTTTCCTTCACAATGTGGAACTATTAATATTTTGTTCGAAGCAAAATTAACGCTTCCTTGAAAGTTTAAGCAGATGCACCCTTGGAAGATTGCCATTTGGCAGATGGTAGCTCACTGATGACCTCCGTTTCTTGAGTTGTTGTTTAAGTCCTTGTTGGATCCATTTCTATAATTTGGCTCATTTCTATATGATTTTACATTCTTACATGTATAAATATTTTTGTATGTATTACCAAAGATTATTGAAAAGATTGTGTTTTTAAATTATTTCACATTTATTTGTATTTCTTCTGTCCCTAAGGAGGTTTCTCAGAGAATTAGGTGAATATATATTTCCACCCATAGATGTTCACCAGTTCTAGCTTTTGGAGTATTTTTAGAATCTAAGTATTATGAAGAAAACAGTATTAAACTTGGTACATGATTAAGGAGGTGGAGACATGGTCAACCCATACTCTGAGGTGGGCAACCTAATAATGGGAGTATAACAACAATTGAAGTTTTCCTCAAGGAATAAGTGGTCCACGCCCACATAAGTCTTTCCAGACTTGGGGGCCCTGTACCAGGAAGATGAGCCCCCAGAAGGCTTGGCTTTGTAGGTCAGTGAGGCTTACTTTCAGGAGAGCCAGAGGGCTGTGGGAAACAGAGACTCTACCCTTACAAGGTGCACAGAAAATCTTAACAAGCTTGGGAACCTAGGACAGAAACAGCAATTTGAAAGAAGCCTGGGTTAAACCCATCTGCTGATCTTGGAGAGGCTCCTGGAGAAGTAGAAGGCAGCTGGAGCTCACCATGGGGATATAGACATAGGTGGCAGCCATTTGGGGGAGCTGGTTCTACCACATGGACCCTGGCGCTAGAGCACCATTTTGTAATCCTCCTTCTAGCTTATTCGTGCTATAACCCAGACCTGACGAACATGCCTATCAGCACCAGTACTGGGATGCCTTAGGCCAAGCAAAAACCCAGGCAGAGATACAGACCCACCTTGAGACCCCTGAAGCCTGTAGTTACCCTGGAACCCAGCTTTGGCCATCCCAGGACCTGGCCCCACATACCAGTAGTCTAGAACCAGCTGCAGCACCAACCTCACCCATCAAGGGGTAGGCACCGTCCCATCATACTCTGGACCCGAGTCCAGCTTACCGGTGGGTTGAAACACCAGCTCCAGGACACTCAGGGCTATGCAGCCCATGTTCCCAGGACCCATCTCCATCTATCAGAGAGTTTGTGCTAGTCCTGGGAATCCCTGGGCCTCACCCTCCCCACAAGCAGGCCAAGACACAAGCTCTGTGACCCATGGGCCCTGCAGCCAGAGACCCCAGGACTCACCTCTACCTTTCAGGGTGGTACCACCACCCACCAGTGGGGAGACACCAGCCCCAGAACCATCAGAGCCGTTCATCCTGCCATATCAGGACCCATCCCACAACAAAGCTGGCTGGTGCCTGCCCCAGGACCCCGAGGATAACTTGGGCTGCTCAGCCAGTGCTGAGGACTAGAATTTGGCTGTACCTACTACCTATGGGCTGAGACCAGCTTCAGGACACCCCCAGGCCATGATTCCTCCCACCAGCAAGTGAATACCGCATCTAGGACACCCAGGCCTATAGCTACACACTCCAGAGCTCCTCGGGATCATTGGAGTACAGATTTAGGATAAATGAGTCCCCTTGTCAGGGTTATTATTTATTATGTTTGTGGAATACTAGAAAAATCATTTTTTATATTCACTTACTTGGCTGCATCAGGTCTTAGTTGTGGCATGCAGGATCTAGTTCCCCAATCCGGGATTGAACCCAGGACCCCTCACTGGGAGTGCAGAGTCTCAGCCACTGGACTACCAGGGACATCCCCTAGAAAAATCTGAAGAAAGAATTAGAAAAAGTGATATGGTTCGCAGTGATATCAGGAAAAACTTCCATCAAATCAACTGCAATTAAATTTTTCTGGATGGGACCTTGACATGGTCTTAAACAAGCAGAATAGAGTTTGGGGAGTGAAAAGCTCACTGCAGCGCCATCACAGATTCAAAACGGGACTGTGGACCCATAAGAAAACTAGCGTTTTACAAAATGACATAATTTCTGTTGTGTTCATTGTTGCTGCTTCAGTATCTCAGTGTCTGGCCGTATGATATACAAATATTTTTCAGAACTTTTCTGGCATGCTGGTCAGAAATATAAACTATGTGTGAATTCCTGTGAATGAACTAGGATTTTTTTTTTTTTGGTGCTAGGTGTGTTTTCCATTTAGTGAATCCAATAACCAAATACAGGCATTAATAAACCAGTGCTACAACTGCACCATACCTACGGGCCATGAGGCAGAAATGCAAGGGTGAGTGACACACATGACCTCTAGGAAGGAGGGAGGGCAAATGGGGTTTGATGGTAAAGGCCTGGAGGGGAAATGAGAATATGTTGTTTTTCACTTTAGAGGGTGATTGAGGAACGCAGACACCTAAAGACTAGTCATGATCTAACAGTGTTAGCTACTGAAAATTCAAATTAGAGCAAGGGCTTTACAGCTTAAATAAGAAACTATAAGTTCCAACCTTAGGAAAATAGTGTTAATTCGACAAGCATACCCCATTCAAACTTTTTTCAACATTGTCTGTATTATAGAATACATTGTAAAGTGTGTTCATTGAAACACTTTACAGAAATAGCTGAATTTCAAAGTTCAAGAAATAATTCCTGTTTCAGCCTTTCTGGTGATCTCTAGGGTCATTATCATTTTATTTACCTCTTTTATTCTCTAACTCTCTAAGAGATAGGGTAACAATAATCCAGAATTTTTATGTGGGAAATGGTGAAAAAGTAAAGTGAAAAAACTGATAAGAAAAATCAAAGTGACCTCAATCAAACTTCTTTCAACATACCGCATATTCAGAATTATGTAATATAACATAAATGAGAAACCAAAAATAGTACAAAAATATCCGTTTACTTCTCCAGATCCCTGAATTCTGAACTTACTATTCCTATATGCTCAGATTTATCCAATTCTAATTTTTCACCTTCTATTTCTTACCACATTTAAAAGAAAATCCACTGGGGTCAGTAGATTGGCTTAACTGTGTGCAGGCTTGCAGACCCAAGTTTGGTTTGGTAACAATTTTGGTAACCCAGATTGGACAGCAACCCTGAGTGTGCATCTCATCCACGGCACATCAACATCTGTTCAATGACAAGCCCTTGGGTCTGCCTCACAGACAAAGGTACTCAAGCAGCTGCTGGATAGGATCCAAAAGCAGCCTAGATCTAGATTCAACCTTCTGTTGGACGGAGCCCTTTCCTGATAGAGCTGGATTGCAAGCTCTAGTGTATCCAAAACCTAACACGGGTTCACTGGTGAGTGGGGCTGGGTCCTGGCACAGCTGGCTGAGGAGGCCAAGGTATCTCAGAGCTGGTGCTGACCTGCTGGTGGGTGGGACTGAGGCCCAGGCTGTCCTAGGGCTACTAGCAACTCCATGGTGGGCAGAGCTGGGTCCTGGGGCTCTGGCTGCAGGACCCTGGGTGTCCCAGGTCTAGTGCCTGTGCTCTCATGTGTGGGACAGATCCTAGGCACTCTGGTGGACAGGCTTGTGTCCAGTGGCACCTGTGGGCTCAGGGCATCATAAGGCAGACTGGATGCTGGTGGATGGGCCTGTGTCTCTGCCTGGCCAGTTACTTGACCTGAGACATCCAATCCTGGTGCCCATAGGCTTGTGGTCAGGAGCAAGGCTTGGTCCTGAGACTTATAAGCCAGGGGGAAGATGTCAAAATGATACTTGCCAGCACCAGTGTCCATGTGGCAGAAAAAGCTTTCCAAAATTGCTTCCACCAGTATCTACGTCCCCAGAATGAGCTCCAGATTTCTCCTACCTCTCCAAGAGACACTCCAAGATCAGTAGGTGGGTCTGACCTAGGCTCCTTTCAAATTACTGCTTCTCTCCTGTCTCTTTTTTATTGATTTCTTCTCTGATCTTTATTATTTCCTTCCTTCTGCTGACCTTGGGCTTGGCTTGTTCTAAAAAGAACAATTCCTTTAGATGGTAGGTTAGGTTCTTTATTGGAGATGTTCCTTGGTTTTTGAGGTAGACCTGTATGGCTATAAGCTTTCCTCTTAGAACTGCTTTTGCTGCATCCTATAGGTTTTGGAAACATGTGTGTTTGTTTTCATTTGTCTCCAGGTATTTTCTAACTCCCTCTTTGATTTCTTCACTGATGCACTGTTCTTTTTTCCTATCATATTCTTTTGTCTCCATGTGTTTGTGGTTTTTGCATTTTCCTTATGTAATTATTTTCTAATTTCATACAGTGTGGTTAGAGAAAATGCTTGGTACAATTACTGCTCTCTTAAGTTTGTTGAGACTTGGGTTTTTTGTGGCATAGCATGGGGTCTATCCTGGACAATGTTCCACGTGTACTTGAAAAGAATGTATATTCTGCTACGTCTGGATGGAATATTCTATAAATATTTATTCCATCCAACTGGACTAACATGTCATTGAAGGCCACTGCTGTCTCCTTATTGATTTTCTATCTAAAGTATCTGTCTATTGCTGTAAGTGTGGTGTTAAACTTCCCTAACATTACTGTATTCTTATAAATTTCTTCCAAGAAATTTTAAACAGCGGAAGATACACAGCTGGATGAAGAATTGTTGATATAGAATATAGATGAAAGAAGTTATATAGACTACCTCATAGAAAGACACATGAAGTAAAAGATTAAAGAGATGGCAAGAGACTTAAGAAATGGACTTAATACTAAGGAGGTATTAAGTACATCTTGTAGGCATGCCAAAAGTGGTAACCTGGCTAAATTTTAGAATAATAATATTCACAGAGAAACAGTTGATACTTTCCAGAATTTAGGGAGGCTATGTTTCCATAGATTCAGGAAGCACACCTGGACACATCGTAGGAAAGCTACAGACAAAGGTAGCATATAGATCATACTAGCAAACAAAAAGACACATCGTCTACAGAGCCATGCCAAAGACTATGACAGTAAATCTCCTTTCATAAACAAATGGAAGCAGAAAGCAAGTAGTGAGAGTAAGCAACCACACAGATAGTGTTGCATTCCTAGCCTAAGTATCATGATAAGGCTTTGATAGACTCAAAGAAGGACCACTCAGAACACCACAACAAGGACAGACTCACTGCTGTTCCTTAGTCATAAGCCACTTCAGGTGTACCTCAGCTGCACAGAGCTGCATTGAACTTCTCAAGTTGGCCCACTTCTAAGGACTGACCAAGGAGGTGGTATAAAGTTCTGACTCTGTTGGGCCAGTGTGAAGTGACTTTAATGGCTCATTTTACCTTCAGATTCAGTATGGGATCAGAAAATAATTTTGGAGAGTCAGCATTAGATATGCACTTCTTCCTCTGCCCACACCTGTCTTCATCCCATCCCTTTCTCGGGCAATGAGAGTGCATAAATGTCCTGCACACGAAAGACCACATCATGCTTAGAACTTAATTTGTAAAAAAAAGACATTGGAGACAACATGAAAAATCATGATATTTACAACAATAGACACTATTGTTAGGGAAATTACATTGTCTTGTTTAGGCTTCAGAGACAAAGCAGAACAGGCCTCTGACCTTGCTTCTGACCTACCAGGACACTGCCCTGACTACTGCTGTGGGTGTCAGCCACACCTGCTGTGAGTGTGGAAGAGAATCTATTATCTATTGTGTAATAGATAGATAAGAAGAGGATCTTGGAATTTAAGTCCTTGAAGGAGGTCTGGCCAACCACTCCCTGGATTTAGCAACATTCCAAGATTTGTAGAACAAAGCAAACAGTACTGGAAAATATTGGCAAAATACCAGAGCTATAGTTTTGCTCACATATTGATGATGATTTGATTTATATTTGAATCAGTTCTAATGAGGTGGATGAAACTGGAGCCGATTATACAGAGTGAAGTAAGGCAGAAAGAAAAACACCAATACAGTATACTAATGCATATATATGGAATTTAGAAAGATGGTAATGATAACCCTGTATGCGAGACAGTAAAAGAAACACAGATGTATAGAAGTCTTTTGGACTCTGTGGGAGAGGGCGAGGGGTGGGATGGTATGGGAGAATGGCATTGAAACATGTAAATTATCATATGTGAAACAGATCACCAGTCCAGGTTCAATGCATGATACAGGGTGCTCGGGGCTGGTGCACTGGGATGACCCAGAGGCATGGGATGGGGAGGGAGATGGGAAGGGGTTCAGGATGGGGAACACATGTACACCCATGGCGGATTCAAGTCAATGTATGGCAAAACCAATACAATATTGTAAAGTAAAATAAATAAATAAGTAAAACTGGGAAAAAAAAAAAGATTAGAATTTAAAAAAAAGAAGAAGAATTGAGGTCCTGGGGCAAGATACTAGAGAGCGCCTCCCTTAGTAGTACAGGTATGAAGTGGACAGTACCTATTCCAAAACGGGCAATGAAGGACTGTATTTTTCGGTCCAATATGGAAGAATTCTGATGGGCTATTATACCTCCAGGGTTCTCTTTGGTCAATGCAGTAAATATTTAGGATAAATGAGCCTCATTGTCAAGAATATTGTTTAGTATTTTGTGTAGAATTAGAGAAATCTTGTGAGAGAATTTTTTTAAAAGAATATGATTCCCAAGGAGGCCAGGAAAATCTTCCACCAAAGCAATGTTAAGAAAATATCTCTAGGTGGGACCTTGAGATGATCGTAGACAACCTGAATATAATTTTGGAAATGAAAAGCTAATTTCAGAGCCATTGCATTTTTGAAAAGGGAACTCTAGACCCATAGGAAAGAGACAGTATTTCACAGAATTATTTCATTGCTATTGTGCTCATTGTTGTTGCTTTCAATATCCCTGTGTTTACCCATATGACATACGAATATTTTTCCAAGCAATTCTTGTCCATTGCTATTGTGTGTGAATTCCTGTAAGAAATCTAACCCACTAGCATATTTTTATTGGGCTAGGTGTGTTTTACATTAGGTGAATCCAATAATCAAATACAGGCATTAGGAAACCAGTTTTACAAGTGCACCATGTAGGCCATGAAGACAGAAGTGCATGGGCGACTGACACTTGATACCTAGGAAGGAGGGAGGGACAATGGGGTTCAGTGTTGAAGACCAAGAGGGGAAATGAGCATATACAGTTGTTCACTTCAGAGGGTGACTGAAGAACTCAGCCACCTAATGAATAATCATGATCTAATGGTGTTGGCTATTGCAAATACAAGTTAGGACAAGAGTTTTCTGCTTAAATAACAAACTATAAGTTTAAACCCTAGGGAGACAGTTCAAATTTTTTTCAACATAATCTGTATGATAGAATTTATTGTAAAACATAAACGAGAGCTGAAACTCATTCAGTTCAAGCTACTGCAGAAATAACTGCAGTATTCCTCTATACAGAGGCATTGTGAAATTCATCAATCTTTGAGAAGTGAAGATAAGCAGAAATCATATAGCCTGGTGGGCCTGATGCTTGAGCAGGTATTCTGTCATGCACCTGAGGGAAGTTTGTTTTAAGTAGGAGTAATATATAAGGTTACTGTGCTTGTGGAAGTAAATAGCCTGGCTTGTGTAATATATCCGTGTAATATAACTGTCTGAAAACTCGAGTCCTTTACCATATTCTGGTAGGTGACGAGCATTACCCAGAGCCACATGGCTACTGAATTAGAACTGACACCAGGATCCAGGTGATTCCCTAAATCTCACTTCAGTGTCTGATCCATTAGGCATGTTTTTGCCTTTGAGTGATTATGTCAGAGGATAACAGAAACCATGCTTCTTTTGATGAACCTGCTTGATAGGAAATATCTCAGTATAAAAGAATAACCTTCCATGATCTCAAATCTCCTTTTGGAAATTAATTCAAGTGAGGAGCATATAATGAAGTGTTTCCCTTAACCATTCTCCAATATCATGCAAGGACAGCTTCTTATGCTTTTCCTTTTCCCTTAATGTTTTCCTCAAAACTACCCAATTTATGACTCTGTGGAAATGCACTTTTCACAATTGAGAAAGATGGATTACAACTAAAATGTCAGGTGTTGGAGGACCCAAAAAGAAGAGGACCTTGAGGAATATGAGAAAACTCTGTGTCCCTAAGTCAGAAAAATTAGATATTCAGACCAGGTCTGTCTGAGTTCCTTTCACCAATAAATCTGTACGTACATTCTCCTTGCTGTCTACCTGTGTGTTTCTTTGTCTGTATACATGGCCCTACAAGTGGGAGAGGATGTCTATATTTGTTAGAAATTTCACTCCACTTTAGTGTGAAAACTGTGGCATGCAACATAGGATTCCAGTAAATAGTAGGTGTCCTCTCCTAGTAGTAAGTAAAGAGTAAACCAATCCAAAGACAATCACCATAATATAGTGAACAAAACACTTATTTCTATGGCCATACCCTGTGTATGCCACCCAAAAACATCTCAAGAAGCTTGTCTTTTATTTCAGTGGCTACTGGATTCAGGAATATTGCTCATCCCTGAGTATTCCTTCCAATGAGAGGTCCTATCTGTTTCCCCCTCTTCTTGAGCTGATGAAGCCTGTGATTATTTTGCACAAAGAATAAAATATAGTGGAAATTATGCCAATTACAGGACTATATTTTCAGAAGGAATGTCCTTCTGCCTTGCTGTTTGAGGCCATAGGGCTAAAATGGAAAAGGTCATTTTATCTTGCTGGACCTCCCCACAAGAAAAGAGGCCCCTTTCAGCGCCAGGTATGTGTGTGAAGGTTGCCTGGAACTTTGCAGTGTAGCTTAGACATATGGTGATTATCACTGAGTGATCTTAGGATGGTTTAGATTTTTAAGGGATATTTACATTCCACATTTGGAAATTGTTTGTGTAAAAAAATTTAAAATCCTCCCATTATAAATTGTAATATACAAAGTTATTTTAAACACTATTTTAAATACTCAGATGTGCTTGAAACGTGGCTCAAATCAATAGATGGCTGAGACACACACATAATTCTAAATGATTGACTATATCCATAGTGAAAAACTGGACTTTCTTTCTTATAAGAAAGCAAGGACCAAGGAAAATTCTAATTTTTGTCTTTAGCTATGGGTGAGGAATAAAATGTTGCCTAAAGAATTTGTAACCAAAAGAGTGCCTTGGTGTAGCTTTGGTATTTTAATTAATATTATTAGCATGGCCCAAGTAGTTTCTGTTTGCAAACTCATATATATGGAAAATGCAAATCTAATTGTGTCTAGAGGAACTTAACCCTGTGCTCACTTTGGCAGCACATATACTAAAATTGGAACAATACAGAGAAGATTAGCATGGCCCCTGTGCAAGGATGACACACAAATTTGTGAAGCATTCCACATTTGTAAGACTGAACCAGAAAGAAATTGAAATTATGAACAACCCCAATACAAGCACTGAAATTGAAGCTGTGATCAGAAACCTCCCAAAAACAAAATCCCAGGACCAGATGGCTTCACAGGAGAATTCTATCAAACATTTAGAGAAGAGATAGTGCCTATCCTTCTAAAGCTCTTTCAAAACATTGCAGAAGAAAGAACACTTCCAAACTGATTCTACGAGACCACCATCACCATGATACCAAAACCAGACAAAGACAACACAAGGAAAGAAAACTACAGGCCAATATCACTGATGAACATAGATGCAAAAATATTCAACAAAATTTTAGCAAACAGAATTCAGCAACACATCAACAAGCTCATACACCATGATCAAGTTGGGTTTATTCCAGGGATGCAAGGATTCTTCAATATATGCAAATCAATCGTTGTGAAACTCCATATTAACAAATTGAAAGATAAAAACCATATGATTATCTCAATAGATGCAGAAAAAGCCTTTGACATAATTCAGTACCCATTTATGATTAAAACTCTTCAAAAAATGGGCATAGAAGGAACCTACCACAACATAGTAAAGGTCATATATGATAACCCTACAGCAAACATTATCCTCAATGGTGAAAAACTGAAAGCATTCCCCCTAAGATCAGGAACAAGACAAGGGTGTCCACTTTCACCAGTATTATTCAACATAGTCCTGGAAGTCCTAGCTACAGGAATCAGAGAAGAAAAAGAAATAAAAGGAACCCAGATTAGAAAAGAAGATGTAAAGCTCTCACTGTTTTGCAGATGACCTGATACTGTACATAGAAACCCTAACGATAGTATCAAAAACTTACTAGGGCCAATCAGTGAATTTAGCAAAGTTGCAGGATACAAAATCAATACACAGAAATCACTTGCATTTCTATAAACTAACAATGAAAAATCAGAATGAGAAATTGAGGAATCAATCCCATTCACCATTGCAACAAAAAGAATTAAATGTCTAGGAACATAAACCTAATCAAGGCTTCTACAAACATTCCTACAGTTAAAGCCCTCCTGATCAAACACAAATTCCCCCTCCAAAATGACAGCACCAGCATAAACAATAAACCAAGATGGAAACCTGTAGACTTTTAATCAGATACAAAGTACAAGAAATGTACTTAGCATATTTAGATGATAAGATACATAAAACATGAGTCATAAATAGCTAATTATCAAAAGACAAATAAGCTTTCTAGTACTGAACACCATAATCACTGGAATAGAAGAGTAAAGAAATTTTAAACAGCTGGGACACAAATGGAGAGAGAATATATGATCCAGAAGATAGATGAAAGAAATACTACAGAATACTTCATAAAGAGAATAAAAGAATTAAATGGAGGTCAAGAAACCTAAGAAATGAACTAAGAAGATATATCTCCTTGGCATACCAGAAGTGACAAACATTCCTTGGAAGTTCCTTTACCATAGTTGTTTTGTTGAAAGTTTTCACTTTCATCTCAGGTTCAAAGGATTTGTTAACAAAATAAGCCACTCGTTATGTACAAATAAATAATACAAATATTTATTAGAAGATTATCTAACTTACTTGCAATATAATAACATTTAAAAAAAGAGAGAAATAGAGGAGAGGATACATCATCAAATTGGATTTTGACTAACATCCAGACTTAAACAGCACTGGGAAGTGACACAACACATCTGGAGCTCCAGTTGGGAGAAGGTCCCAGGTAGCACGTCCACTCCATTGGTGAGACTTCAAAGACTGCAGTTCAGGGTTCCCTACTTATAATCCCAGGCCCCAAATTGATTATCATCATCAATCTGTGAGCAAAGCTGCAGGTCTGGTATTATGTTAATTTTTTTCCAAATGCTGTATGCTTTGTTCTTTAAAACTCGGAGTGTTGCTAAATCCAGGAATGGTTGCCCAGACCTCCTCCAGGGACTTAACAAATTCCAAAGTCCTCTTCCTACCTATCTATTGTGTATTTCTTCCACATTCACATCAGGTGTGGCTGACACCCAAAGCAGTAGTCAGGGCAGTGTCCCCGTAGTTCAGAAGCAAGTTCAGTGGCCTGTTCTGTCTCTGACACCTAAACAAGACTATTTATTTAATTTGCCTAAGAATAGTAAATATGATTTTTCATGTCTCGAATGTCCTTTCTTCTGAATTAGGTTCTAAGGATGGTATGGTGTTTAGTGTGCAGGACATTTATGCACTCTCAATGCCCAAGAAAGGGATGGGAAGAAGACAAGTGTGGGGAGAGGAAGAAGTACACATCTAATGCAGACTCTTCAAAATTATTTTGTGACCCCATGCTGAATTCTGAAGGTAAAATGAGTCATTAAACTCACTTCACACTAGCCCAACATAGTCAGATCTTTATGCCACCTCCTGGATCAGTCCTTGGAGGTGGGCCAACTCAGGAAGTACAAGGCATTGGACAAGGCAGCTCTGTGCAGCTGAGGCAACCTGAAGTGGCTCATGACAAAGGACTGTCAGTAAGTCTGTCCTTGCTGTGGTGTTCTGAGTGGTCCATCTTTGAGTCTACCAAAGCCTTATCATGATACTTAGGCTAGGAATGCAGCACTACATGCGTGGTTTCTTACTCTCACTATTTGCTTTCAGCTTCCATTTATTTATGTAAGGAGATTTACTGTCATAGTCTTTGGCATGGCTCTGTAGACAATGTGTCTTTTTGTTTGCCAGTATGATCTATATGCTAACTTTGTCTGTAGCTTTACTATGATGTGTCCAGGTGAGCTTTCTGAATCTATGGAAACATAGCCTTCCTAAATTCTGGAAATTATCAATTGTTTCTCTGTGACACAATACATTATTATTATTCTAAAGTTTAGCCAGGTTACCACTTCTGGCATGTGTACAAATTGCACTTAATACCTCCTTACTCCATTTCTTATGTCTCTTGGCATCTCTTTAATCTTTCACTTCATTTATCATTCTATGAGGTATTCTATATAATTTCTTTCATATGTTTTCTAATTCAACAACTTTCTATCCAACTGTATATGATCTACTGTTTAAAATTTCTTGCAAGAAATTTATAAGTATACAATAATCTTAGGAAACTTTAACATCCCACTTACAGCAATAGACAGATAAGTTATATAGAAAATCAATGAGGAGACAGCAGTGGCCTCAATGACATGTTAGTCCAATTGGATATAATAAATATTTACAGAACATTCCATCCAAAATCAGCAGAATACACATTCTTTTCAAGTGCACTTGGAATATTGTCCAGGATAGACCACATGCTATGCCACAAAAAACCCAAGTCTCAACAAACTTAATAGAACAGAAAATGTACCAAGTATTTTCTCTAACCACACTGTATGAAATTAGAAAATAATTACATAAAGAAAATGCAAAAACCACAAACACGTTCAGACTAAACAATATGAGAGTGAAAAACCAATGGATCTGTGAAGAAATCAAAAAAGAAGTTAAAGAATACCTGGAGACAAGTGAAAATAAAAACACATCATTCCAAAATCTATGGGATTCAGCAAAAACAGTTCTAAGAGGAAAGCTTATAGCCATACAAACCTAACTCAAGAACCAAGGAACATCTCAAATAAACAACCTAACCAACCATCTAAAGGAATTAGAAAAATAACAAACCAAGCCCAAGGTCAGCACAAGGAAGGAAATAATAAAGATCAGAGAGGAAATCAATAAAATAGAGACAAGACAGAAATAGTAATTTGAAAGGAGCCTGGGTCAGACCCAGTAAGAGGCAGTGGTCAAGACCATCCCCAAGAAAAAGAAATGCAAAATGGCAAAATGGTTGTCTGATGAGGCCTTACAAATAGCTGAGAAAAGAAGAGAAGCTAAAGGTAAAGGAGAAAAGGAAAGGATGCAGAGTTCTAAATAATAGCAAGGAGAGATAAGAAAGCCTTCCTCAGTGATCAATGCAAAGAAATTGAGGAAAACAATAGAATGGGATAGACTAGAGATCTCTTCAAGAAAATTACAGATACAAAAGGAATATTTCATGCAAAGATGGGCACAATAAAGGACAGAAAGCATATGGATCTACCGGAAGCAGAAGATATTAAGAAGAGGTGGCAAGAATACACAGAAGAACTATGCAAAAAAGATGTTCATGACCCAGATAATCACGATGGTGTGATCACTCACTAGAGCCAGACATCCTGGAGTGTGAAATCAAGTGGGCCTTAGGAAGCATCACTACAAACAAAGCTAGGGGAGGTGATGGAATTCCAGTTGAACTATTTCAAATCCCAAAAGATAATGCTTTGAAAGTGCTGCACTCAATATGCCAGCAAATCTTGAAAACTTAGCAGTGGCCACAGGACTGGAAAAGGTCAGTTTTCATTGCAATCCCAAAGAAAGGCAATGCCAAATAATGCTCAAACTACCACACAATAGAACTCATCTCACATGCTAGCAAAGATATGCCCAAAATTCTCGAAGGCGGGTTTCAGCAGTCCATGAACTGTGAACTTCCAGATGTTCAAGCTGATTTTAGAAAAGGCAGAGGAACCAGAGATCAAATTGCCAACATCCACTGGATCATGGAAAAAGCAAGAGAGTTCCAGAAAAACATCTACTTCTGCTTTTTTGACTATGCCAAAACCTTTGACTATTGTGGATCACAACAAACTGGAAAATTCTGAAAGAGATGGGAATACCAGACCCCTCACCTGCCTCCTGAGAAATCTATATGCAGGTCAAGAAGCAACAGTTAAAACTGGACATGGAAAAACAGACTGGTTCCAAATTGGGAAAGGAGTACATCAAGGCTGTATATTGCCACCCTGCTTATTTAACATGTATGCAGAGTACATCATGGGAAATGCCAGGCTGGATGAAGCACAAGCTAGAATCAAGATTGCCAGGAGAAATATCAATAACCTCAGATATGCAAATGACACCAATCTTATGGCAGAAAACAAAGAGGAACTAAAAAGCTTCTTGTGAAAGTGAAAGAGGAGAGTGAAAAAGTTGGCTTGAAACTTAGCATCCAGAAAACTAAGATCATGGCATCTGGTCCCATCACCTGATGGTAAATAGATGAGGAAACAATGTAAACAGTGAGAGACTTGTTTTCCTGGGCTCCAAAATCACTGCAGATTGTGCAGCCATGAAATTAAAAAATACTTGCTCCTTGGAAGGAAAGCTCTGACCAACCTGGACAACATATTAAAAAGCAGAGACATTGCTTTGCCAACAAATATCCATCTAGTCAAACTATGGTCTTTCCAGTAGTCATGTATGGATCTGAGAGTTGGACTATAAAGAAAGCTGATCACCGAAGAATTGGTGCTTTTGAACTGTGATGATGGAGAAGACCCTTGAGAGTCCCTTGGACTGCAAGGAGATTAAACCAATCAATCCTAAAGGAAATCAGTCCTGAATATTCATTGGAAGGACTGATGCTAAAGCTGAAGCTTCAATATTTTGGTCACCTTATGTGAAGAACTGACTCACTGGGAAAGACCCTGATTCTGGGAAAAATTGAAGGCAGAAGGAGAAGGGGATGATAGAGGATGAGATGGTTGGATGGCATCACCGACTCAATGGACATGAGTTTGAGCAAGACAGGGGAGTTGGTGATGGACAGAAAAACCTGGCATGCTGCAATCCATGGGGTCACAAAGAATCAGACATGACTGAGTGACTGAACTGACTGACCTTGGAGTGTATCCTGGAGAGGTAGGAGAAAACTGTAACTAATTCTGGGAACATAGATATTGTGATAGCCATTTTGGAAAACTTTTTCTACCACATGGTCACTGGTGCTGGCAAGTGTCATTCTGACATCTTCCCCCTAGCATATAAGCCTCAGGGCTGAGCCTTGCTCCTGACCACAAGCCTACAGGCACCAGGATTGAATGTCTCACAGCAGGTAACTGGCCAGGCAGAGACACAGGCCCATCCACCAGCATCCAGTGTGCCTTATGATGCCCTGAGCCCACAGGTGCCACTGGACACAAGCCTGTCCAGCAGAGTGCCTAGGATCTGCCCCACACATGAGAGCACAGGCACTAGACCTGGGACACCCAGGGTCCTGCAGCCAGAGCCCCAGGACCCAGCTCTGCCCACCATGGAGCTGCTAGTGGCCCTAGGACAGCCTGGACCTCAGTCCCACCCACCAGCAGGTCAGCACCAGCTCTGAGATACCTTGGCCTCCTCAGCCAGCTGTGCCAGGACCCAGCCCCACTCACCAGTGAACCCGTGTTAGGTTTTGGATACACTAGAGCTTGCAGCCAGCTCTATTGGGAAAGGGCTCCATCCAACAGAAGGTGGAAACTAGATCTAGGCTGCTTTTGGATCCTGTCCAGCAGCTGCTTGAAAATCTTTGTCTGTGAGACAGCCCCAAGGGCTTGTCATTGAACAGTTGTTGATGTGCCATGGATGAGATGCACATTCAGGGTTGCTGTCCAATCTGGGTTACCAAAATTGTTACCAAACCAAACTTGGGTCTGCAAGCCTGCACACAGTTAAGCCAATCTACTGACCCCAGGTTGTGGCAAAGGGAAGTCCACCGTTAATGGCAAGCATCAAGCAAGGAGCATGGACAGCTAATACTCAAAAGATCTGAACTCTCTAGTGGCCTTCAGGGAAAAGTTTTTAAAGAGAGTGAGGGAGAGGGTTGTGGGGTGTGTGACCAGTTCATGGACATTCTTCTGATTAGTTGGTGATGAAGTATAATCAACTTTCTAGTTCCAAGCGGTTTGGGGTCTACATGCTTGTGGTCAGCATAGAGTTAGCTTCTTTCACCTGATGGGGGTTTTAGTATTTGCAAAACAGCTCAAAGTATATGGCTCAGAATATTATCTATAGCCCCTCAGGAGAAACTGAAGGTCCTTGATTTCAGGTAATGGCCAAACTATTATTATTTTGTCTTGCTTGAGTGTTTTCCTTTGCCTCTGTACTCTCTGACTTCTCTGATTAAGCTTTACTCTTTGGAATTCAGGGAAGATATAGCATGCTAAACTTTTTCTGCAAACAAGAGGCAAGTGGAAGACATATGGGGATGGGGTCTGTCCCAGGAAGGCCACATAGTGTCCTGCTCGGTTACAGTAATGTGTAATGATACTATTAATGGGCTCATTGGTCCTCAGTCAGAGCTCGTGAATATGATGAGCTACCAGACTGATTCCAAACTGCTCTGGAAATACCAGAACTTTATGCACCCTCTTTGCTCAGGCATTGCCCCCTTTATGCCTGCTCTATTCTGAAAAGCTCCCTGTAGTATCCTACCCTGGCTCATACAGGTCTCCACTGAAGGTAAAATCCTGTATGTGTTTGGTATCTACAAAGGGGTTTTATACTTTTTAGGATGAGCTCCCATAGAAATGGGAGATTACAAATCAATTAAAAGTAATGGGAAAATCACCACCTGCCTTTGAATTAAATAATAACTTACAGAAACACAAAAAGCCAACAGGCTAAGAGGAAAACACAATGGAAATTAGATTATATTAACAATACCATTAATACTAATATTGAAACACTGCAAAGACAAGGTCATCTTAGTTTGTTTGTTTGTTTTTGCTGCTCACCATCTTTCTCTTAGCTTAATGCAAAGGTCAAGAGAGATGTCCCTCTTCCAGCTATGGATTCATATCATCAAATAACCATTTCTGAAAGAAGCTTCAAGGAAGCACACCCAGGTTTATCTCAGGTCAGCTCCCCACACATTTGGGAAAATGTCTGTGGCTCACAGGCTGCAGGACCCTCATTGGCTGTTCCACTAGACACTGGTGCTTAAGCTACTCTCATTGGGCACTCCTGTTATCCTATGATACATAATTGTAGGTCAAATTTCTTCTTTTAAATGTCATAAGAAATAGAAGGTGAAAAATTAGAATTGGGTAAGTCTGAACAAATAGGAATAATAACTTCATAATTCAGGGATCTGGAGAAGTAAACTGATATTTTTGTGCTATTTTTGGTTTCTCATTTATGTATATTAGATAATTTTGAATATGGGATATGTTGAAAGAAGTTTGATTGTGGTAACTTTGACTTTTCTTATCAGTTTCTTCATTTTACTTTTTTTTCACTTCCCACATAAAAACTTCTGGATTACTGTACCCTATCTCCTAGATAGTTAGATAATAAAACAGGTAAATAAAACGTTTACAAAAATGATAATAACCCTAGAGATCACCAGAAATGATGAAACAGGAATGCTTCTTGAACTTTCAAATTCAGCTATTTCTGCAATGTGTTTTGGTTTATGCTCACATTTTACAATGTTGAAAAAAGTTTGAATGGGATATGCTTGTCGAATTAAAACTATTTTCCAAGGGTGGGAATAAAGCCCTTGCTCTAATTTGTATTTTCAGTAGCTAACACTGTTAGATCATGATTACTGTTTAGTAATCATGTTTAAAAAATCACTGTTTAACACTGTTAGATCATGATTACCGTTTTCCTCAGTAACCCTCTAAAGTGAATAATTACATATTCTCATTTCCCCTCCAGGTCATTACCATCAAACCCCATTTTCCCTCCCTCCCTCCCTCCTTCCTAGAGGTCATGTGTGTCACTCACCCTTGCACTTCTGTCTTCATGGCCCATATGGTGCAGTTGTAACACTGGTTTATTAATGCCTGTATTTGATTATTGGATTCACTAAATGGAAAACACACCTAGCACAATAAAACATCCTAGTTACTTTACAGGAATTCATACATAATATGTATGATAAGATATATAAGATATGAAAGCCTTCCTAAGTGAACAATGCAAGAAATAGAGGAAAACAACAGAATGGGAAAGACTAGAGATCTCTTCAAGAAAATTGGAGATATCAAGGGAATATTTCATGCAAAGATGGCACAATAAAGGACAGAAATGGTATGGATCTAATAGAAGCAGAAGGTATTAAGAAGAGATGGCAAAAATACACAGAAAAAAGTGCACAAAAAAGATCTTCATGACCCAGATAACCAAGATGGTGTGATCACTCACCTAGAGCCAGACATCTTGGAATGTGAAGTAAAGTGGGCCTTACGAACAAAGCTAGTGGAGATGATGGAATTCCAGTTGAACTATTTCAAATTCTAAAAGATGATGCTGTTAAAGTGCTTCACTCAATATGCCAGCAAATCTTGAAAACTCAGCAGTGGCCACAGGACTGGAAAAGGTCAGTTTTCATTCCAATCCCAAAGAAGGGCAATGCCAAGTAATGTTCACACTATCGCACAATTGCACACATCTCACACACTAGCAAAATAATGCTCAAAATTCTCCAAGCCAGGCTTCAACAGTACATGAACCGTAAACATCCAGATGTTCAAGCTGAAATGCAATATTTGTGTGCAATTTCAAAAGCAACAGAGTGATCTTGAATCGTTTTCAAAGGAAACCATTCAACACCACAGTCATCCCAGTCTATGCCCCAACCACTAACTCCAAAGAAGATGACGTTGAATGGTTCTGTAATGACATACAAGACCTCTTACAACTAACACCGAAAAAAAAAAAAAAAAAGATGTTCTTTTCATCATAGGGAACTGCAGTGCAAAAGTAGGAAGTCAAGAGATACCGGGAGTAAAAGGCAAGTTTGGCCTTGGAGTACAAAATGAGCAGGGCAAAGGCTAACAGATTTTTGCCAAGAGAATGCACTGATCATAGAAAACACTCTCTTCCAACAACACAAGAGACAACTCTAAGCATGGATATCACCAGATGGTCAATACCAAAATCAGTTTTATTATATTTTTACTGCTGAAGATTGAGAAACTCTCTACAGTCAGCCAAAACACCAGGAGCTGACTGTGGCTCAGATCATGAGCTCCTTATTCCAAAAATCAGACCTAAATTGAAGAAAGTAAGGGAAAACCACTAGACCATTCAGGTACGACCTAAATCAAATCCCTTACAATTAATACAGTAAAAGTGACAAATAGAATCAAGGGAGTAGATCTGGTAGACAGAGTGCCTGAATTATTATGGACGGAGATTCATAACATCATATAGGAAGTGTGGACCAAAACCGTCCCCACAGAAAAGAAATGAAAGAAGGCAAAAAAAAAAAAAAAAGTACAAGAGGGCAAAATGCAAGACGGAAAAGACTAGACGTGAAAGGCAAAGGAGAAAAATAAAGATATACCCATTTGAATGCAGAGTTCCAAAGAATAGCAAGGAGAGATAAGAAAGACTTCCTCAGTGATCAACGCAAAGAAATTGAGGAAAACAATAGAATGGGAAAGACTAGAGATCTCTTCAAGAAAATTAGAGATATCAATGGAATATTTCATGCAAAGATGGGTACAATAAAGGACAGAAATGGTATATGGTATGGACCTAACAGAAGCAGAAGATATTCACAAGAGGAGGCAAGAATACACAGAGGAACTGTACAAAAGAAAAGGTTTTCATGACCCAGATAACCACGATGGTGTGATCACTTACCTAGAGCCAGAAAACCTGGAGTGTGAAATCAAGAGGGCCTTAGGAAGCATTACTACAAACAAAGCTAGCAGAGGTGATGGAATTCCAACTGAGCTATTTCAAATCCTAAAAGATGATGAAGTGAAAGTGTTGCACTCAATATGCCAGCAAATTGGGCCAACTCAGCAGTGGCCACAGGACTGGAAAAGGTCAGTTTTCATTCCAATCCCAAAGAAGAGCAATGCCAAAGAATGTTCAAACTACCACACAATTGTGCTCATTTCACATGCCACCAAGGTAATGCTCAAAATTCTTCAAGCTAGGCTTCAAAATTACATGAACTGAGAACTTCCAGATGTACAAGCTGGATTTAGAAAAGGCAGAGAAATCAGAGATCAAATAGCCAACATCCATCGGATCATAGAAAAAGCAAAAGTGAAAGTCACTCAGTTAGTTTTCTCAGTTGTGTCTGACTCTTTGTGACCCCAAGGACTGTAGTCTGCTAGGCTCCTCTATGCATAGGAGTTTCCAGGCAAGAATATTGGAGTGGGTGTCCATTTCCTCCTCCAGATGATCTTTCTGATACTGGGATTGAACCCAAATTTCCCACATTGCAGGCAGATTCTTTACTGTCTGAGCCACCTGGAAGATAGAAAAACCAAGGGGATTAAAAAAAAAAAAAGCTTCTACTTGTGCTTCATTGACTATGCTAAAGCCTTTGACTGTGTGGATCACAACCAACTGTGGAAAATCCTTAAAGTATTTGGAATATCAGACCATCTTAACTGCCTCCTGAGAAACCTGTATGCAGGTTGAAGAAGCAACAGTTAGAACTGGACATGGAACAATGGACTGGTTCAAAATTGGGAAAAGAATAGGTCAAGTCTGTATATTGTCACCTTGCTTTTTTAACTTCTGTGCAGATTATAGCATGCAAAATGCCAGGCTGGATGAATCACAAACTGGGATCAAGACTGCTGGGAGGAGTATCAATAACCTCAGATATGCAGGTGACACTACTCTAATGGCTGAAAATGAGGAGGAACTAAATATCCTCTTGATAAAGGTGAAAGAGGAGACTGAAAAAGCTGGCTTAAAACTCAACATTCAAAAAACTAAGATCATGGCATCTGGTCCCATCACTTTAAGGCAAATAGATGGGAAAACAATGGAAACAGTGACAGACTTTATTTTCTTGGGCTCCAAAATCACTGTGGACAGTGACTACAGCCATGAAATTAAAAGATGCATGCTCCTTGGAAGAAAAGATTTGATACAGTGTATTAAAAAGCAGAAACCTCACTTTATCAACAAAGATCAGTCTAGTCAAAGCTATAGTTTTTCCAGTAGTCATGTACAGATGTTAGATTTGGACCATAAAGAAGGCTCAGCTCCAAAGAATTGATGATTTCGAACTGTGATGCTGAAGAAAACTCTTGAGAGTCCTTTTGACTGTAAGATTAAACCAGTTAATCCTGAAGGAAATGAACACTTAATGGTCATTGGAAGAGCTGATACTGAAGCTGAAGATCCAATACTTTGGCCACCTGACCCAAAGAGCCAGCTCATTGGTAAAGACCCTGAGCTGGGAAAGATTGAAGGCAAAAGAAGGAAGTCGCAAAAGATGGAGATGGTTAGATAACATCACCAACTCAATGGACATGAATTTGAGCAAAACCTAGGAGATAGTAGAGGACAGAGGAGCCTGCCATGATATAGTCCATGGGGTCACAAGGAATCAGACTCGATTTAGCAACTGAACAACAACTCTAAGCCCTGTGATTGTGTCAACTCATTGATATTTGAGCAGAAGTGATCCCTCAACCACCCGTTTTGCTTAGGAACATTTATGCTATTGAGAGACCATAGGTTTCTGTAAACCCAGTGATTATTCAAGAATGTCACCTCTTAGAAGGGAGTGGTAAGGTAATACTCAAGGTTGCAAATAGCAACAGCATAATCACCTTTAGTCAGAAAATACATGAATGTTAATAGACCACAGGCTGGATGCTTAGACACTTAAATGCTAACATGTCTAATTGGTAGGATTATAGGTGATTGGTTCTTATAAATTTCAGGTGATAAACACATCACTTTAAGGCAGCAATCTGGACTCATCTATTTATATGTATTCCTGATAGCTTCCCTGGTGGCTCGGATGGTAAAGCGACTGCCTGCAATGTGGGAGACCTGGGTTCAGTCACTGGGTTGGGAAGATCCTCTGGAGAAGGAAATGGCAATCCACTCCAGTACTGGTACTTGGAAAATTCTATGGATGGAGGAGTCTGGTAGGCTGCAGTCCATGGGGTAGCAAAGAGTCAGATACGATTGAGCGACTTCACTTTCCTGATTATATTAGTCAGCTAGGCTTGCTGTAACAAAATAATGTACACTAGGTAGCATAAACCACAGAAGTTCATTTTCTCACAGTTCTGAAGATGTAAGTGCCAAAATCAAGACCTAGCAGTGTCAGTTTCTGATGGAAACTCTCTTTCTGTCTTGCTAGTGGTCATCTTCTTGTTGGGTCCTCACATGTAGGGGAAAGATCTGGTAACTCTTTCTCTTCCTGTATGTCCACAGTCCTATCAAATGATGCCTCCCATCTCAATTAATTACCTAAATACCCTATCTCAAGATCCAATCACACATGGGGTTCAGTTCAGTTCAGTTCAGTCGCTCAGTCGTGTCCAACTCTTTGCAACCCCATGAATCGCAGCACACCAGGCCTCCCTGTCCATCACCATCTCCCAGAGTTCACTCAAACTCATATCCATCGAGTCAGTGATGCCATCCAGCCGTCTCATCCTCTGTCGTCCCCTTCTCCTCCTGCCCCAATCCCTCCCAGCATCAGTGTCTTTTCCAATGAGTCAACTCTTCGCATGAGGTGGCCAAAGTACTGGAGTTTCAGCTTTAGCATCATTCCTTCCAAAGAAATCCCAGGGCTGATCTCCTTCAGAATGGACTGGTTGGATCTCCTTGCAGTCCAAGGAACTCTCAAGAGTCTTCTCCAACACTACAGTTCAAAAGCATCAATTCTTCGGCACTCAGCTTTCTTCACAGTCCAACTCTCACATCCATACATGACCACTGGAAAAACCATAGCCTTGACTAGATGGACCTTTGTTGGCAAAGTAATGTCTCTGCTTTTCAATATGCTATCTAGGTTGGTCATAACTTTCCTTCCAAGGAGTAAGTGTCTTTTAATTTCATGTCTGCAGTCACCATCTGCAGTGATTTTGGAGCCCAAAAAGATAAAGTTTGACACTGTTTCCACTGTTTCCACTGTTTCCCCATCTATTTCCCATAAAGTGATGGGACCAGATGCCATGATCTTCGTTTTCTGAATGTTGAACTTTAAGTCAACTGTTTCACTCTCCTCTTTCACTTTCATCGAGAGGCTTTTTAGTTCCTCTTCACTTTCTGCCATAAGGGTGGTGTTATCTGCACATCTGAGGTTATTGATATGGGGTTAGGGCTTCAATATATTACTTTTTTGGAGGGGAGATAATTCAGAATTCAGTTCATAGCAACTGTGCTCAGCAGAAACACCAAAAATACTTGGTTCATAAAACAGTGAATTCTGTTCAGGACAAAAACCAGACCAGAAGTTCTGTGTTGCAGCTCATTAGCAGGTATTAGATGTCTTAGCTGAAGCCCAATGAAAGGTGTGATGTGCTTAGTAAAGTGGGTGTTAGCAAGTGTCTCTTCTCCCTTCCCATCCAACTCTACCCTTTCATGTCCCCTGACTTTAGTTGAAAAGCACTTTCCAAAAAGCAAGAAGAGTCCCATCTAAAATTTCAGCCTTTATACACCTTAGAAGATCAAATCAGGCCCTGTGTTTTCACTTCCTCATTTGTGCGACAAGGGGGCTACTCCACGTGACCTCCCAAGGTTCTCTATCTCTATGATTCCAACTTTTAGGAAAAGCACTTAGCATTCCTGTTGGGAGGCACACATATTGAATAATATCTTGCAAACTGAGAAGGAACTTTGAGACCAAAAGAACGAAGTGAGCAATGTCATAAAGTGCAATTATGAAGTTCACTGTGGGTAACTAACATAAGGCACAAAGACAGAGTCGACAGATAATCCAGAGGCATTTGCAGCTGCACTGCACACTGACTGCCAAAAAGGGTACAAGAGAATTTAAAGGGGCCAAAGCTAAAAGTAGAATCTGACTACCAAGAGAGAAGCACATGTGTACCAACTGGAATCGGGGTTCCTACCTCCAGGGGTCTCATGACCATTAACTATCTATGTCAGCAAAAACCACTCTTGCAGGTTTCATATCAGATGAAAGCAAAGGCAAAAGTTGATAGGGTACTCATCTGGCTTGGACTCACTTCTTGTAAATTAGGCTAAAGCTCAATCATGTGAAAAGGGGGGGAGGTTTGGACTGTGTGGACAAAGATGAAACTGACAAAATGAAGTCAGTGTGTATCAGCCACACAATCCCCAAGTCAGGACCCACTTGATCTGGAGAGAGGAAGGCCTTTCCCATGTGCCAAATCTGCTAAAATAGCTTTCCTGCACTCATTTTATTTGGCTTAAAAGTACCCTTGTATACTTTCATTCCTTAGAAGACCACCAGAAATGAACCACAGGAGCCCATGATAAACATATTGATTATATTTTTTATTTTACTGCTTCATTAGAAATGAAAATAAATTGTGAGAAGATGCAAAACCATGCAACTTAAGGATAATAAAGCAATAGAATCACTGTAGAAAGTTAAAAGCAGTTTATCCTATGGGGAAGCAAAAACTACACACACAGATCATCAATTGTGAGATTGTTGACAGCATCTCCCTGCTGCAATTTATGCACCAATAGAAGTTTTAAGATGAGGGACATTGGCTATCCCTGACCTCTTAGCCAGGGGTTATGGGTGAGAAGACAACAGAAGACACCTAAAATCTCTACAAAGTTTTGCCAAAAGCAAGACACTCAAGCAATGCTGAAATTTGCTCTTGCAAGGAGGTCTCCATTTTATGATGTTTGAGCACACTCTTTCTCCTGCTGGATAGCTGGGTAAAAAACAAACACACAAAAAATTATTATGAGGGTATTTTCCTAAGATTAAGTTCAATTTCTTCCAAAAGAGCTCTTTGCCAAATCGTCAGAGGCTGCCATAAGAAAGAAAGTGTTAGTTGCTCAGTGGTGTTCAACTCTGCAATTCCATGACCTGTAGCTCTCCAGGCTCTTCTGTCCATGGGATTCCCCAGGCAAGAATACTGGAGTGGATTGCCATTTCCTTCTCCAGGGGATCTTCCCAAGTAAGGGACAGAACCTGAGTCTCCCTCATTGCAGACAGATTCTTTACTATCTGAGCCACCAAGGAGGCTGCCATACCTTCTTTAAATTTAGAATGCAAGGCCTAACCACAAATCCCCAGTCAGGTGTGTGTGTGTGTGCAAAGTAATGAACCAAACATTTGTTAGACTCAACTTTAGGTTTCTTTTTCCCCATTTGAGAGGTAGATATATGTTGTTGCCATTTTTTCCATAGATTACTCTGAGACTGAGTGGCAAGTGAAGCATTTTCTTCAGATTTATCTATCACTATATGATTAGGAAGGTACGCCTTCTCAGACAATCTTGACTACCTTTGGAACTTTTACATAACGATACATGACAAAATGTTTCCCTTGGCTTGGAGTTTCTCCAGCAGCCTGCAAGTGGGGAGGGCCAAATTGATCCCGTGATCCCTGGGAAACGTGAGTATTCCCAATATCTAAACTGATCATCTCACCTCATCTTGTCACCAGGTAGAGAAGGCCAAAGCCATAGTTTGCATGGCTCATTAGGGATGAGATAAAAGTCCTAAAACACTAGACACAGAAAAATGACAAATAGCCAAAATTGGACAAAATCCTTATATTTCTAATGTTATATCCAATATTCTAAGATTGGTCTTAATGTGGTTTTTAATAATGTTCCAATAAAAATCAGTTTTTGTATTCCCTCAATACTACTAAGGCCAATTATGCAAGGACTACTTATATAAGCAACATAAAAAGGCAACAATTTGCTATTTTCTAATTTTACATTGGGCTTCCCTGGTGGCTTAGAAGGTAAAGAATCCATCTGCAGTGCAGTAAGCATGGGTTTGGTCCCTGGGTTGGGAAGATACCCACTCCAGTATTCTTGCCTGGAGAAGTCCACAGATAGGGAAGCCTATTGAGCTACAGTGCATGGGGTTACAAAGAGTCAATCACGACTGAACAACTAAAGCAATATTACATTAAATAATTGGTACCCTATTGTTTACTTTGTGGCAAAATTTACTAGAATCATGCATTTATCAAACCTATTAATTTTTACCATTGTTTGTCTCAAATAGAAAGTCCCCACAACTTACTTTCCTTTGAGGGAAGAGTGTTTTTTTCTTTAGTATTAGTTTTCTTCAGTTTGGACCTGTCAAACTTCTCCACTTCAGACAAGTCTGGCTTATCACTCATCTTGACGAAAAGACTGGAAAAAAAAAAAAAAAAACTAAAAAAACTTACCTGATAGAACGATTGTCATACTAAGGAGTAAGAGCCAAAATTCTCACATTTAATGTCAATATGTATTTTACCTGCTGATTTTCAAAAAGCAAACAGCAACAGATCTTAGAAGAGTCATGTTTTTATTAGAATTTTATTCTGCATCATTATCCCATTTCTGAAGACAGTAAATGCCATTGGATCAAGCGCACTAGTAACCAAGATGTTTTAGAAGCCAGGAGCCAATATGTCTGACTCTTAAAATCACAGCAAAGGTAAAATGGAGGTGATAGAAAGACATGTACAGATAGGGACAGAAGAAAAAATAAGGACTGGGTTTAACCAACTAATGAATTTGTAACAGGAGATAGCACTATTTGAGTACCTTCACTTTGTATTCAATTGCTTTGAAAGGGGGGCATTTTTCTTGGGGGGTTAGGGACCAGCACACAAAAGTAGCATCAATTGGACTAGTTTCTTTCTATTTCATCTGCCCAAAGACAAGAGACTAAGGGGCTACAATAAGAGGAGGGATTAAATCCAGTCAAAACTAATTACATGTCTCACAATAGCCCCTTGTGGGACTGGTTTGTAAGTGCTGTAAGATGGAACGGCTAATTATGATCAAACCAGGAAATGCCGCAGAATGGGGTAAACCAAACAGAGCTGATTTTTTTTTCACCATGTTTTCTCCTCAAGAGGAGAGAGAAGGAGACGAAGCTAGGAGGTGAGGTACCCAGTGATCATTCTGGGTTTGTCCAGAGAAGACAATAGGAGACCTCTGAACCCAGAAAGCAGAGCTCTCCTGTGCGTGTATGGTCTCACCCCGGTGGAATAAGACACTTCTAGTGCCAGGCGAGAATGGAGAGGCCCCCAAGCAGCCAGACGTCCCGAATATGCCTCCCCTCCGTCGGGTTCACCCTAGGACCCTCCTGGACAAGCGATCGGCTGCCAATCTCCAGAGGTGGGGAAACGGGGACTTTAAATAAAAAATAACAGGGCTGGGTGCACAAGCCACGTTGTTAGCAGCAATTTGCTTACATTTTTAAATAACTATCATCATTGTTGGGAGCCCAGTCCAACCTAGCAGTCACAGGAAGGGAGGGAGCAAAGGGCCAGTCCCAGAGAGCCCATTCCGAGTCTCAAACTCCTCGTCCCCTCAGCCTCGGACCTACAGCCGCAGTGGACAGCCGCTCCTGGGGCTCCTGCCTCGGACCTGCCAGGGACGATCCCTGGAAGGATCCGAATCCCGCTCAGAAGGCGGCGCTGTGAAGACAAAGGCGTGGACTCCCCAGGAGGCGCCGCTACAATCGCCCGTTCTAATGTCCGCCCCTCCAATTCCTGCAGGCCCGATTCGCCAGCCCCGCGGCCGCCACGCCCTCCTGTCCCCATAATCCTCAGGCTACGGAGGGGCCGCACATCCTCACCAGAAGGCCTGACGACCAGAGAAAGGTAGAGGGCCGCACCGACACCGCTTAGCACTCTGGACGAGATTAGCCTTCCTGCGCGGAACCCCTCAGTTATATGGTGCGTGTCAGGCTCCGCCCCAGTTCTCTTCGATTGGCCATGGAATCCTAGACCCACCTCCTCGCCCCTCCCACCGCTTTAGCCTTGCTGGCCTGAGTCCATTATCTCTCTTCTACTCAAGGCCTCACCCCAGTAACTGGGTGTTAAAAACTTTAGTTATTATGAGAAACGTTAATGTTTCTCATGGCTGCCTTTAAAGTATTCCTCTCATACATCCCACAGCTTATGTCACCAACTAGCCTGCATTGTCATCATCAAGCCAACTTCAGTTCTCCTCTCCTTTATTTCTCAAAGATTTTAGCTACTGCACTATGTCACTCCCAACAGTAATTATCCTGTCTTAATTCCTGGTGAACTCAAGAATGATCATTCTGATACACCTCCACTTTTTCCAGTTCATTCCCTTTGGTACGCAGACCCCACTATCCTTTAACCTCACCAGAATCTCTAGTTCATCGGTCTTACCAGATTTCACCATCTCTCTCTCCATTACTGTTTTCTGTCCACTCCTTCCCTAGATCAAATTTCATGCTCAATCCTTATAATCACTCACTGACATATACCCTCCACTCTCCTGCCCCTCTCTCACTTTGTACTGTTTCCCTGGCAAAATCATAATTCTAGCAAAGTTCAGACACACCTCAGTGAGCCTGTACTCACACAGATAAACTCTGCTGGAGGAAAAATACACAACTACAAGCTTTTGAATTTTGATATTTGCCCTGGCCAGCAATATGTGGTAGGATACTCTCTCATGATGCTGGACAGCAGCAGAGAGCTTCCGCTCCCAGTCAACTGAGTGATCACAAAGCAAACACCTGACACTGATACACTTCCAGTCATTCTATACCCGTTCAACCATTCTGTTTTTCACTTTCTGTACAGTTCTCAGTAAATTACATAAGATATTGAACATTTTATTATAAGAGGTTTTGTGTTATATGATTTTGCCCAGATGTAGGCTAATAAATGAGCTTCCCTGGTAGCTCAGCTGGTGAGGAATCCACCTGCAATGCAGGAGACCTGGGTCCAATTCTGGGGTTGGGAAGGACCACTGGAGAAGGGATAGGCTATCCACTTCTGTATTCTTGGGCTTCTTTGGTGGCTCAGCTTGTAAAGAATCCGCCTGCAATATTGGAGACTTGAGTTCGATCCCTGGGTTTGGAAGATCCCCTGAAGAAGGGAACAGCTACTCACTCTAGTATTCTGGCCTGGAGAATTCCATGGACTGCATAGTCCATGGGGTCGCAAATAGGCAGACACAACTGAGCGATTTTCACACCTCCAGGCTAATAAATATAAGTGTTCTGAGCACCTTTAGGGCAGGTTTGTCTAAACGCAATGATGTTGGGTAGGTTATGAGTATTTAATGTATTATCCTTTTTTTAATTTATTTTTAACTGGAGGAAAATTGCTTTACAATATTGTGTTGGTTTCTGGCATACATCAACATGAATCAGCCATAGGTATACATATGTCCCCTCCCTCCTGAACTTCCCTCCCACCTCCCACCCCATCCCACCCTCTATGTTGTCACAGAGCACTGGTTTAAACTCCCTGCGTCATACAGCAAATTCCCAGTGGCTATTTTACATATAATACTGTATAGGTTTCCATGCTACTCTCTCAATTTATCCCACCCTCTTCTTCCCCTACTGTGCCCACAAGTCTGTTCTCTATGTCTGTGTCTCTCCTGCTGCCCTGCAAATAGTTTCATCAGTATCATCTGTCTGTTGTTCAGTTGTCAAGTCGTGTCCACCTCTTTGTGACCCCATGGACTGCAGCACACCAGGCCTCCCTGGCCCTCACCATCTCCGAGAGTTTGAGCAAGTTTGATGTCCATTGAATTGGTGATGCCATCCAACCATCTCATCCTCTGTCACCCTCTTCTCATTCTGCCTTCAATCTTTCCCAGTATCAGAGTCTTTTCCACTGAGTCAGCTGTTCGTATCAGATGGCCAAATATTGGAGCTTCAGCACCAGTCCTTCCAATAAGTAAACAACCACAAAAACACAACAACAATCATTTGGTGAGGGAAGAAATGGGAGAAATGAAATTTCATTAAGAGAAAAAAATAAGAATAAAGGGAAGTGTAGGGCACACTCAGGGAATACCCAGCAGTTTTGTATGGTTGGATCACTGGGATTCATTATTGTTGTTCAGTCGCTCAGGCCCATCTGACTCTGCAAACCCATGAATGGCAGCACTCTAGTCTTCCCAGTCCTTCATTATCTCCTGGAGTTTGCTCAAACTCATTTTTATTGAGTTGGTGATGCCATCCAACCATTTCATCCTCTGTCACCCCCTTCTCCTCCTACCCTCAATCTTTCCCACCATTAAGGTCTTTTCCAAGGAGTTGGCTTTTTGCAATCAGATGGGCATTGGGGTTTCAAAATGTTTATAAATCTTTATACTATGAATTTCAATATGGTGTAAAGAGTCAACTGGTGTCAGATCATGGAGAACCTTGCATGTCATGTTAAACCGTTTGAATTTTATTGGAAGATGGTAAAGAGATCTGTTTAAAAAAAATTGCAGTGGCTTCTCCTTTGGGGTCGACCCACCCTCACGCCTCGAGGGTGTACTTTCCTTTACTTGCCAAATAAAACTCTGAGCTGTAACCAAGCTGTAACATTGGTCTTGTGTTTGAAATCTTTGCTGTGGTGAGACAGAACCAAGGAAATTACACACTCTCCCGACATATCTGGTGCCATGACTCCAATGTAACCTGGCTGAAGCAACCTTGGCTCAGCCCCTGCAAGGCAGAGGCCAAGCACAGTAGAAGCCCAACTCAGCCAAAGCTCATGCTGTGGAAGCTGAACGCAATGAAAACCCAGCACAGTCCAAGTTACGAGAAGCCCAGAGTGCTGGAATCCAGGACAGCAAAAAACAAACTTGGCAGAAAACTCACGCAGCTCAGTCTCAGATTCCAGAAGACCTCTTGTTAAGGTCAACAAGCTACAAAATGCAGTGCTAGTTCAACAAGGATGTATAAAACTACACCCGACCACATAAAATATCACTCACCCTTTGGTGGACTCTGCTATAAGGACTCTGAGTCTTGAGACTAACGAGAGGGGGAGGCCCAATACCCCTCGCCATCCCAGTTCAGCAGAAAGTAGCCACAGACCTCAATGTCCCTATTCCCAAACAATTGGGCCTCCCATTTCTTGAGGGTTGAATGATAGGTAGTTAGAATAGGAAAAAATGAGTTCAAAATGGCAGTGGCTAAAAGAAAAAAAAAAGGGGGGGTGGGGGAAGCCTGTGAAAATGGAACAAATAAAATCTGTGGACTGGAGTGAGAACTTCAGGTGAAACAAAAGTGCCCTCTTCTTGGCTAGCCCAATTTGAATAGGGCAGGCTCCGGGGGAGGACACAAAACATATAAAAAGAGGAAGCCAAGACAGATTGAGGCCTCTCCTTTGGGGTTGTCCCACCCTCACGACTTAAGGTTGTACTTTCCTTTGCTTGCCAAATGAAACTCTGAGCTGTAACCGAGCAGTAATACTGACCCACCATTTCAAATCTTTGCTGCGGTGAGACAGAACTGAGGAAATTACACATTTTCCCAACAATATGATTCCCTCTGAACTCCTCTATTTGGGATTTGTTGGAGCCTATTATCAGGTTATTGAGAGGAGAGTCAAGTCACTCCTGCTGCTGCTACTGCTGCTGCTAAGTCGCTTCAGTCATGTCCGACTCTGTGAGACCCCATAGACAGCAGCCCACCAGGCTCCCCCATCCCTGGGATTCTCCAGGCAAGAATACTGGAGTGGGTTGCCATTTCCTTCTCCAATGCATGAAAGTGAAAAGTGAAAGTGAAGCTGCTCAGTCGCATCCGACTCTTAGTGTCCCCATGGACTGCAGCCTACCAGGCTCCTCTGTCCATGGGACTTTCCAGGCAAGAGTAGTGGAGTGGTGTGCCACTGCCTTCTCCACAAGTCACTCTTAGGCTTGGGCAGTTGCTTCTTTTTCCTGTGTATTTCTAGGAAGTCAACAACGTGGTTAGAAGCACTAATGCTGAAGGCACATTGCCTGGGTCCAGATCTTGGCTTCATCTCCTATGATTATGTCTCTGCTTCCTTACCCATAAAAAAAGTACCTGTCTCATTGGTTTATCAAGAGGATGGCAAGACATGACAGATGCAAAGTGCTTAGTTGAGTGCCTGGCATATGGAAAAGGCACCATCCATGGAGGACTGGGGATGTCAGCAGCCTCAGGTGATGCTGAGTGTCAGCGAGCCTCCATCACCCTGACTGTTCTTCACCTTCCCCTTGCCCTTGGAATGACCTTAAGTTAACCCATCCTGTTGGCCCAAGGATGTGATTCTGTCCCCTTGACCCCTGGCAGAGTTCTGCGGCCAGTATAAACTGGTTGACCCTATGTGGCTTTTATTTGCTTATGTTATTTTGAGACCCAGCAATGACAACTGAATATCATAATGTGACTCCAGACAACAAAGGATACTGGAAGAATAGCCTTTTAAAAGATTGACTGATTCTTTTAAAATTTCTGTTTTATATTGGACTATAATTGATTTATAATATTTATATAACAAAGGTATTCAGTTATACATATACATATGTCTATTCTTTTTCAAATTCTTTTCCCAGTTAGGTTATTACAAAGTATTAAGCAGAGTTCCCTGTGCTATACATTAAGTCCTTGTTGGCTATTTATTTTTAACATAGTTGTGTATATATGTTAATCCCGAACTCCCAATTTATCACTTCCCTCTGGTAACCATAAGTTTGTTTTCTAAGTCTATGAATCTGTTTCTGTTTTATAAATAATTTCATTTGTATAAGAAAAAAAAGTGTTGCAGCAGTTGTTCAGGTGTAAAATAAAGAGGGTCCGAACAAGAGCTGTGGATCTAATAATGGAAAAGAAAGGACAGAAGTCTTTCAACATTTTTTTTTTTTGGCTGTGCCCCTTGACCTGTGGGATTTTATTTCTCCAATGTGAGATGGAACCTGGGCCCTTGGCATTGAGATCACAGAGTTCTAACCACTGGACTTCTAGGGAATTCCTTCAGCTTTTTTAGTGTACTACTTTGTGTAAATTGTTGAATAATTTTTAATCAAACATTTCTTCAGGGCAGAGACCATTTATTTAGTCTAGAAATATTTACTGAGTACCTACTATATGCAAGACATTCTTTTCGGAAGTGACAATCCAGTGGTGAGAGAGTCAAGATTCCTATATCTCAAGACTCTTTCTGTTGAAAGTATCAAAAAATGATGCTACCACTAGAAGTGGGAAGATTAGGTTCAAGTTGGTAAGGGGAAGTTCAGTCTTTGACATATAACTTAGGGATGTCTACAAGAAATCTCAGTGGAAATGTCAAGTAAGCAGCTGGATATAGACATCTTTGGCTTGTACTGTGGCACTAGTGGTAAAGAATCTGCCTGCCAATGCAGGAGATACAAGGGACATGGATTTGATCCCTGAATTTGATCCCTGGGTCAGGAAGATTCCCTGGAGAAGGAAATGACAACCCACTCCAATATTCTTGCCTGGAAAATTTCCATGGATGGAGGAGCCAGGGGGGCTACAGTCCATGAGATCCCAAAAAGTTGGACACCACTGAAGCAACTGAGCATGCAGGCAAAATATTAAAATTTTAATTTTAAATATTTAAATTTTAATTATGGAAGTATATAAGTATTTTTTAATAATTTGTAAGTATTCCATTTCTATTTCTGTTCCATCTTAGGAGAATGTGGTTTTATATATTTACTTATACTCATGGACTTTGATGAGTACTGTAGGTAATAGCAGGTCAGTTCTGGAGAATCCCATGGATTGAAGAGCCTGGTGGGCTACAGCCCATGGGATCACAAAGAGTCTGACACAACTGAAGCGACTGAACATGGACACACATGCATATGTCCTATGATTCTGAGGAGCACACTGCTGAACACATCAGAGAGTTCCTGCTCAAGCTGCATGCTTGTGCATGCTAAATCCCTTCAGTCGAGTCCAACTCTTTGCAACCCTATGGACTATAGCCCTCCAGGCTCCTCTGTCTATGGGATTCTCCAGGCAAGAATACTGGAGTGGGTTTACATGCCCTCGTCCCGGGGAGCTGCCCAACCCAGGGATCAAACCTGCCTCTCTGTGTCTCCTGCATTGACAGGTGGGTTATTTACCACTGGCACTACCTTGGAAGCCCTTCTCAAGTTACAGTGTCTCAGAAATGGAAAAATAAAATTCTGTGGTAGAGTAAAATGGATGCCAACTGGCCAGAGCCACTCTGACAGCTGTGAGCACTTGAACTGAGGAGGTCAATCAGACCCTCTCAGGAAGCTCAATCTGATTTTTTTTCCAATTTAGGTGACTTTCCTGACATCTTTTCTAAGTTCACAAGCAACAGTAACCATAAATCAGCTAGAGTGAATGGATGATCTTTTTCTTACATGGCGTGCATGCTAACTCACTTCAACTGTGTCCGACTCTTTGTGACCCAGTGGACTGTGGCATGCCAGGCTCCTCTTTCCTTGGGATTCTCCAGGCAAGAATACTGGAGTGGGTTGCTGTGTCCTCTTCCAGGGGATCTTCCAGACCCAGGGATCGAACTCACGCCTCTCACATATCGTGCTCTGGCAAGCAAGTTCTTTAACACTAGTGCCACCGAGAAAACCCTTTCTTACATGCGGCATAGTTCAAAGATTTTCTGGCAGAGGTCACAGAAAGTTTAAAGATTCCCACTGTGATTGATCCACAGGGGGTCAACAGGGGAGAGGCATTCACTGACATGTGACATGGGGTAACTGAGTGACAGGCCTCTCCACCTTGAATTTTATCCAATCAGATATGGACCTTGCCCATGATGGCAGGGCAGGCAGGGATTATAAAACCAGCACCAGCCCTCAGAAGCCACCCTGTACTTCCCACTGAGCTGTGGGGAAGGTGAGTCTGTAATGGATGAGCCATCGTCTAAGCTGTCTGAGGATGACCTGCTCACGGAAAAAGCCAAGCCCTTCGAAGTTGAGCCCTCTTAAATAGAACCAAGGAAGGCAAAGTAGGAGACATTGAATGGCCGCCATGGCTGCAGCCACTGCAGCCATCACTACTGCTGCTGCTCCAACAACATTGAAAGCTTCATCAGTTGTTTCACCATGGTGCTGAAGCAAGTCCACATGGGCTTGAGTGTCTCACAGGAGGCCGTGAACATCATAAATTCCTTCGTGATGGATATTTTCAAGAGCATTGCCGAAGAGGCTGGATGCCTAGCCCACAGCAACAAGCACTGCACAATCACCTCTGGAGAGATACAGACCTCTGTGCTCTTGCTGCTCCCTGGGGAGATCAGCAAGCACACCATGTCGGAGGCCACCAGTTCAGTTCGGTCGCTCAGTCGTGCCCAACTCTTTGCGACCCCATGAATTGCAGCACGCCAGGCCTCCCTGTCCATCACCAACTCCTGGAGTTCACTCAGACTCACGTCCATCAAGTTAGTGATGCCATCCAGCCATCTCATCCTCTGTCGTCCCCTTCTCCTCCTGCCCCCAATCCCTCCCAGCATCAGAGTCTTTTCCAATGAGTCAACTCTTCGCATGAGGTGGCCAAAGTACTGGAGTTTCAGCTTTAGCATCATTCCTTCCAAAGAAATCCCAGGGCTGATCTCCTTCAGAATGGACTGGTTGGATCTCCTTGCAGTCCAAGGAACTCTCAAGAGTCTTCTCCAACACTACAGTTCAAAAGCATCAATTCTTCGGCACTCAGCTTTCTTCACAGTCCAACTCTCACATCCATACATGACCAATGGAAAATCCATAGCCTTGACTAGACGGACCTTTGTTGGCAAAGTAATGTCTCTGCTTTTCAATATGCTATCTAGGTTGGTCATAACTTTCCTTCCAAGGAGTAAGTGTCTTTTAATTTCATGGCTGTAGTCACCATCTGCAGTGATTTTGGAGCCCAAAAAATAAAGTCTGCCACTGTTTCCACTGTTTTCCCATCTATTTCCCATGAAGTGATGGGACCAGATGCCATGACCTTCATTTTCTGAATGTTGAGCTTTAAGCCAACTTTTCCACTCTCCTCTTTCACTTTCATCAAGAGGCTTTTTAGTTCCTCTTCACTTTCTGCCATAAGGGTGGTGTCATCTGCATATCTGAAGTTATTGATATTTCTCCCTGCAGTCTTGATTCCAGCTTGTGCTTCATCCAGCTCAGCGTTTCTCATGATGTACTCTTCACTATGGAGGCCACCAGGGCAGTCATCAAATATGCCACCAGCAGATAGGCTGACCCCGGACCACCAGAACATTGGAAATCAAAGGCTCTCTTCAGAGCCACTCACTTGGCGGGAAAAGACCTGTAGCACTGAACAGTTACGTGTACTCTGGGTTCTCGACCTGTGCCCTACTGTCCATGGTTAAAACATTTCTACCCTGAGGAACACATTATAAACCTCATCAATATGTTTTTGTTGTGTCAATTGTTCCAGGGAAAATCATGAACTTTTCTTAACCATATTGCATCTCCTCACTTTCCTAAGTGGTCATTTCTATCCATGGTTTCTTTGTCAGCCATTTTAGGGATTTTTATGGTCAAAATTCTTTCCATGAAAATTTCATTAACCTTTCGTATTGTCATTCTCTCACTTGTATATAGGAGTATCATTCAGAGATTTTCATGTGAGATATAGAAATTGATACAGTGCAGCAGGAGATATAAATGGCTTGCCGGGTGGCACCAATGGTAAGGAACCTGCCTGCCAATGCAGGTAGATGTAAGAGACAAGGGTTCCATCCCTGGGTGGGGAAGATCCCCTGGAGGAGGGCGTGGCAACCCACTCCAGTATTCTTGCCTGGAGAATCCCATGGACTGAGGAGCTTGGCAGGCTATAGTCCATGAAATTGCAAAGAGTTGGACACGACTGAAGTGACTGAGCACACACAAAATGTAGAATCTCATGGACAGAGGAGCCTGGTGGACTATGGTCCATAGGGTCACAAAGAGTCAGCCATGACTTAGAATACACTGACACAGCAGATATAAAAATCATACTTACCTGTTCATACTCTTTCAACATACCTCATACATAAAATAGGTTAAAGCATTATGTATTTAAATACATAAAATAGGACCCCACTGCAGTGAAAAATTTGAAAATCTAATTTTCTAGAATCAAGCAATATACCTTCTGAAATTCGTATACTACCTAATTCAGATTTATGTCGTTTATTTTTTGTCTTTTTGCAGGCTGTAACTTTTGGGGATTTATGCAAAAATCTTGGCTTAAGTCCAATTTTTCCTGGATGATGAGATCATCAAATGACAAAAGCTGTAGCCACAGTCCCCATAGTAACAGCCAATGGGACTGGCAGCTCAGTGAGCCAAATGATCAGCCCTAAGTGTGGTGGGGTGACCAGGGGTGAGCCAATAACAGCTTTCCTGTGATTTTTACACTGGAGATTGATTAGGAAGGAGGTGTGATGGTTTTCCTGTTGATTTTATGTTCAAGTACTCATTTAAACCATGGTGGTTTAAGTACAGGCATCCAGATCTGGTAGTGGGACAGGTCTCTAGCTCCTTGTATCAAAATAAGAGAAGGATGTTCAGCAGTCAGAGAACTCAGATGACTGCTTCCTGTAACTCAAGTTATTTGAGTGTTAATGTTATGACAATATTTATTAAATTTAATATCCATTGTGTTTTTTTCTTGGTGCATTGACTTGTTCTTTTGTTTTTCTGTAGGTATGTAGCTGACTTTCAATGTAGTTGGTGATTTTCCAATTCCTTTATTTTTCCATTAGTTTCTAGCTTCCTACAACATTGCAAAGAAAATGCACTACATTATTTCAATCCTTTGTAATTTTCTATGATTTTCATTAGACTTCAATCATATTAAATTATACTTTCTTGAACTCTTAAACAATAAGAATATACTAAGGAGCAAAGGGAAACATAGCGATTATTTTTGTAGTAACTTTAAACAGTATAATATATGAAACTATCAACACTGCATTGTACACCTGAAATAATGTAATATTGTAACTCAGCTAAACTTCAATAAAATTTTTCAAAATTAAAAAAAATCTCGTTACCCCTGGATTTGGATGTAGAAACCTGCGAAGGATGCCACTATCAGCCAAACAATGAGAGAAAACTAGAGAAACTGCAGAATCCCAGCCTTTTCTTGAGGCCTGATTTAGTGCTTCACTAGGTCAGTCAGACATGATAGTGAAGTGAAACTCGCAGAGTCGTGTCTGATTCTTTGCAACCCAATGGACTATATAGTCCATGGAATTCTCCAGGCCAGAATACTGGAGTGGGTAGCCATTCCCTTCTCCAGGGGATCTTCTCAACCCAGGATTGAACCCCAGTCTCCCACATTGCAGGCAGATTCTTTACCAGCTGAGCCACAAGAGAAGTCCATGATAGAGTTCAGACATGATAGAGTTCTATAATGTATAAATTATTTTCCTAATAATTTCATTTCCTATTTTATTCTCATTCTCCCATAAGTATAATGTGGAATTCTTCAGAAGTATTTTATGTGTGATATGCAATAGACAAAGTGAAGAAACAAACATACCCATCCACTCCTTATATTATCACACATATGCCAGATTAAGCATACAAGTAATTTTATAAATGGGGATTGATATATAGTACAGAAATAGCCAACATCCCTTGGATCATCAAAAAAGCAAGAGAGTTCCAGAAAAACATCTATTTCTGCTTTATTCACTACACCAAAGCCTTTGTGTGGATCACAACAAACTGTGGAAAATTCTGAAAGACATGGGAATACCAGACCACCTGACCTGCCTCCTGAGAAATCTGCATGCAGGTCAAGAAGTAACAGTTAGAACTGGACATGGAACAACAGACTGGTTCCAAATGGGAAAAGGAGTACATCAAGGCTGTATATTGTCACCCTGCTTATTTAACTTATATGCAGAGTACATCATGTGAAATGCCAGGCTGGATGAAGCACAAGCTGGAATCAAGATTGCCGGGAGAAATATCAATAACCTCAGATATGCAGATGACACCACCCTTATGGCAGAAAGCAAAGAAGAACTAAACAGCCTCTTGATGAAAGTTAAAGAGGAGAGAGGAAAAAGTTGGCTTAAAACTCGACATTCAGAAAACTAAGATCATGTCACCCGTTCCCATCACGTCATGGTAAATAGATGGGGAAACAATGAAAACAGTGAGAGACTTTATTTTCTGGTGCTCCAAAATCACTGCAGATGGTGACTGCAGCCATGAAATTAAAAGACCCTTGCCCCTTGGAAGGAAAGCTGTGATCAACTTAGACAGCATATTAAAAAGCAGGGCGACAACCAAGAAAGGTCAAACAAAAGTCAACAAAGGTCAAAGCTAACAAAGGTCAAATTAATTACTTTGCCAACAAAGGTCAAAGCTATGGTTTTTCCAGTAGTCATGTATAGATGTGAGAGTTGGACTATAAAGATAGCTGAGCACCAAAGAATTGATGCTTTTGAACTATGGTGTTGCAGAAGACTCTTGAGAGTCCCTTGGACTGCAAGGAGATCCAACCAGTCAATCCTAAAGAAATCAGTCCAGAATATTCATTGGAAGGACTGATGCTGAAGCTCCAATACTTTGGCCACATGATGTGAAGAGCTGACTCATTTGAAAAGACCCTGATGCTGGGAAAGATTGAGAGTGGGAGGAGAAGGGCACAACAGAGGGTGAGATAGTTGGATGGCATCACCAGCTCAATGGACATGAGTTTGAGTAAGCTTCAGGAGTTGGTGATGGACAGGGAAGCTTGGTGTACTGCAGCCCATGGGGTTGCAAAAAGTCAGACAGGACTGAGCAACTGAACTGACCTGAACTGAACAGAAATGGCAAAATGAATTTTTCACAAAGATTTAACTTTTCTAGTTCCCTGGTTTCTGAAATTATTTTTAAAATTCATACATATGTTTCTAATCAATTTTTTTCTAGCAGAGTATCTTTAGATCTTTAAAACACAAACTTTCATGACTTGCAATTTTATATCCATTAGTGAGTTTCCAGCGAGAGCAGCTCAACCTCCTGTCTCCACTGGTATAATCAATGGTCAACTGGCGGCCTGTGAGCCACAGCCATTGAACTGAAAGTGTGTTTGAGTGACCGGGGCTAAACAGATAATAGCCTTTCTATGAAATTCAGCCTGAACATTAAGCGAGAAGGAACTGTGATAGTTTGCCTGTTCTTTTATTGTTCCTTACTTCTGTTTAAGCGTATGGATAAAATATGAACTCAGATCAGGTCATGTCTTCAGCCTTTTGCATCAATTTAGAGAAGGGTTATTAGTAATATAAAATTTAAGATATTGTCTTTTACCTCAAGACATTTAAAGTTCATGTTAAGGGTCAAATCTTTTCAATTGTTTTTTTTTTTTTTTTCATGTCCCTTGAAAATTTTTATTTGAATTTTGTGTCATTTTTCTGTAAGTGTATTGATGAATTTTGAAGAAGCTGATTTTCTATTTTCTTTTTAAACGGATTTCTAGTTTCATACATCTGTAGAGAGAGAACATTCTGTGGGATTTCAATCCTTGCCTATATTTTGATTTGCTTGGGATCACAGAAAAAGCAAGGAAATTCAAAAAATACATCTGCTTCTGCCTCATTGACTATAATAAAGTCTGACTGTGTGGATCACAACAAACTGTGGGAAATTCTTAAAGAGATGGGAATACCAGACCACCTTACCTGCCTCCTGAGGAGCCTTATGCAGGTCAAGAAGCAAAAGTTAGAAGCAGATATGGAATAATGGACTGGTTCCAAATTGGGAAAGGGGTACATCAAGGCTGTGTGTTGTCACCCTGCTTATTCAATTTCTATGCAGAGAACATCATGCAAAATGCTGGACTGGATGAAGCACAAGCTGGAATCAAGATTGCCTGGAGAAATATCAACAACTTGAGATATAAAGATGACACCAACCTAATGGCAGAAAGTGAGGAGGAACTAAAGAGCCTCTTGATGAAGGTGAAAGAAGAGAGTGAAAAAGCTGGCTTAAAACTCAACGTTCAGAAAACTTAAGATCATGGCATCTGGTCCCATCACTTCATTGCAAATAGATGGGGAAACAATGGAAACAGTGACAGACTTTATTTTCTTGGGCTCCAAAATCACTGCGGATGCAGACTGCAGCCATGAAATTAAAAGATACATGCTCCTTGGAAGAAAAGCTATAACAAAGCTAGACAGTGTAGTAAAAAGCAGAGACATCACTTTGCCAACAAACATCTGTCTAGTCAAAGCTATGGTTTTTCCGGTAGTCATGTATGGATGTGAGAGTTGGACTATAAAGAAAGCTGAGTGCTGAAAAATCAATGCTTTCGAAATGTGGTGTTGGAGAAGACTCTCCCAGTCCCTTGGACAGCAAGGAGATCCAACCAGTCAATCCTAAAGGAGATCAGTCCTGGGTGCTCATTGGAAGGATGGATGCTGAAGCTGAAACTCCAGTACTTTGGCCACCTGATGAGAAGAGCTGAGTCATTGGGAAAGACCCTGATGCTGGGAAAGATTGAATGCAGGAGGAGAAGGGAGCAACAAACAATGAGATGGTTGGATGGCATCACTGATTCAATGGACATGAGTTTGAGCAAGTTCCGGGGGATAGTGAAAGACAGGAAAGTCTGGTGTGCTGAAGTTCATGGAGTCTTGAGGAGTCAGACAAGACTTAGCAACTGAACAACAACATAGAGGTAAGACAGAGAGTTTCTTGTGTAATTATTTTCTTTGTATCATAATGAACCCAGTTGAACTTAATTCTTCCAGCATTAATCTTGTCTCCGTATACATATATTACATGTATCAATATTACATGTCAGGTACTACGGTTTAGTACATCAGCACAGATGTATTAGGGAAAGGAATTGAACCCAGAGAAGACAAGAGTTTTGAGTAATAGGCGGGCATAGCTGTTGACTTTTCCATTTTATTGAAACCATTTCTTTTTTTCACAGATAAATGCTGGTATAATATTTACTAGGTGATATAGTTACAACTTTTTAATTCTTCAAACACATATAAATGTAGAATATTGAGGGAAAATCTTACTTATACAGACTTCTTTGATGAATTAAGGCATCCAAATCCCTGTGCAATATGGAAAATATTGAATTTTTAATAATAACATGTCATTTATCAAAGGATGCATTGTACATTACTGCAGAACTTAGTGGACTAAGGCAGCAATTATTTATGATTTCTTATGTATCTTATATATATGATTTCTTAGGGCCAGGTGAATGCTTCTGCTGATGTGTCTGGCAAGTGTCAGGATTTTTTTGTAGCTCCCTCTGTTTTTCATGGTCCCTTGTACACTTTATATAACATTGCTTCAAAATTAATAGTGCATAAGACACTTCTCTGCATCCTTTCTTTTTGTCTTCTTCTGGGACTCCTATGATTCGAATGTTGGGGCATTTAACATTGTGCCAGAGGTCTCTGAGGTTGTCCTCATTTCTTTTAATTCTTTTTTCTTTTTTCCCTCTCTGCTTCACTTATTTCTACCATTCTATCTTCTACCTCACTTATCCTATCTTTTGCCTCCGTTATTCTACTATTTGTTCTCTCCAGAGTGTTTTTGATCTCACTTATTGTGTTATTCATTATATATTGACTTTTTTTTTATTTCTTCTAGGTCCTTGTTAAACATTTCTGGCATCTTCTCAATCCTTGTCTCCAGGCTATTTATCTGTAACTCCAATTTGTTTTCAAGACTTTGGATCATTTTCACTATCATTATTCTGAATTCTTTATCAGGTAGATTCCAACTCTTCCTCTTTTGTTTGGTTTGGTGGGCATTTATCCTGTTCCTTTACCTGCTGTGTATTTCTCTGCCTTTTCATCTTGTTTATATTGCTGTTTTTGGGGTGGCCTTTCCATATTCTGGCAGTTTATGGTTCCTCTTTATTGTGGAGGTTCTTCACTGTGGGTGGGGTTGGACGAGTGGCTTGCCAAGGTTTCCTGGTTAGGGAAGCTTGTGTCAGTGTTCTGGTGGGTATAGCTGGATTTCTTCTCTCTGGAGTGCAATCAAGTGTCCAGTAGTGAGTTTTCAGATGTCAAGGGGTTTGGTGTGACTTTGGGAAGCCTGTATATTGAAGCTCAAGGCTATGTTCCTGTGTTGCTGGAGAATTTGTGTGGTATGTCTTGCTCTGGAACTTGCTGGCCCTTGGGTGGTGCTTGGTTTCAGTGTAGGTATGGAGGCTTTTGATAAGCTCCTATTGATTAATGTTCCCTGGAGTCAGGAGTTCTCTGGTGTTCTCAGGATTTGGACTTAAGCCTCCTGCTTCTGGTTTTCAGTCTTATTCTTACAGTAGCCTCAAGACTTCTCCATCTATACAGCACTGATGATAAAACATCTAGGTTAAAGATGAAAAGTTTCTCCACAGTGAGGGACACCCGGAGAGGTTCACAGAGTTACACAGAGAAAAGAAGAGGGAGGAAGGAGACAGAGGTGGCCAGGAAGATAAAAGGCGGAATCAAAAGGAGAGAGACAGATCCAGCCAGTAATCGGTTCCCTAAGTGTTCTCCACAGCCTGGAACACACAAAGAGATTCACAGAGTTGGGTAGAGAGGAGAAAGGGGAGGGAAGAGATTGAAGCGACCTGGTGGAGAAAAAGGAGAGTCAAAAGGGGGAGAGAGCAATCAAGCCAGTAATCTCGCTCCCAAGTAAAAATGGGTACTGAAGATTGGGTTCTTAAAGGTACAAAATTGATAACAAATACCAAAAAGTAAAGATTAAAAATCTAGAGTAGAGGTTAGAGTCTCAAAAATACAATATTAACAAAAACAAAACAAAGACACAAAAATTATTTTATGTATATATATATATATATATATATATATACACACACACACACACACATATATATGAAGTTTGCTTTTAAAATAGGATGTTTTCTTAAGGCAATAGTAGGTTGTAAAAATGAAAATTAAAGGAGTGATAGAGGATTTAAATGGCACCCCACTCCAGTACTCTTGCTTGGAAAATCCCATGGACAGAGGAGCCTGGTAGGCTGCAGTCCATGGGGTTGCTAAGAGTTGGACAGGACTGAGCGACTTCACTTTCACTTTTCACTTTCATGCATTGGAGAAGGAAATGGTAACCCACTCCAGTGTTCTTGCCTGGAGAATCCCAGAGACAGAAGAGCCTAGTGGGCTGCCATCTACGGGGTCGCACAGAGTCGGACACAACTGAAGCAACGCAGCAGCAGCAGCAGAGGATTTAAAAAAATTTTTTAATTTAAAATTTAAAAAATGATGATAGTAAAAATAAATGTAGGACTTTCTCTGGTGTTGTTGTGGACAGTGTGGGGTCAGTTCATTTTCAGATATTTCCTTGATCTGGCTTATACTTCTCAAGATCTATAGACCCCTTCCTATGTAGTTGGTGCTAACTACAAGGTTTTAATCTATTACACCTTTCACTTCCAAAGCAGTTCCCTCTGTTTATTTTAGCTTCTTCTGTTTGCTGCTCTCTTCAGTGTCTAATTTCCACCCTGACACAAGGGGGCTGTGGTGGTCACATTTTTTAGGCTCACTTGTTCAGTCGTGCTTTGGGGAGGGAGGAGCACTGCAAACAAATATCACTGGCATGTGTGGGGAGTGCTTGCCGTGTCTTGGCCATACTGGGCTTGCTCCTGCTCATGGTGTGTGTTTTCCCAGTCTACACTGCTCAGGCCCTAGGTTGCTCTCCTAGAAACTGTCTGAGGTGGGCCCTGGGTTGCATGCACTTCCCAGGTCTAAGCTGCTCAGGTTCAGGTTCTTGCAGACTTGGTTGGGCCTACATTTTGTGCTCTTCCCACATCCAAGCAGCTCAGGTGACCAGGTGCTTGGTGAGCGCAGTAGCCCCCAGTTGGAGGCTGTGTCCTGTTGCCTCCCCTGTTCCAGCTGCTTGGTTTTCTGGGTATACAACGGGCATGCCTTCTCAGATGTGTTGTGTGTCTCTTCTGGGGGCTGATCTCTGGCTGCGACCCTCCCGGCAGATGTTGACCGTCCAGCATCCCAAGAAGTTTTGGTTAGCAATGAAGCCTGCTTGCAGTTTGGTAGAGGAGGCCTCTCTGGGGCCACGATTGCCCACTTCCAGCTCTGGCTGCCCCTTGCCTGCCTGTCTCTGGCAGGGGATGGGCCGGTCCACAGCCAGCTAGCTCTGCTCAGTCCTTTGTTCTGTGAGCAGGTCTGGCAGTGTCTTAGGTTAGGGCTTTTCGCAGGATAGCTATCCCACAGTCTGGGTTGCTATCTCAAGTTAGTTCCCTCAGACTGCCGTCGGGGCATTCAGGCCCCATCCTTACTCTAAGCAAAGCAGCCTGCGCCTCCCTGTCCAGTCCCCTCTTTCTAGTGGCAGATGCAAGCATCTGGGCTGCTTGTCCACTGAGAGTTGCCGTTAGGGAGGTAATCTGTGGGTTTTAATTAATTAATTATTTATTTATATTTCCTCCCAGTTATGTTGCCTTCTGAGATTCCAAGGCTTGACACAGACCCACCAGTGAGAGTGTTTCCTGGTGTTTGGAAACTTCTCTCTTTTTTAAGACTCCCTTCCCCGGACCGACCTCCATCCCTACCTCTTTTGTCTCTCTTTTTATCTTTTATATTTTGTCCTACCTCCTTTCAAAGACAATGGTCTGCTTTTCTGGGTGCCTGATGACCTTTGCCAGCATTCAGAAGTTGTTTTGTGGAATTTGCTCAGTGTTCAAATGTGCTTTCAATGAATTTGTAGGGGAGAAAGTGGTCTCCCTGTCCTATTCCTCCACCATCTTAGGATCGCTAGTATGTTATTTTTTTAAAAATGGCTTCTAAAAGATCTGTATTATGAGATAGATCATAAAATTGCAAAGAATGAAATAGCTTTTTGGTGCTTATCTGTTGAGCATGCATGCTAAGTCACTTCAGTTGTGTCTGACTCTGTGACACTATGGACTGTAGCCCACCAGGCTCCTCTGTCCATGGGATTCTTCAGGCAAGAATACTGGAGTGGGTTGCTATGCCCTCCTCCAGGGGATCTTCCCCACCTAGGGATTGAACCCATGTCTCTTATGTCTCCTTCATTGGCAGGTGGATTCCTTACCACTAGTGCCACCTGGGAAGCCTTTATCTGTTGAGAGGGAAAGTTAATGACATAGTTGCTGGTATTTAGAAAAATCCATCTCTTATGGCTGGAAAAATGGCAAACAAGGATGAGACATATATGGCATAAATGCATACATGAGGATAAGTAAAGTTTATTATTATTAATCTTTCTCCTGCTATCCTGATATCACTATGCCTAGGCCATGAAGCTTATTACCTAGGTAATGGAAGAGTGACATCAATTATCACAGATTAGGAAAAAAGAAGATATGACATTAAAAAAAGAAATTCTCACCTAACAGGAAAAGAGGGCTTCCACAGTGACTCGGCAGTGAAGAATCTGCCTGAAATGCAGGAGATGAGGTTTCAATCCCTGACTCAGGAAAATCCCCTGGAAAAGGAAATGGCAACCTCCTCAGTATTCTTGCCTGGAAAATCCCATGGACAGAGGAGCCTGGAGAGCTACAGTCCATGGGGTCACAAAAGAGTTGGACACAACTTAGTGACTAAATGACAACAATCAACAGGAATAGGGAGAGAAAATAGAAAGGTATTCTGTTTTTGGAAATTATATATAACTTAACTTAACATCTCCATAACAATGAGCACATTTAGTGCCCAGGTCTTGGTTTCTAAAACTGTTTTCCATGAAGGGAATATTGAATAAAGGGTTGATTGTAGAACTGAAACAGAAAATATACACGATGATCCTAGAGTATCTTGTAGTGCCAGAACAGAAAGTGAAAGTGAAAGTCACTCAGTCATGTTCGACTCTTTGCAACTCCATGGACTGTATAGTCCATGGAATTCTCCAGGCCAGAATACTGGAGTGGGTAACCTTTCCCTTCTGCAGGGGATCTTCCCAACCCAGGGACCAAACCCAGGTCTCCCACATTGCAGGTGGATTCTTTACCAGCTGAGCCACAAGGGAAGTGCTCAAAAAATCCCACAAAATTGAGAGCATGTCAAAGGGATACAAGAATCAACTGAAAGACCTCCCAGTGACCAGAGCTAGAGTAATTTGAGAAAGAAAGTAAACAAAGTATCAGTAATATTGGATTATAACTCAAAATATAAAATAGATATCCAGGAGTCCATACTGCTATAAACAAATGATGAAAATAAATAATTGGGAAGAAGAAATAAATCTCCCACGTGGAGGAACTCAGATATTTTATTTAGATACTGTTCCCTCAAGGAAGTGAAGTGTATCTCCTTATTATGTAAGTATGAGATGTACATAATGACTTCCTTCCAAATTGTACAGTATGGAAAGGGGGTAAAAAGTATAACTTTACAATGAATAAATCTGACACATTAATTCAGCCAGGTGATCAAGGTAAACATCAACAGAAGTAAGTCATGATGCTATATATTTTTAATATGTTGTGAGGAAAATGGCACTTTACTTCTGTGATCTTCTTTCCCAAAACACATAACCCCAATCTAATCATGAGAAACACACTGGACAAATCTAAGTTGAGAGATACTCTGCAAAATACCTAACAAGAACTCTTCAAAACTGTCAAGGTCATCAGTAACAATGATAATCTGAGGGAAAAAAAGTCACAGCCGAGAGAAGCCTAAGTATATTTACAACTAAATATACTGTGGATGCTATCCTGTAACAGAAAATGGACATTAGGCAAAACCACAGAAATCTGAATAAAGTATGGACTTTATTTATTAATAATAGTAATGTATCAGTATTGGTCCATTACTTCTGAAAAGTGTATCATACTGATGTAAGATATTAATAATAGGGAAAACTGGGTATAAGATGTATAGGAACTCTCTCTACTATCTTTGCAATTTTTGTGTAAATCTAAAACCTTTAAAATAGAAGGTGAATTTTTTTTAAAGTTAGCTTATATGCTATCCTAACACACTGCTAACAATGACCCCACGATATGAAATGTCTTTCCTGTTATATTTGTCTATTAAAAACCCTACTTATCTCTCAAGGTCTGGCCCCTATGGGTCCACTTCCATGAAACCTTCTCTGAGCTACAGAATCAGAAGTGATAGTTTCTTTCTTTGAATCCCCAAAGCACTTTGGACATTTCTTATGCTGTTCATTATAGTCTGCCTTCTCGTACAGTTATTTATGTGAATCTCTTAGGTCTTTCATTTGGCTTATAAATTTCTGGAGGGAAGGGAGTATATCTTTAATTTAACAAACACTAATTTAATACCCAATGCATGTCAGACACTCTCTTAGGGCTTTAAATCTACAAAGATGAATGAGATTCTCCCTGTGAGTTCTTAAGGAACTCACAATATAAAGAAGAAGCTGAATGTATACAATTATAAGTCACATTGTGATTAATTCTGTGGTGAATTAAGTTATCACCTGCCTTCTATGTGCCAGAAAGTTTAAAGGCATTCTTTTACTTAATCCTCATAAAACTTAAAAGCTGGGCATTATAATTACATTTTACAAATGAAGAAAATGAGACTTGGAGAGGCTAAATAATTTGCAGAAGATCAGGGATTCAAAGACAGGTATATTAATGTACAAAGCCCATACTCTTTCTATTATACCATGACTCAGCACACTACCTGCCATCTAGTAGATGTTCAAGAAATATTTGTTAAAAGAATGACTAAAGAAGTGTAAACAAAAGTGTTAGTGTTTTGTTACTACATATTAATCCTCAACTGCAATCCACAGTTGATCCTTCACTACCTAGTCTGGTCTTTTAATTATTTGGTAATTGACCTTGACATCTACCAGGCTCCTCCATGTCAATAATTCTCAATTGTTAAAGAGCTGTGATCCCTTACATTTTTAAAGAATAATTTTCTGCAACTGTTTTCTAAGAGAAATCTCCGAAGGCTTACTGAAGAAAACTGAAGAGTTACAAACAGTGGTTCATTCATCAGAAAACATTTATTTAACACCTTATATATGGCATATGGACTTCCTTAGTGGCTCAACGTTTAAAAAAAAAAAAATCCACCTGCAATGCAGGAGACTGCCTGCAGTGGAGGAGATGTGAGTTTTGATCCCTGAATCAGGAAGAACCCCTAGAGAAGGAAATAGCAACCTACTTTTGCCTGGGAAATCCTGTGGACAGAGGAGCCTGGCAGGTTACAGTCCATGGGATCGCAAGAGTCGGACACAACTTAGCAATTAAACAACCACCACCACTACCATATGGCATATTCTCTGCTAGGAACTGTCAAGAAAACAAAGTTTGATTAATGGCATGCTTATCAAACCATCATCCTAACTGGTTTCTTCAGGTCTCAAAATCCTGCAGCTGCTATTTTGTTAGTCATCATGGAAATACAAGTTAAATCCACAATCAAATATCATTACACACCCAACAAAATGCTTAAAATAAAAAAGACTGACAATACCATGTGTTGGCAAGGTCATGGAAAAAAATGGAACTCTCATACACTGTAGGTGGGAGTGTAAATTGAAACAATCACTTTGGAAAACTGGCAATATCTACTAAAGTTAAGAATGTATGTAGCCAGTAGTCCAGAAATTCTACTCCTGAGAATATACTTAACTATGAAATGAGTGTATATGTGCACCAAAGACATGAGCAAAGTTTATAGCCACACTGTTCATAATAGCCTCGAAGTAGAAACAATGTAACAGTGGGATGGATAAAAGCTGTGGTATGTTCACATAATAGAGCGGCAATAGAAATGACCAATTTTCATTCAGAGAGCAAATGAATGAATCTCACAAAAAATAATGTTGAGTGAAAGAATCCAGGTACAAAAGAGTATGCAATGTTTCATTACATTTACATAAAATTCAAAAATAATCAATGCTATTAGAAATGAGATTTATGGTTCCCTTTAGATGAATTAGCAGTTGGGAGCGGGCACCTTGGGGAGATTTTGTGTTTCACACACTTTTCTATTTCTTGATTTTGGTACTAATTGCACCAGTGTGTTCACTTTGTGAAAAATGCATGGATGAATTTGTGCACTTTTCTGTATGTGTGTTACACTTCAATAACAAATAAAGCTTACCCAAAACCAAACCCTTCAGCATCTTCCATTCTTTTAGCAGAGTCTCTTAAACTTGCTTGATCATGATAATTGCTTGGGGCCCTTGTTTAAAACATAAGTTTTTCATCCTGCTTTAAAACCTACTGAACAAAGATCTCTGAAGGGGCAGGAGTGCTGAGAGACAGTATTAAAAAAAAAAAAATCTTCCAAGGATATTATTTTTAAACCCTTTACTGGTGTATAATTGACATGTAAACACTGCATATACTTAATGTATACAGATCTATATAAGTTTGGAGATCACTATACATCCATGAAACCATCAATACTATCAAAACCATAGATATATCCATCACTGCCCATAGATTCCTCTCACTCTTTTATTATTACTTGTGTGTGCATGCATGTGTGGCAAAAACAGAGTGCAAAATCTACCTTCTTGGAAAAAAATTAAGTGTAGAGAAAAAGTTTTTGTATACAGAAAGACAAATAACATATGGTTAATTCTTAACTTACCCAAGACTGTAATAAGAATGTTAAAAAAAAGACATAAGATACAACAAGGAAATATCTAATCATAGCTATGTATTTGAAAGCATAAGAGGTCCAATTTATGAACACATATGCCCTTAAAAAGATCTATGACAAGGGAAGTGATATCTTTCTCCAATACGTAAAACATGCCAAGTTAGAGAGAGATTTCAAATGTCTTGGTTAAGGAAAGTAATCAAAATGACTTCTGAAGCCAAATAGTTAACATCAGTATGATAAAGGATTAGAAGAATTGATTGAGATAAATTCATACAATCTGTTCATTTTATACTTAACCAAAAAAATGAAAAATGCCATAAAATTGATAGGATTTAAGTGAAACAAAAAATAGAAGTCAAGCAAAATAAAATGAAAGAAGTCATTACTTCCTATCGTTCTGTGGCAGAAACCTAAGTTAATGTCTAAAAAATTAGAAAGTTGGAAGAGATGTGTAGAGGGTAAGCAAATCCCTACTCTTAGAGGAATTAGAAATATGATAAGAGGAATAATTGGTGACATATAAACCCTGTTAATCTTTCAAGATGTCCAAGCAGAGTGTGTGTGTGTGTCTGTGTGTGTGGTACTTAATGTACATGTGGGTAGATGGTTGACATAAAGATTATTTTCAGGGAAAAAGTAAAGTCAAAGTCTCTAAAGAGAAAATAGATCTTCTCTTCTGTAGAAGCAAATTGAGGGATCTTGGAAATCCACAGATGAAGAAGGGAAGAATGTGTAAGGCAAAGATAATGTATTACCTACAGACCTTCTAGAGCTGTAATTTTTTCAACTTTAGTGTGTATCAGAATACCAAGCCCTAAGGAATTTATGAAAATGAAGAATCCTGGGCTTCTGTTCCAAGGATACTGGTGTAGAAAGATATGTAGGGCCCGGGAGACAGTGTTATAACAAGAGCACCCCACCACACACACACAAACACACACACATACATGCATCATACTGAGTTTCTGATGTACACTAAAGTTTGAGAACCACTAAACCATGCTATAGCCTAGGAAGAATGGTGAAACCATGGCTAGTGAAAAATCTTCAAATGGAAAGTATATTCACTTTCTCCATATTAAAAGTCACTGCTATATTTAAAATTGATAACCAACAAGGACTTACTATATAGCACAGGGAACTCTGTTCATATTATGTAACAACCCAATTTAGGAAAGAATTTGAAAAAGAATATACACATGTTTAACTGAAACACTTTGTTGTACAACTGAAACTAACACAACATTGTTAATCAACTATACTCCAATAAAATAAAATGTGCTTTTTTTTTTTTTTCAAGTCCTGAAAAGGAGCTAAACACCTAGGTCATGTGGCTGAACCTCGGTCATATGTCTGTATCCTAGTTGCTAAGAGCAGTAAGTAGGAATGTGTGGCCCTCCTGAGCTCTGTAGTTAGAGGCAGGGCACTTTCTTCCACTAAGATACACACAATAGACAACTCCCCCATACACAAAGGGAGTTCAAATGCTACACAACCATAAAAGATTGGTAAATATTCACCATAAGACATCACTTGTGAAAATCTTGATTAAGCTGTTGAAGAAAGGGTTCCCAGGTTTGGTGGCCTCACTGCTGAGCCATTTTGGGGTCAGTTACCATTAGTACTTTGAGATCAGTTTCTGCTTCTATGTTCTCATTTTCTTCTCATACCTCCTGGATATATAGTTCCTTTTCTGTACTGTGTTGCTTCCCTGCTCACTCCTTGATTCCTTCACTTTCCCGTATACTACCAATAGCTGTGTGTTCACAGATTTTACTGAAGGACCAAGTATTTACAGTATTATAGCAAACAACTTAAAATTAAATGTTAAATACCTTTCACATTAAAAGTTACTTAGCCATTCTAACAGGGCTGAGTTTTCTCAATTCTCTTTCTCTCTCTTCCACTCTCTCCTACTTTCCCTCAGATGCCAAACTATGCAAATACTAATAGTTTCTCAAGCAGAAATGTTTTGCTCCGGTTTATTCCAACCATGCCCCAAGGGTAATCTTTGAGCAATCAAAATGATCCATTAAAGTGTTTGCTAAAACAAACACAAATCTCTTACCCTAAGAGGAAATTTGTAGTTACTTAGCACTTAAACTGACACTTTTATTTTCTCTCCATTAGTTATTTCATTTGTTTTTCAGGCATGAGTTGATGAGCACCTGGTCTGATAGAGTGATAAGAGGATTAAAAACAAAAGGACAGATGTGAGGTGCATTAGATGGGAAACATAAATCAATAGACCATGATGACTAAGTAGATATGGATGATAGCTTAGGAGAGGGAAGAGGGCCACCTTAACAACAGGGTTTGCAGTCTGCGTGACTAAGAATCTTGATGTTTTGAGATTTAGCTTTACTGGACCTGCTGAGACCCATGCCATCATTTTCTCCAGCAAAATAATTAATTTGGTCACCATAAACTGTTGGGTTCTGTGTGTGTGTGTGTGTGTGTATATGTGCGCACGCGCACGTGTGTGTGTGTGTGTGTGTGTGTGTAAGCTCAATGGAACTCAGTGGATTTATGGTGAAATGAGGAAATTTTGGTCAGGCAATCCCTAACAGAAAGAACTGCTGTTAAAGGTCAAAGACTTTTGCCTTGCTGAAACATATACTTTGCTCATGCTCTATTCTTGTTGGAAGGACATTATTATCAGGATGATTTCTGTTGTCTCACAAAGAGAGATGGAAGCTCCATGGCCTCATCTTTTTCATCTGTTGAGAGTAAGGTAGTTTCTATTCCAGGCTAGGCCTCTCTCTTTGGTCTCCTTTGCAACTTTCCCACTTTTCCTTGTTGTCATTGTTCTCTCTGCCTTCTTAATCACCTCCAGAAGCCAGAGAAGGGAGTCTTGTCCACAGCTATAGCTGCTTTAACCCACATCCCATCACCCATAAATCACTCCCACCAAACTATATTCCTTATATGTTGAAAAATTATTTTCTTACAGTTGATCCTGAAGCGCTGCAGGAGACATAACTAATGTGCCTTTTTAAACAGTACCAATTTATTGAGACATAATTTACACACTATAAAATTCAACGTTTGAAAGTATGTAATTCAGTTGTTTATAGTATATTCCTTGAGTTGTTCAATCACCACTGCTATTTAATTTCAGAATATTTTAACCACCCCAAAAAGAAAGCCTGTACCCATTAGCAATCATTCTGGATCTCCCTTCCTTACAGTCTCTGGCAACCATTAATCTACTTTATATCTCTACATATTTACCTATTCTGTACATTTCATATAAATGGAATCATTTTGTGTCTTTCTTCTTTCATTTAGAATAATTTCTCAATGTTTATCCATACTGCAATATGTTTGGTACTTCATTCCTTTTTGTAACTGAATACTATTCCACTGTATGGATATACTACATTTTGTTTATTTCTGCTGCTAAGTCGCTTCAGTTGTGTCCAACTCTGTGTGACCCCATATACGGCAGCCCACCAGGCTCCTCTGTCCCTGGGATTCTCCAGGCAAGAATACTGGAGTGGGTTGCCATTTGTTTATTTACTCACCAATTAATGGGCACTTGAGTGAAGTCGCTCAGTAGTGTCCGACTCTTTGCGACCCCATGGACTGTAGCCTACCAGGCTCCTCTGTCCATGGAATTTTCCAGGCAAGAACACTGAAGTGGGTTCCCATTTCCTTCTCCAGGGGATCCTCCCAACCCAGGAATCGAACCCAGGTCTCCTGCATTGTAGGCAGATGCTTTTACCATCTGAGCCACCAGGGAAGTCTCGAGGAAGGCACTTGAGTGGTTCCCACCTTTTGGCTATTGTTAATAACCCTGCTATGAATATTCATGTACAAGTTTCTGTGTGGATATATGTTTTCATTTCTCTTGGCCATATATCTAGGGATGGCATTGCTAGGTCACATTTCAAGGAATATTCAAATTATTTTCCAAAGTAGCTGAACCATTTACAATTCTATCAGCAATGCCTGAGTGTTCTGATTTCTCTACATCCCTGTCAACAGGGATGTGTTGTTATTGTCTGGGTTTTTTTAAGCTATCCTGTGGGGAGTAAGATGATATCTCATTGTGGTTTTGATTTGCATTTTCCTGATGACTAATAAGGTTGAATGTCTTTTTATATGCTTGTTATATATTTGTATATCTTCCTTAGAGAAATCTATTCAGATCCTTCGACTTTTAAAAAATTAGGTTGTCTTTTTATTGCTCAGTTGTAAAAGTTCTTTATATAGAAGTTGTTTATGATATATATGATTTGCAAAAATTTTCTCCCATTTTGCAGGTTATCTTTTCATTTTCTTGATGATATAATTTTAAGCACAAAAGTTTTAAATTTTGATGACTGATGAGGTCCCATTTAACTACTTCTTCTTTTTCTGCTTGCACTTGGGTGTTATGTCTAAGAAACCATTGCTTAATTCAAAGTACACAAAGGTTAACTCTTTTGTTTTCTTTAACAGCTTTAAAATTTTAGTTCTTACATGTATTATCTGTTTTGAGTTCATTTTTGGGTACAGTGTGGGGAAGAGGTTCCCAACAAGTGACTGCAAGCCAGTTGACCCTACCTCTGAGTTTCAGGATTATTTTGCTGGTAACTAGCTATTCTCATTTATGCCTTACAAATTCTTGCTGCACACAATGGACAGACTCTCACTAACTGAAACTAAATCCTTCTTTCACCACTTTGTCAAAATATGTTGTTGTTGTTCAGTCCCTAAGTCGTGTCCAGCTCTTTGAAGCCCCATGGACTGCAGCATGGCAGGGTTCCTTGTCCTTCACTACCTCCCAAAGTTTGCTCAAACTCCTGCCCGTTGAGTTGGTGATGTCATCCACCCATCTCATCCTCTGTCACCCTCTTCTCCTCCTGCTCTCAACCTTTCCCAGCATCAGGGTCTTTTCCAATGAGTCAAAATATGGCTCACCTAAAATATAGTGTGACCTTGGGAGTTTTTTTAAGAAGGAAAAAAAAAGCCTCTGAGGTCATTTGTTGCTACGTTTGGCACCAAATCCCTTTCTCATCACTTTGTCAAAATTTGGTTTAGCTAAAACCTAGTGACTGCAGGTTATTTTTTGTTTTGTTTTGAGGAAAAAAGAAAAGCTTCTGAAGTCAATTGTTTCTACTGTCCAGCTTTCCTATAAGGGACGTGGAAGTTGCATAGTTCATTGCTGCCATCTGGTGTCGGGAACAGTTCAGAAAATAATCGGTAGCCCCAGAAGTTACTGAACAGAGTTAGAAGACTTAAATGCTCCAGGGGGTGGGTAGGCAATAGGAGTGTGCAAGGTACTGGTGAGCAATGAAGTGAAGTGCTAGCACCAGTCCATCAAAAGTTGGCAACAGCCCCTCACCTCCAGAGAATTATTGCCACAAGGGAATATTGGTCCAGTAAGGCCAGATCTTTGGGTTTGTTTGTTTGTTTTAAGAGAATTTAGATATCTAGATATGTGAATTCTTCCAATTTTTAACTAACAATTTAAGAAAATGTAAGCACTGTATAAATCAAACAAAACCTGTCTCTAGGACAATGGTACACAGCCTCTCTTTCTCCTGCCACAGTCCCAAGGATTGTTTTGATAACTGTAGGAATCAAAATTAAAAGCAATTTCTTCTAATTGAGTTCAAGTAATATTAGCAGTGATCCAGCATCTTTAGGCTCCCTGACTTTAAATTCAGAGTCTAAAGACCTGGGTTTCGTTGAGGCCAGGGACCAAGTCTTCTGCATCTTTGTATTCCCATCAGCAGTACATTGACCTGGATAAAGTAAGTGCTCAATCAACATAGAATAGATGGACAGGTTCATGCTTTGACTCTTACTAGACACCTCTATGATCTTGGGTGAATCAAATAGCTTTTCTGACTGTCCTTTTCCTGGTCTGAAAAGTATGAGTTTTGAGGCTCAGTTTGTATGAAAGTGATCTTTATACAAAGATGACTTAGTCGTGGTTGAAAACAAGCTAAATAAAGGAATGTTTAAATTTTTTTTCAGGAAGAAATTCCTAAGCATAAATTGGGTAAACTACAACCTAAAAGTTCTCAGATTAGGGGAAACCAATGTCATACTAGAAAAAAAAGTGATGAAAATCAGCTACAGAACAGTTTGACAGAGGCTGAGAAGATGGAATATTTCAGCTTGAACATAAATTAGAGTAAATTGAATGATTAAGGCTAATTTTCCTTCATACACTATTCAAAATAATCTTGTTTTTGTTGTTTAGTTGCTAGGTTGTGTCTGTTTTGTGACACCATGGAGCCTGCCAGGCTCCTCTGCCCATGGGATTTCCCAGGCAAGAATACTGGAGTGGGTTGCCATTTCCTCTCCAGGGGCTCTTCCTGATACAGGAATTGAACCAGCATCTCCTTCATTGGCAGATACCACTGAGCCGCCAGAGAAGCCCATGTATGTATGTAGAGATAGCCTTTTCTTCAAAAATAGAAAGCATTCTGCACTTTGATTTTTTTTACTTAACGATATATTTTACACTCTGTTTCTTACAGTCCCATTTATTTTACCAGCTACCTAGCATCCATTGTGTATGGACCTACTGTGGTTTCTGTACATTGTTATTTTAAAGGTCCAGGCTGCTTTAATTGAGCACCAAATGTAAAATGAGACTCATGAATGATAATCACAGTGTTTTATCTGTTTTGTGTCCAGTTATTTTCTGTTGTCCGTTGGAGTGGAACAGTGTTAAGCACATCCTGATACTCAGAAATAACTAAGGGGGGATGTCCTGTGCTCCTGTGTGTAATTTCATGGATGTGGATATGCTCAAGCCTAACTTTTAAAAAAGAGAAACCCTAAGCTATTGCTTTCTAAATTGATGACCCCATTATACAAAGTTCAAAGGCATGGAGATTGAATTTTTGAAGTCTACACCAAATGAGTTAATCTGGAGGCAACACCATGAGTGGGTCATCTCCAGTTCATTCAAAGCAGATGCATACCACATTGAGATAATGTATGTATTTATTATATTTTTATTTATTTATTTAGGCTGGCCATTCATCTTGTAGGATCTTAGTTCCTTGACCAGGGATCAAACTGCAGGCCCTCAGAAGTGAAAGTGCTGATTCCTAACCACTGGACCACCAGTGAATTCCCTACTATATTTTTAAATAATTAAAATGTACATAATTTCTAAACCGTGAGCCATTTCTGTGAAAACTGGAGTTCTGGGGGCCTAGTTTGAAGACCTATGAACCAGAGTACCTAATTTTAACATTGCCAGTATACAGAGCACTTGGGGTAGCATCCTAAGGAGGAGGAGGAGGGCAGAAAAGAGAGGAGGGAAGTGTGGAGAGGGTGCAGCCCACTTCTGAGGCAGAACATGTCTCTGAACACACAGGGTGACAGAGTCTTCTTTGGTCACCTTTATTTAGGCACCTCTGAATTCTTCAACTAGGTCTTGTCTTTTAGACTTTAACGGTCAACTCTGTATCATCTAATTTTAGCAAGAATCCTGCCAAGTCAGCTTAGCCTGAATTTCCCATCCTCCCTCATGTTCAATACCTATACATAATAGGGTTCCTCACCCCTACCACTCCCAGGTCATGTCTGACCATGCTGGCCTGCTTTCAGCAAGAATCTTGTTAGGTTCCTTTTGCCAGAATCCTCCTCACCCTTGATGTTTCCTATTAGTAATTTTCCATCCACTGACCCCTATCCTGCTATTTGGCTATGAATTCCCACTTTCCTGTTATAAAATAATCTACTTAATTAATTTTGTGAAATATGAATATTTCTAATCATTAAAATGTCACAAATTGTGGTTGTGAGAGTAAAGTGTTAAGATGGACTGATGAATTGCAATCTAGACATAATGCTTCCCAAAATTACTTGCTCATAACACTCACCTTGCAGTGGGGGTTTATTAAAATAAAGATTCTCAGGCTCTCCACCCCCTTAAGATTGTGAGTCAGTAGGTCAGCGTGGATAGAATCTGTTTTATCTGCATTTTACAAGGCCCCCAAGTGACTCATATGATCCAACAAATTGGAGAAACTCTAAAGAGGATTTGTTTTCTGATCTTGAGTTCTTGAATCAATTTTCCCTCCACTCATACTTTATTATCTTTGTCAGTGACATGATAATTCCGCCCCATCAATCTCAGACCAGTGAAGAGCCCTGACAGAATTGAGTCAGACAAAGGGATGTGCTGATGACATCAGCATCATTGTGATACTGACACAGGTCTGGTCAGAATCTAAGATTAGGCAGGAAACAGCCACCTGGTCAATGTGGGTCATGGGGGAAGAGCATGACCATGTAGGATTTGAAGCATATTATGTAATGTCTAAAAGGAACCCCAAAGCCAGGGAAGGCTCAGACAGGTCTGATCATAGCTCCAGGAAAAACTCTAAGGAAACATTGCTTCAACTATGTTTTGTAGTTACATTTTTTTTAATATAAATTTATTTATTTTAATTGGAGTTTAATTACTTTATAATATTGTATTGGTTTTAGTTACATTTTAATTAGAGCAGTTCAGAACAGTTATCCCAGAGAAGGGCCCTTCAGTGAGTGATTCTTAACCTTTTCTGCATCATGAACTCCTTTAAGAATCTGATCAAAGTTGTAGGATATTTCCTTAGAAAAATACACAGGTTAACATATCACAAAATACTATATACAAGTTCAAAGATTTCATAAACCACCTGATCCTATTCATAGACCCCAGGCTAAGAATCTCTGCCACAGACCTTAAAGGACCTTGGCTAAAGAGAGCCATGCTGAATCTCTTTAGGGGTGAAGTGGATCAGGGAAGGACTACCCTTTGCTCAACAGGCTGAATTCACTATCAGAGGTTCCTGTGTCTTCCCTGTTCTTTCTCTCAATGGATTCCATTAGGCTGGACTGCCAATATCTATGAAAGGAAGATCTTTTCTTTTTAAATTTTAAATTAAATGCATGCTTGCACTTTTTAAATTTTTGATTCAACAAGTATCTGTTGAGAGTTTATTTTATTTCAGGTACAAGGCTAGGACCTATGAAATCAGCACTGAACAAGATGAACAAAAATGGCTTCTGGGCTAGTGGGAAATATTGACACTAAACAAAGAAAAATACATCAATAAAAGTATTTTAAGTTGTAAATGTTAACAAAAGAAACAATCAAAGAGTTGAGATAGAGTAATAGGAGGCAAGGATGGAGGGAATTATTTCTTATAAGAAGATGAGAGATCTGCTGAGGAAAAGACTCATGCTGAGGTCTAGGGAATTTGCCTTGAGAAAAGTTAGTAAAGAGCATTAAATGGAAGGAACAGCATACATAGTGACCTTGAAATAGGAAAGGAGTTGCCTTGTTTAAGAAAGTGAAAAAAAGACCAGTGTGCTTGCAGGAGAGTACATGATGGGAAGAAAAGCAGAAGATGAAAGTGTTGCAATAAATAAATGCTGGAGAGGGTGTGGAGAAAAGGGAACCCTCTTACACTGTTGGTGGGAATGCAAACTAGTACAGCCACTATGGAGAACAGTGTGGAGATTCCTTAAAAAACTGGAAATAGAACTGCCTTATGATCCAGAAATCCCACTGCTGGGCATACACACTGAGGAAACCAGAATTGAAAGAGACACATGTACCCCAGTGTTCATCACAGCACATGGACATGGAAGCAACCTAGATGTCCATCAGCAGATGAATGGATGAGAAAGCTATGATACATATACACAATGGAGTATTACTCAGCCATTAAAAAGAATACATTTGAACCAGTACTAATGAGGTGGATGAAACTGGAGCCTATTATACAGAATGAAGTAAGCCAGAAAGAAAACACCAATACAGTATACTAACGCATATATATGGAATTTAGAAAGATGGTAACAATAACCCTGTGTATGAGACAGCAAAAGAGACACTGATGTATAGAACAGTCTTTTGGACTCTGTGGGAGAGGGAGAGGGTGGGATGATAAGGGAGAATGGCATTGAAATACGTATAATATCATATATGAAATGAGTCACCAGTCCAGGTTCGATGCATGATACTGGATGCTTGGGGCTGGTGCACTGGGACAACCCAGAGGGATGGTATGGGGAGGGAGGAGGGAGGAGGGTTCAGGATGGGGAACACATGTATACCTGTGGTGGACTCATTTCGATATTTGGCAAAACCAATACAATATTGTAAAGTTTAAAAATAAAATAAAATAAAAAAAAAGAAAGTGTTGCAATAGAAAGAGGTCCAATCATGCAGGGCCTTAATGGGTCATGATACCTGACTCTGAATTTTATTCAAAGTGTAGTAGAAAGTCACTGAACAGATCTAAGTAATAAAGTAACAAGATTCAATTAACATTTTTAAAAATCACTTTGCTGAGTGGGGAATGAATTAGGTGAGGCAAGAATGGAACCAGAGAGACCAGTTTGTATTCTGTTGCAGTGAGTCAGGTGTGGCTTGACTAAGATGGTGTCAGTAGAAGTCAAAGGTGGATTCCAGATACATGTTGACACTACAGTTGGCGTGAATGGCTGATGCAACTGTTTCAGGAAGGGGTAAGGCAAGAAGAAAGCAAATCAAGATTTCAGGGCAAGGAATCATGGAATTCACAGGTTTCTGGATAGAAAAATTGTGGATGGATACTGATGCTATTAACTGGAATGGGAAAGATCGTGGATGGGAAGAAAGTTTAGCAGAAAAAAAGTCTCATTTTCAACACGTTGTTTGATACTACTGTGAGATATCAAAGTGGAGATTTCAAGAAAATATCTGGACATGAAAACCTGAAATACAAATTTGAAAATCATCTGCATAGGATGGTATTTGAATCCACAAGAACTGATGAACATTGCTAGGGAGAGAATGCAGCAAGAGAAGAGGGTCAGCATATGAAAGAATGCCAACACTTTTAGACTCAGTTATAGGATGAGATGCCAACAAAGGAACCAGAGGTAGAGCAATAAGCTGAGGCAGGAACAAAAAACAGGAAAGACTAGTGTTACTGAAGGTACTATGGAATGAATTGTGTTCCTACAAAATTCCCATGTTGAAGCCTTAATATCTAATGTGATTGTATTTGGAGACAATTTCACAGACTGTATTTTGGTCTTTTAGGAAATAATTAAGGTTAAATGAGGTCAAAAGGATTGGGCCCTAATATAATAGGATTAATGTCCTCAAAAGATAGAGGAAGGGATACCAGGTGTCTCTCTCTCTCTATGCACAAGCACATGCTAAGCCGCTACTGTTGTGTCCGATTCTTTGTGACCCTTTGGATGGTAGCTTGCCAGGTTCCCCCTGTAGCTTGCCAGCTTGCCAAAGGATTCTCCAGGCAAGAATACTGGAGTGGGTTGCCATGCCCTCCTCCAGGGTCTTTCTGATCCAGGGATCTAAGTTGAGTCTCTATGTCTTCTGCATTGACAGGTGGGTTCTTTGCCACTAGCACCACCTAGGAAGACCCTCTCCCTCCATATGTGTACACAGTGAGGACACAGTGAGGAAGTGCCCATCAGCAAGCCAGGAAGAGAGTCCTTAGTTCAGTCAGTCAGTTCAGTCGCTCAGTCATGTCCGACTCTTTGTGACCCCATGGATTGCAGCACGCCAGGCCTTCCTGTCTATCACCAATTCCCAAAGCTTACTCAAACTCATGTCCATCGAGTCGGTGGTGCCATCCAACTATCTCATCCTCTGTCATCCCCTTCTCTTCCTGCCTTCAATCTTTCCCAGCAGCAGGGTCTTTTCAAATGGGTCAGCTCTTCACATTAGGTGGCCAAAGTATTGGAGTTTCAGCTTCAACATCAGTCCTTCTAATGAACATTCAGGACTGATTTCCTTTAGGATGGACTGGCTGGCTCTAATTGCAGTCCAAGGGACTCTCAAGAGTCTTCTCCAACACCACAGTTCAAAAGCATCAATTCTTCGGTGCTCAGCTTTCTTTATAGTCCAGCTCTCACATACATACATGACCACTGGAAAAACCATAGCCTTGACTAAATGGACTTTTGTTGGTAAATAATGTCTCTGCTTTTTAATGCGCTGTCTGCGTTGGTCATAACTTTTCTTCCAAGGAGTAAACGTCTTTTTATTTCATGGCTGAAGTCACCATCTGCAGTGATTTTGGAGCCTGAAAAAATAAAATCTGCCACTGTTTCCCCATCTATTCGCCATGAAGTGATGGGACCAAATGCCAAGTTCTTTGTTTTCTGAATGTTGTGCTTTAAACTAATCTTTTCACTCTCTTCTTTCACCTTCACCCAGAGGCTCTTTATTTCTTTGCTTTCTGCCATAAGGGTGGTGTCATCTACATATCTGAGGTTACTGATATGTCTCCCAGCAATCTTGATTCCAGCCTGTGTTTCATCCAGCCCAGTGTTTCTCATAGCGTACTCTGCATATAAGTTAAATAAGCAGGGTGACAATATACAGCCTTGATGTACTCCTTTTCCTATTTGGAACCAGTCTGTTTTTCCATGTTCAGTTCTAACTGTTGCTTCCTGACCTGCGTAGATTTCTCAAGAGTCAGGTCAGGTGGTCTGGTATTTCCATCTCTTTCAGAATTTTCCAGTTTGTTGTGACCCACACAGTCAAAGGCTTTGACATAGCGTCTCTTGTGGAGGTATGGGTCAGCAGTGGTCTGCCGCAGGGACAAGGGCTCTGGGTGTGGGTATGCCATAAGCCTTCTTGGAGGAGGTCACCATTAACCTCACCATAGAACTGCCAGAACCTCCAGTGTACTGGGAAATAGACTCTTGGAGGGCACCACAGAAATATATGCACCAGGACCCAGAAGAAAGGAACAGTGACCCCACAGGATACTGTCCCAGACTTGCTTGTGGGTGTCCAGGAGTCTCCGGTGAAGGTGTGGGTCAGTGGTGGCCTGCTGCAGGGTTGGGGGCATGGACTGTAGCAGTACATGCATGGGGTCTTTTGAGGGAGGTCACCATTGTCTTCATTACCTCCACCATAGTTTGGCCCCAGGTAAATAGCAGGGATGGAACCCAGCTCCACCCATCAACATAAAATTGGATTAAAGATTTACTGAGCATGGCCCCGCCCATCAGAATAAGACCCAGTACCTCCCTCAGTCAGTCTCTCCCATCAGGAAGCTTCCATAAGCCTCTTATCCTTCTCAATGAGAGGGCAGACAGACTGAAAACCACAGTCACAGAAAACTAACCAACCTAATGGACCACAGCCTTGTCTAACTCAATGATATGAGCCACGCCGTGTAGGGCCACCCAAGATGGACAGGTCATGGTGGAGACTTCTGACAAAGTGTGGTCCACTGGAGAAAGCAATGGCAAACCACTTCAGTACTCCTGCCAGTATTCAGATGACCGTTATATCTACTACTGTGGGCAAGAATCCCTTAGAAGAAATGGAGTAGCCATCATAGTCAACAAAAGAGTCTGAAATGCAGTACTTGGATGCAATCTCAAAAACAACAGAATGATCTCTGTTCATTTCCAAGGCAAACCTTTCAATATCACGGTAATCCAAGTCTATGCCCTGGGCAATAATGCTGAAAAAGCTGAAGCTGAACGGTTCTCTGAAGACCTACAAGATCTTCTAGAATTAACACCCAAAAAAGATGTCCTTTTCATTATAGGGGATTGGAATGCAAAAGTAGGAAGTCAAGAAACACCTGGAGTAACAGGCAAATTTGGCCTTGGAGTACAGAATGAAGCAGGGCAAAGGCTAATAGAGTTCTGCCAAGAGAACACACTGGTCATAGCAAACACCCTCTTCCAACAACACAAGAGAAGATTCTACACATGGACATCACCAGATGGTCAACACCAAAATCAGATTGATTATATTTTTTGCCAAAGATGGAGAAGCTCTATAAGTCAGTAAAAACAAGACCGGGAGCTGACTGTGGCTCAGATGAACTCAGATGAACTCCTTATTGCCAAATTGAGACTTAAATTGAAGAAAGTAGGGAAAACCACTAGACCATTCAGGTATGACCTAAATCAAATCCCTTATGATTATACAGTGGAAGTGAGAAATAGATTCAAGGGATTAGACCTGATAGACAGAGTGCCTGGAGAACTATGGATGGAGGTTCGTGACATTGTACAGGAGACAGGAATCAAGACCATCCCCAAGAAAAAGAAATGCAAAAAAGCAAAATGGCTGTCTGAGGAAGCCTTACAAATAGCTGTGAAAAGAAGAGAAGTGAAAAGCAAAGGAGAAAAGGAAAGATATAAGCATCTGAATGCAGAGTTCCAAAGAATAGCAAGGAGAGATTAAGTCTTCCTCAGTGATCAGTGCAAAGAAACAGAGGAAAACAATAGAATGGGAAAGACTAGAGATCTCTTCAAGAAAATTAGAGATACCAAGGGAATATTTCATGCAAAGAGAGTCCTCACCAGAAATCAAACCATGTTGGCCCTCGATCTTGGACTTCCCAGCCTCCAGAACTCTGAGAAATAAATTTCTATTGTTAAAGCCACCCCATCTACTAGTTATTAGTTAGGTATTAGTTATGGCAGCTTGATCTGACTGACACAGAACCCATGAGGAGAATATTTCAAGAAAAGGAGTGTTGTTGAGAAGTCATGTAAAATGGAAACAAAGCATTGACCTAAACTTGGCAATACTGAAGTGATTACTGACCTTGAAAAGAATAGTATCCTCCAAAACCATGGTGAAGGTGGAAGCTGAAAAAGAGTGGGCTGGGAAGAAATAAAGAGGTGAGGATATGCAGACATCAACTACAGACAACTTGGTTGGGAAATTTTATTGTAAAGGGCATCAGAGAAGCAGAACAGTGGTTGAAGGATGACCTAGATTCAAAACTTATTTTCTTTAAAAGAATTGGAACTTGTAGAAGATATTTTATGCTAATGGAAATGATTGTATAGAAACAGAGAAATTGACACAAAAGAGAGAGGGGCTAACAAATTCAAAGAGCAAGTGTCCTGAGAAGTAAGAAGGATAACCTTCAAAACATATGTTGAGACACTGGTCTTTGGTAGGAGGAGGGATGCTTACTCAGTTGTAACAGAAAGTAAGAGGAAAATATGGGTGAAGGTACAGATAGGATTTTAGACTTGATGGTGGAAAGAAATGGGAGTTTTCTGTAATGGTTTCTATTTTCTCAGTAAAATACTAATCATATCCAGATTAAAACATGGCCCCAAAAGATACATGAACTGCAATGTTCATTGCAACACTGTTTACAATAACCAAGACATGGAAAAAATCTAAATGTCCATTGACAGAGGAATGGAGAAAGATGTCATGTGTGTGTGAGTGTGTGTGTGTGTGTGTGTGTGTGTGTGTGTAGATATAAAGTATTATTCAGCCATTAAAAAATGAAATAAAGCCATTTGCAGCAACATAGATGGACCTAGAGAGTGTCATACTGAGTGAAGTATGTCAGACAGAAAAGGGGAAATATCATATGACATCCCTTATATGTGGAATATAAAAAGAAATTATATAAATGAACTTACTTACAAAACAGAAAGAGACTCACAGACTTGGAAAATGAACTCATGAAAGGGATAGTTGGGAAGGAGAAGGGATAGTTAATGGGAAGGGGTAGTTAAGGACTTTGGGAAGGTCATGTACACACTGTATATTTAAAATAGATAACCGACAAAAACTTATTGTATAGCACATGGAACTCTACTCAATGTTATGTGCCAGCCTGGATGGCAGGGGAGTTTGGGGGAGAATGGATACATGTATATATATGGCTGATTCCCTTCACTATTCACCTGAAACTATCACAACATTGGTAGTTGGCTATACCCCAATACGAAATGTTTTAGGTGTTAAAAAAATAATTTAAAAATACAAATCAAGGTCAACACATGGGATCGAAAGTAAAGAAAGAGATTATGAGAGACTTGGTGAGAGAGAAAAAGGTTTGCGATAGTGTCAATGGGAAGAGATGAATTGAAGCCTTCTAGAGAAACATTCCATGGTGGCTCAGATGGTAAATAATCTGCCTGCAATGCAGAAGACCTGGGTTTGATTCTTGAGTTGGGAAGATTCCTTGGAGAAGGAAATGGCTACCCACTCCAGTATTCTTGCTTGGAGAATTCCATGGACAGAGGAGCCTGGAGGGCTATAGTCCATGGGGTCACAAAGAGTCGGACACAACTGAGCAACTAACACTTTCACAGAGAAACATAGTGGCATCAGCAGACAGAATTAGGCCTGGCCATATTCTGCTTCGGGGCCTGGTTACAGAATATGCTCTCTTTGTGAAAATTTGTCAGTTTGTATACAAAATAACTTTTGTATTTTTTTATATATATGTTATATTTTATTATATATATAATAAATATATAATATATATATATTTATATATATGTTATATTTTTATTATAATTTTATGAAAAATAAAACACCCTTCTACCTGAAAGCTAGAAGAAAAAATAAACCCTTCCTTCCTATCCATCTCCTAGCTTTACTTGTCTCCTTTAGATTCCATGGTCAAAAAGTATAACTAGGACTTCCCTGGTCCAATGGTTAAGAATCTACCTGCCAATGCACGGGACACAGGTTTGATCCCTGGTCCAGAAAGATCTCACATGCCACGGGGCAACTGAGCCCATGCACCACAACTACTGAGCCGGCACGCTAGACCCCATGCTCTGCAACAAGAAAAGCCACACTATGAGAAGCCCGCATACTGCAACTAGAAAGTAGTTCCACCTCGCTACAACAACAGAAAGCCCTTGGGCAGCAACAAAGACCCATTGCAGCCAAAAGTAAGTAAATAAATACAGTTTTTAAAAAATGTAACCACTCTTTTGCACACACATAATTGTACTTGTCCTTCTCTCTTATCATCAAAATGCTGGCTAAAACCTATCATTCACCTTCTCTGTGCTTGACTTCAAGCACGCAAAATTTGCTAGAGAAAAATCTCAGAACTGAGTCAATTAAGTTTTTCAAATCCATAATCTCAAACTTCAAACTCACACCTAACTCTGCCTGATGGTGTGTCCGTGCCACACTGTCTTGATTACTGTGGTTTCATAGTGAGTTTTGAAATCAGAAAGTATGAGTCTCCAACTCTGTTTCCCATTTTCAGAAGTGTTTTAACTATTCTGGGTCCCTTGCATTTCCATATCCATTTTAGTATCCACTTGTCAATTTCTGTTTTAAAAATATAGGCAGCTATGATTTTGAAAGGGATTGTGTTGGTTTTTCAGGTCAATTTGAGTATTGCCATCTTAGCAATACTATACCTCCTAGTCCATGAACATGGAATGTCATTCCATTTATTTAGATCTTTAATTTACTTTAATAGTATTTTGCTGTTTTCTATATGTATGTCTTGAACTTGGTTAAATTTATTTCTAAGTATTCATTTTGATGCTGTTGTAAATGAAATTGTTTTATTAATTTCCTTTTTGGACTATTCTTTGCTAATGTATAGAAATGCATTTGTTTTTTATATATTGATTTTATATTCTATAATTACTGGTAGCTCAGTAGTAAAGAATCTGCCTGCAATGCAGGAGATGCGGGTACAATCCCCGGGTCGGGAAGATCCCCTGGAAAAGGAAATGGCAATCCACTCCAGTACTCTTGCCTGGGAAATTCCCATGGACAGAGGAGGCTGGTGTGGCTACAGTCCATCGGGTTGCAAAGAGTTGGACCTGAATTAGAGACTAAAAAGCAATGAAATCTTGCTAAACTTGTTAATTAGTTCGAGAAATTTTTAATGGATTTCTTAGGATTTTCTATATTCAAGATCATGCCATCTGTCAAAAGAGATAAATTTACTTCTTCCTTTCCAATCTGGATACATTTATTTCATTTTCTGGCCTATTTGTCCTGGCTAGAACTTCAGATACAATGTTAAGTAGAAGTGACAAGAGTGGACTCCCTTGTCTTGTTCCTGAACTGAGGTGGAAAGCTTCCAGTCTTTTACCATTAAGTATGATGCTGGCTGTGGGTTTTTTGTAAATGCTTTTTTATCAAATTGAGGAATTTTCCTTCTACTCCTAGTTTAAGTGTTTTCTATTAATGAAATGTGACAATCTGCCTTTTAACTGGGGATACTTAGACCAAGGGTCAGGAAATTATGGCCTGTAGACCAACTCCCACCCAACCCACTGCCTGTTTTTGTAAATAAAATGGTATTAGAATAAAGTTACGTTTGTTCTTTTATGTATTATCTATGAGTATTTCCATATTAAAACAGTAGAGTTGACAAATTCAGATACTCAAAGGCCTCAAAATCTAAACTATTGGTTATCTGATCCTTTACAGAAAAAGTCCACTGACCACTGATTTAGACAATTTATATTTAATGTCATATATGGTTGGTTTTAAATCTTACAATTCATATTAATAGTATATTTATTCTATCTGTTCTCTTTTCCTTTTTTCCTTCTTTTCTTTCCTTCTAGATTAATTGAATTTTTCTCAATGATTTATTTTATCTTCACAATTGGCCTATTAACTATATTTCTTTGCTGTATATTTTTTAGTGGTTGCTCTGACACTTATAATCTGTTTCTTATTACAATTTAACTTATCAAAATCAACTTTCAAGTAAATTTATACCACTTAGTACACAGTGGAAGAACTTTACAACAGTATGCTTTCTTCCCCCCATTCCAGTCCTTTCTATTATTGTCATATATTTTACTTCTACAGTATATTGGGGAGGTAGGTGTGGTTTGCTTTAAACAATTTTATTTTTACGGTGTTCACATTTTAAATTTTATTTTAAATTTCACATATGGTAATATTTCTTTAATTTTTTTCCCTTTCTCTGTACAGTTCCTATGAATTCTGACTAAAAAACATAGAGCTGTGTAACCTCCACCACAGTCAAGGTTCAGAACATACCATGGATACTGATCTGTCATACTCGATCCTTATAAAAATGATGTATTTTTACATTCAGACTTATACTACCTAATTATTTTCTTACCAAATTAGTGGTTGGATAGTGCAATGATTCACAAGTTTCTTGAGAGCTGAAAGACAGTCCTGTAAAACTGAGAGAACAAAGTCTTTCTCTTCTGAAGACCCATAGGTATTTCCTGATCACAGTTCACTAACACATTTATCCTCATCAGCAGACCAGGGAGATATCACAGATCCTTGTCTCCAGGATAGCTCAGACTGTTTGTTCCCAAACTTTAATATATATCAGAATCAAGTGGAAGGCTTGTAGGTATGCATATTGTTGAGTTCCACGCCCAGAGTTCAGTAGGTCTAGCGTAAAGCACGGAGAAGGCAATGGCACCCCACTCCAGTACTCTTGCCTGGAAAATCCCATGGACGGAGGAGCCTGGTGGGCTGCAGCCCATGGGGTTGCTAGAGTCGGACACGACTGAGCGACTTCACTTTCACTTTTCATTTTCATGCATTGGAGAAGGAAATGGCAACCCACTCCAGTGTTCTTGCTTGGAGAATCCCAAGGACAGGGGAGCCTGGTGGGCTGCTGTCTATGGGGTCGCACAGAGTCGGACACGACTGAAGCGACTTAGCAGCAGCAGCAGCAGCAGCAGAGTAAAGCAGAGAATTTATATTTTTAACAAGTTTCCAGATGAGGCTAATGCTTACACATAGTGTTAACCATGTTTCAATAATCATCAATTTGGATTATAGCTACCATCACAAAAAATTCTGCATTGTTTGTTCTTGCACGCTTATTTCAAGCATTTCTATTTTGTGGTAGCAGTGAGGAGGGAGTGTGAGGAGTAGAAAACGATTGCACCTGAAGTAGATTTCAGACTTCTGGTACCATTGCAGCATTCATACCATATAATGCACAAGGTGAAAAACACGCATGTGATATTTGCTGGTGTTTGATGCTGTTTCTTTCTGTCCTTTATTTGGGCCCATCTTTGCATGAAATGTTCCCTCGGTATCTCTAATTTTCCTGAAGAGATCTCTTGTCTTTCCCATTCTATTGTTTTCCTCTATTTCTTTGCACTAATCACTGAGGAAGGCTTTATTATCTCTCCTTGCTATTCTTTGGAGCTTTGCATTCAAATGGGTCTATCTTTCCTTTTCTCCTTTGCTTTTCACTTCTCTTCATTTCTCAGCAATTTGTAAGGCCCCATCAGACAACCATTTTGCCTTTTTGCGTTTCTTTTCTTGGGAATGGTCTTGATCACTGCCTCCTGTGCAATGTCATAAACCTCCATCCATAGTTCTTCAGGCACTCTATCAGATCTAATTCTTTGATGGGAACAATAAAGGACAGAAACAGTATGGACCTAACAAAAGCAGAAGATATTAAGAAGAGGTGGCAAGAACACACAGAAGAACTATACAAAAAAGATCTTTATGACCCAGATAACCACAATGGTGTGATCACTCACCTAGAGCCAGACATCCTGGAATGTGAAGTCAAGTGGGCCTTAGGAAGCATCACTACAAATAAAGCTAGTGGAGATGATGGAATTCCAGTTGAGCTATTTCAAATCCTAAAAGATGATGCTTTGAAAGTGCTGCTCTCAATATGCCAGCAAATTTGGAAAACTCAGCAGTGGCCACAGGACTGGAAAAAGTCAGATTTCATTGCAATCCCAAAGAAAGGCAATGCCAAATAATGCTCAAACTACTGCACAATTGCACTCTTCTCACATGCTAGTAAAGTAATGCTCAAAGTTCTCCAAGCCAGGCTTCAACAGTACATGGGCCATGAACTTCAAGATGTTCAAGCTGGTTTTAGAAAAGTCAGAGGAACCAGAGATCAAATTGCCAACATCCATTGGATCATTGAAAAAGCAAGAGAGTTCCAGAAAAACATCTACTTCTGCGTTATTCACTATGCCAAAGCCTTTGACAGTGTGGATCACCACAAACTGTGGAAAATTCTGAAGGAGATGGGAATACCAGACCACCTGACCTGCCTCCTGAGAAATCTGTATGAAGATCAAGATGCAACAGTTAGAACTGGACACAGAACAACAGACTGGTTCCAAATTGAGAAAGGAGTACATCAAGGCTGTATATTGTCAACCTGCTTATTTAACTAATATCCAGAGTACATCATGCGAAATGCTGGACTAGATGAAGCACAAGCTGGAATCAAGATTGGTGGGAGAAATATCAATAACCTCAGATATGCAGATGAAACCACCCTTATGGCAGAAAGTGAACAACTAAAGAGCCTCTTAATGAAAGTGAAAGAGGAGAGTGAAAAAGTTGGCTTAAAACTCAACATTCAGAAAACTAAGATCATGGCATCTGGTCCCATTACTTCATGGCAAATAGATGGGGAAACAGTGGAAACAGAGAGAGACTTTATTTTGGGGGGCTCCAAAATCACTGCAGGCAGTGACTGCAGCCATGAAATTAAAAGATGCTTACTCCCTGGAAGAAAAGCTATGACCAACCTAGCATATTAATATGACCAAACAGCATATTAAAAAGAAGAAACATTACTTTGCCAACAAAGCTCTGTCTAGTCAAAGCTATGGTTTTTCCAGTTGTCATGTATGGATGTGAGAGTTGGACTATAAAGAAAGCTGAGTGCTGAAGAATTGATGCTTTTGAACTGTGTTGTTGGAGAAGACTCTTGAGAGTCCCTTGGACTACAAGGATACCCAACCAGTCCATCCTAAAGGAAATTAGTCCTGAATATTCATTGGAAGGAGTGTTGCTGAAGCTGAAACTCCAATACTTTGGCCACCTGATGTGAAGAACTGACTCATTGGAAAGGACCCTGCTGCTGGGAAAGAGAGGAGAAGTGAGGAGAAGGGGAGGAGAAGGGAGGAGAAGGGGATGACAGAGGATGAGATAATTGAATGGCAGCACTGACTCTATGGACATGAGTTTGAGTAAGCCTTGGGAGTTGGTGATGGACAGGGAAGCCTGGCTTGCTACCATCCATGGGGTTGCAAAGAGTATTTGTAAACAACTGAGGGTAGATCTGGAGTTTCACAGGCGGCATAGTGGTTAAGAATCCACCTGCCAATTTAGGAGATGCAAAAGATGTGGGTTTGACCACTTGGTCAGGAAGATCCCCTGGAGTATGAAATGACAACCCAGTCCAGTATTCTTGCTTGGAAAATTCCATGGACAGAGGAGCCTGGCGTGCTGCAGTCCATGGGGTCATAAAGAGCCAGACAAAACTGAGCGACTGAACTGAACTGATGCTGTTTGTTGTCTGATACTTTGTAAGTGAACCGTGAAAACAGTGTCAGACTTTATTTTTTGGGCTCCAAAATCACTGCAGATGGTGATTGCAGCCATGAAATTAAAAGACACTTACTCCTAGAAGGAAAGTTATGACGAACCTAGATAGCATATTCAAAAGCAGAGACATTACTTTGTCAACAAAGGTCCATCTACTCAAGGCTATGGTTTTTCCAGTGGTCATGTATGGATGTAAGAGTTGGACTGTGAAGAAAGCTGAGCACTGAAGAATTGATGCTTTTGAACTGTGGTATTGGAGAAGACTCTCAAGAGTCCCTTGGACTGCAAGGAGATCCAACCAGTCCATTCTGAAGGAGATCAGCCCTGGGTGTTCTTTGGAAGAACTGATGCTGAAGCTGAAAATCCAATACTTTGGCCACCTGATGTGAAGAGTTGACTCATTGGAAAAGACTCTGATGCTGGGAGGGATTGGGGGCAGGAGGAAAAGGGGACAGCAGAGGATGAGATGGCTGGATGGCATCACCGACTTGATGCACATGAGTTTGAGTGAACTCCGGGAGTTGTTGATGGACAAGGAGGCCTGGCGTGCCACAATTCATGGGGTCGCAAAGAGTTGAACACAACTGAGTGACTGAACTGAACTGAAGTGAACAGGAAGAACACAGAGATCATAACTCCGAGTACTAAAAATATATAATCATGAAGATAAATGTAGTTGAGTTATTTATTGTCCCCTCTAAACATTGAGACTTTTCTTTTTTTTTTTTAATGACTGAGTTTTTCCATGAACTGACTTACCTGCAGTACTTTCTGTATTACCCAGATGTCCACCCATAATTAGTGATATTGTTTTAACTTTGTTTTTAATTTAAAAAATACTCATGTGATCTTTCTCTTTATGTAGGCCCTAAAAATGCTTCAAAGAAATGCATTGTAATTCAACAGCAATGTGAAATAATAGTAAGAAGATCACAGCATATACCTTTTCTACAAACTGCTTTAGTTGCAGTTAGAGCTGTTTCAGGCTTCTCAGGTAGCGCTAGTGGTAAAGAACTTGCTTGCCAGTGCAGGAGACATAAGAGACTAGGGTCACATCCCTGGGTTGGGAAGATCCCCTGGAGGAGGGCATGGCAACCCAATCCAGTATTCTTTTTTTTTTTTCCACTATTTTTTTATTTTATTTTTTTAACTTTACAATATTGTATTGGTTTTGCCATATATCAATATGAATCCGCCACAGGTATACACGTGTTCCCCATCCTGAACCCTCCTCCTTCCTCCCTCCCTGTACTATCCCTCTGGGTCATCCCAGCAATCCAGTATATGGACAGAGAAGCTTGGCAGGCTATATGGACAGAGGAGCTTGGCAGGCTACAGTCCATGGGGTTGCAACGAGTTTGACATGTCTGATGCTACTTAGCAGCACCAAGAGCTATTTCAAGAGGTGAGGTCTTTCATCAGTTTATTTTACCCTTGACTGAAATTCATCTAAAAAACACAAAAACTCCATTCTTCTTTTCATCCTATGGTGGCATGATTTTTTTTCAGGAGGCGTGATTTTTTTAAAAATAGCTTCTGAAACTTTAAAGGAATGTACAAACTGTAGTTATCAACGCTCTAAAATTCTCTTATGAAAGAATTACAGAACTGTAGAGAGAATAACCTCTTCCTACCCTGTGCAGGTTAAAACTCAATAACATGTACACCCATGGCTGATTCATGTCAATGTATGGCAAAAACCACTACAATATTGTAAAGTAATTAGCCTCCGATTAAAATAAATAAATTGATTTTTAAAAACCTCAATAATTAATTAATGTATGAAATTTATATATTTGGATACTGCTTTTCATTTTCCAAAATGCTTCATGGACATTATCACATTTAACAACTTTATGATGATGTCAGGGTAGGTAATGTCACCCTTGTTTTATAAATGGAGAAACTGAGGATTGAGAGGTTAGCAGAGGTCATCTACATCCTATAAGAGTCAACCAGCATCAAGACTCAGGCATGCTAACAACTGGTCTCATGCTTTTTCCATGATGTCAACTGCTTCCTCCAATTAATTATAGAAACACATTTCACCCATACTACTCTAGCTTCCATTATATATTGCAGTGTCCAGCACAGCAGGTGAGAAACACCTGAAATGGGGGTGAGCACATAATGAAAAGACGAGCACGTATAATTTGGCAAGCAGGGAGTCAGGGGGCCCTCCTGCTCTCCATGGCAGGAAGACAAAATGGCTCCTTTCAGCCTCCACTTTTATTAGCAGAAGTCACATGAGATCATTGGGGAATAGCTATACCGGGGAGTGTGATTAGCTAGGCTCTGCTGTTGATCAAGAATATCTTGTTTTGTTTCCATGGAGACAGACGCAGGGGTAGGCAGTGAAGAGGAGCAGAGAGCACGTCCCTCCCCAAGAATGTCCGTTTGGCATGCTTACTAGGACAATCACGAGGGCGCAGTTTGCTGCACCCTCGAGTCATGGGGCAGGTTCTGGTCTCTGCTCCACCAGGCTGCAACAATACATAGCCATGAATCCCTTGACATTCCTTGCAGTCTGTGCTTTAATGTAGTATACAGTTTAAAAAAATTATTGAGGTATAGTTGATTTGTTACAATGTTGTGTTAATTTCAGGTGTAAAGCAAAGTGAATCCCTTAAATATATACATATGTCCACTTTTTTTAAGATTCTTTTCCCATATAGGCACTTCCCCTAATAGCTCAGTTGGTAAAGAATCCACCTGCAATGCAGGAGACCCTGGTTCGATTCCTGGGTCAGGAAGATCCACTGGAGAAGGGATAGGCTGCCCACCCCAGTATTCTTGGGCTTCTCTTGTGGCTCAGCTGGTAAAGAATCCACCTGTAATGCAGGAGACCTGGATTTGATTCCTGGGTTGGGAAGATTCGGAAAGACTACCTACTCCACTAGTCTGGCCTGGAGAATTCAACTCTTTGGCCTGGGTTGCAAAGTGTCTGACACAACTGAGTGACTTTCACTTTCTTTTCCCATATAGGCCATTACAGAGTACCAAGTGAAGTTCCCTGTGCTACACAGTAAGTTCTTATTGGTTATCTATTTTATGTTAGAGTCATGTGTGTGTCAATATCAGTCTTCCAATTTATCCTTCCCCCTCTTACCCATCCCAGTTTTCTACACCTGTAACTTTATTTCTGTTTTGTAGATAAGTTCATTTGTAGCTTTTTTTTTTTTTAGTCCACATATAAGTGATAGTATGTGATATGTCTCCTTCTCTGATTTACTTCACTCAGTATAGCAACCCACTCCAGTACTCTTGCCTGGAGAATCCCATGGACGGAGGAGCCTGGTAGGCTACAGTCCATGGGGTCGCAAAGAGTCGGACACGGCTGAGTGACTTCGCTTTCGCTTTTTTGCTTTTCATTTGTAGCTTTTTTTTTTTTTAGTCCACATATAAGTGATAGTATGTGATATGTCTCCTTCTCTGATTTACTTCACTCAGTATGACAATCTCTAGGTCCATTCATGTTGTTGGAAATGGCATTATTTCATCCTTTTATGGCTGAGTAATATTCCATTTTGTATATGTACCACATCTTCTTTATCCATTCCTCTCTTGATGTACTATAGATATTGATGTTTATAGGGAAGGATCTACACATAGTATTTTCTACTGTAGGAACTGAATGTTTGAGTGGATTATTGTACTGACATAAGATGGAAGATATTTTTCTTGATGGGGAATTAAAACTTTGTTTTTTCCAGAAAATGGCTAATTTTTATACTGAATTACTTTCCATGTAAACAGAGCCCATTCTCCTCTAAAGCATTTCCATAGCTATCCAAGATATGACAGTCCTAGCTTTCTCTCTCTAATAATGGATGTTGTTGATGCTGTTGATATCCTATACATATCATAGCATGTAGATATTTAAACTTTTTAATTAAGATTTTATTTTTAAATAATTCAAAGTTCACAAGAAAAACTAGGGAAGGCACAGAGGTATACCCTCTGTCCCACATGCATAGCCTTCCCCATTATAAACATCTCACAACAGAGAGGTACATTTGTTACAATTGATTAACATACTTTGACACATCATAATCATTCAAAGTTCATAGTTTACCTTAGGGTTCACTCTTGGAGCCGTTCATTCTATCAGTTTGGACAATTGTATAATGGCATGTATCCATCATTATGGTATTATACAAAGTATTTTTCACTGCCCCCCCAAAATCATGGCAACCAGTGACCCTTTTAATGTTCTCCATACTTTTCCTTTTCCAGAATATCATATAGTTGGAACTTGACTCATTGGAAAAGACTCTGATGCTGGGAGGGGTTGGGGGCAAGAGGAGAAGGGGATGACAGAGGATGAGATGGCTGGATGGCATCACTGACTCGAAGGATGTGAGTCTCAGTGAACTCTGGGAGTTGGTGATGGACAGGGAGGCCTGGGGTGCTGTGATTCATGGGGTTGCAAAGAGTTGGACATGACTGAGCGACTGATCTGACCTGATCTGATCTGATACAGTATGTAGCCTTTCAGATTGACTACTTTCACATAGTAATGCGTGTTTAAGGTTCCTCCATGTTTTTTTATGGTTTGATAGCCCATTTCTTTTTAATATTGAATAATATTCCATTGTTTGAATGTACACAGTTTATTTATACATTCATGCACTGAAGGACATCTTGGTTGCTTCTAAGTCTTAGGAATTGTAAACAAAGCTGCTATAAACATTAGTGTTCAGGTTTTTGTGTGGAGATAAGTTTTCCACTCCTTTGGATAAATGCCAAGGAGTATAATTGCTGGATAAGATGGTAAAGGTATTTTTAGTTTTGTAAGAAACTGCCAGCACATCTTTCAACATGACTATAGCATTTAGATTTTTATCTACTACATTGTAATTCATGAGACCAGATATTATGACTGTTTTTGCTCACTGCCAGACTCCTACATTCTAGAGCAAGGCTAGATACAGAGTAGGCAAGTATATTTGCAGAATAGATGGATGAATTAATTACCTGAATTATGTAATCAAGAACATGTTCACAAGATTTGCAAATGAAACCAAATTAAATGAGGCTAGTGGTGATGGACAGGGAGGCCTGGCGTGCTGCAATTCATGGGGTCACAAAGAGTTGGACATGACTGAGCAATTGAACTGAACTGAACTGAGCCTCTTAAAATACATAGTAAGAATTTTTTGTGACTCTGACAAATGGGAGAAATGTCCAAAAATGAAACATAATAAACACTGATACAACAAAACAGATCAACCATTTTCAGAAATGACTGTTAACATTACAAATGTAGACAAAGCATATTTGCATTTATTTCCTGTCTAGTCACCATACTTTTATAGGAATGTCTGCATCTGCATTGCTTCCCTGTAGATAGGTTCATCAGTACCATCTTTCTAGATTGCATATATATGCATTAATATACAATATTTTACTTTCTCTTTCTGATTTACTTCACTCCATATAATAGGCTCTCGGTTCATCCACATCATTAGAACCAACTCAAATATATCACTTTTAATGGGTGAGTAATAGTCCATTGTGTATATATATCACAACTTCTTTATTCATTCTTCTGTCAATGGACGTCTAGGCTGCTTCAATGTCCAAACTTTTGTAAATAGTGCTGCAATGAACATTGGGGTACATATATCTTTTTTAATTATGGTTTATTCAGAGTATATGCTGTGTAGTGAGATTGTTGGGTCATAAGGTAGTTTTGGGCCTTTTATACAGTTCAAGAGGTTCTCATGGCACGTATACTAGGGTGGTATACCATTCTCTCCTCAGATCAAACCAGCCAGTCTTAAGGGAGATCAGTTCAGTATAGTTCAGTTGCTCAGTCCTGTCTGCCTCTTTGCAACCCCATGGACTGCAGCATGGCAGGCCTCCCTGTCCATCACCAACTCTCGGCGCTTGCTCAAACTCATGTCCATAGAATTGGTGATGCCATCCAACCATCTCATCCTCTGTCGTCCCCTTCTCCTCCCACCTTCAATCTTTCCCAGAATCAGGGTATTTTCAAATGAGTCAGTTCTTCCCATCAGGTAGCCAAAGTATTGGAGCTTCAGCTTCAGCATCAGTCCTTCCAATGAATATTCAGGACTGATTTCCTTTAGGATGGACTGGTTGGCTCTCCTTCCTGTCCAAGGGACTCTCAAGAGTCTTCTCAAACACCACAGTTCAAAAGCATCAATTCTTCGCCACTCAGCTTTCCTTATAGTCCAACTCTCACATCCATATGTGACTACTGGAAAAACCATAGCTTTGACTAGATGGACCTTTGCTGGCAAGGTAATGTATCTGCTTTTTAATATGCTGTCCAGGTTGGCCATAGCTTGTCTTCAAAGGAGCAAGCATCTTTTATTTTCATGGCTGCAGTCACCGCCTACAGTGATTTTGGAGCCCCCAAAAGTAAAGTCTCTCACTGTTTCCATTGTTTCCCCATCTATTTACCATGAAGTAATGGGACTGGATGCCATGATCGTCGTTTTCTGAATGTTGAGTTTTAAGCCAGCTTTTTCACTCTCCTCTTTCACTTTTATCAAGAGGCTCTTCAGTTCTTCACTTTCTGCCATAAAGGTGGTGTCATCTCCATATCTGAGGTTATTGACATTTCTCCTGCCAATCTTGATTCCAGCTTGTGCTTCATCCAGCCTGACATTTCGCATGATGTACTCTGCATATAAGTTAAATAAGCAGGGTGACAATATATAGCCTTGACCTACTCCTTTCATGATTTGGAACCAGTTTCTTGTTCCACATCCAGTTCTAACTGCTGCTTCTTGATATGCATACAGATTTCTCAAGAGGCAGGTCAGGTGGTCTGGTATTCCCATTTCTTGAAGAATTTCCCACAGTTTATTGTGATTCACACAGTCAAGGGCTTTGGCATAGTCAATAAAGCAGAAGTAGATGTTTTTCTGGAACTCGCTTGCTTTTTTGATGATCCAACAGAGATAAACCCTGAATATTCACTGGAAGAACTGACACTGAAGTTGAAGCTCCAGTATTTTGGTCATCTGATGCAAATAGATGACTCATTGGAAAAGTTCCTGATGCTGGAAAAGATTGAGAACAGAAGGAGAAGAGGGTGTCAGAGGACAAGATGACTAGACGGCATCACCAATGCAATGAACATGAACTTAGAGAAACTCCTGGAGATGGTGAGGGACAAGGAGGCCTGCTGTGGTCCACGGGGTAGCAAAGAGACAGACATGACTGGGTGATTGAACAAAAACAATAGTAGTTTTATTCCTAGTTTTTTAAGGAATTTCCATAGTGCTATATCAATTTGCATTACCACCAACAGTACAAGAGGGTGCCCTTTTCTCCACATCCTCTCCAGCATTTATTATTCATAAACTTTTTGATGATGGCCAAAAAGATCTCTTCAAGAAAACTAGAGATACCAAGGAAACATTTCATGCAAAGGTGAACACAATAAAGGACAGAAACAGTATGGACCTAACAGAAGCAGAAGATATTAAAAAGAGTGGTAAGAATACACAGAAGAACTGTACAGAAAAGATCTTTATGACCCAGATAACCACAATGGTGTGATCACTCACCTAGAGCAGGACATTCTGACATGCCAAGTCAAATGGGCCTTAGGAAGCATCACTATGAACAAAGTTAGTGGAGGTGATAGAATTTCAGCTTAACTATTTCAAGTCCTAAAAGATGATGCTGTGAAAGTGCTCAACATGCCAGCAAATTGGGAAAACTCAGCAGTGGCCACAGGACTGGAAAAGGTCAGTTTTCATTCCAATCCCAAAGAAAGGCAATGCCAAAGAATGTTCAAACTACCGCACAATTGCACTCATCTCACACACTAGCTAAGTAATGCTCAAAATTGTCCAGGCAAGGCTTCAACAGTACATGAACTGTGAACTTCCAGACGTTCAAGCTGGTTTTAGAAAAGACAGAGGAACCAGAAATCAAATTGTCAACATCTATTGGATCACTGAAAAAACAATGGAGTTCCAGAAAAACATCTACTTCTGCTTTATTGACTATACCAAAGCCTTTGACTGTGTGGATCACAATAAACTGTGGAAAATTCTGAAAGAGATGGGAATACCAGAACACCTGACCTGCCTCTTGAGAAACCTATATGCAGGTCAGAAAGCAACAGCCAGAACTGGACATGGAACAGCAGACTGGTTCCAAATCAGGAAAGGTGTATGTCAAGGCTGTATATTGTTACCCTGCTTGCTGCAGAGTACATCATGCGAAATGCCAGGCTGCATGAAGCACAAGCTGGAATCAAGATTGGCAGGAGAAATGTCAATAACCTCAGATATGCAGATGACACCACCCTTATGGCAGAAAATGAAGAACTGAAGAGCCTCTTGATAAAAGTGAAAGAGGAGAGTGAAAAAAATTGGCTTAAAACTCAACATTCAAAAAGCTAGGATCATGGCATCTGGTCCCATCACTTCATGGCAAATAGACAGGGAAGCAATGGAAACAATGAGAGACTTTATTTTGGGGGGCTCCAAAATCACTGTGAACGGTGACTGCTGCCATGAAAATAAAAGACGCTTGCTCCTTGGAAGAAAAGCTATGACTAACCTAGACAGCATATTAAAAAGCAGAGACACTACTTTGCCAGCAAAAGTCCGTCTAGCCAAAGCTATGGTTTTTTCAGTAGTCACATATGGATGTGATAGTTGGATCAGAAAGAAAGCTTAGCACCGAAGAATTGATGCTTTTGAACTATGGTGTTGGAGGAGATTCTTGAGAGTCCCTTGGACTGCAAGGAGATTCAACCAGTCCGTCCTAAAGGAAATCAGTCCTGAATATTCATCAGAAGGACTGATGTTGAAGCTGAAGCTCCAATACTTTGGCCACCTGATGCTAAGAACCAGTTCACTGGAAAAGATCCTGATGCTGAGAAAGATTGAAGGCAGGAGGTGAAGGGGACAACAGAAGATGAGATGATTGGATGGCATCACCAACTCAATGAACCCGAGTTTGAGTAAGCTCCAGGCATTGGTGATGGACAAGGAAGCCTGGCTTGCTGCAGTCCATGGGGTTGCAGAATCAGACAGGACTGAGCGACTGAACTGACTAATTCTGACTGGTGTAAGATGATACACCATTGTAGTTTTGATTTGCATTTCCCTAATAATGAGAGATGTTGAGCTCTTTTCATTTGTTGATTAGCCATCTGTAGGTCATCTTTAGAGAAATGTCTGTCTAAGTCTTCTGCCCACTTTTTGATTGGGTTGTTTGTTTTTCTGGTATTGAGCTTCATGAGCTGCTTGTGTATTTTGGAGATTAGTGCTTTGTCAGTTGCTTCAGTTGCTATTATTTTCTCTCATTCTGAGAGCTGTCTTTTCACCTTGCTTATAGTTTCCTTCATTGTGCAAAAGCTTTTAAGTCTAATTAGGTCCCATTTGTTTATTTTTGTTTTTATTTCCATTACTTTAGGATGTGGCTCAGAGAGGTTCTTGCTGTGGTTTATGTCAAAGAATGCTCTGCCGATGTTTTCCTCTAAAAGGTTTATAGTTTCTGGTCTTACATTTAGGTCTTTAATCCATTATGAGTTTTTTTTTGCATATGGAGTTAGAAAGTGTTCTAATTTCATTCTTTACACATTACTACCCAGTTTTCCCAGCACCATTTACTGAAGAGAGTGTCTTTTCTCCATGGTTTATATTTGCCTCCTTTGTCAAAGATAAGGTGCCTATAGGTGCATGGATTTATCTCTGAGCTTTTTATCTTATTCCATTGGACTATATTTCTATTTTTGTGCCAGTCCCGACTGTAGTATTGTATTATAGTCCGAAATCAGGAAGGTTGATTCCTCCAGCTCCATTCTTCTTTCTCAAGAGTGCTTTGGCTACATGGGGTATTTTGTGTATCCATACAAATTTGGAAGTTAGTTGTTCTAGTTCTGTGAAAAATTCCATTGGTAGTTTGATAGGGATTGCATTGAATCTATAGATTGCTTTGGGTAGTACAGTCATTTTCACAATATTAATCCTCTAATCCAAGAACACGATATATCTTTTTAAAAAGAAAGTTTGGATATTTTAGAGAATAATAAGCTTTTGCACAGAGATGCTGAACATTGTATCCACCTTGAATTTTTTTTCTTTTGCTGACAAGCAACTTATTTTTAGAAGCTACTAATATGTGAACTGTGAACTTCCTGATGTTCAAGCTGGTTTTAGAAAAGGCAGAGGAACCCTGAGATCAAATTGCCAACACCCGCTGGATCATGGAAAAAGCAAGAGAGCTCCAGAAAAACATCTATTTCTGCTGTATTGACTATGCCAAAGCCTTTCTGTGTGGATCACAATAAACTGTGGAAAATTCTGAAAGAGATGGGAATACCAGACCACCTGACCTGCCACTTGAGAAATTTGTATGCAGGTCAGGAAGCAACAGTTAGAACTGGACATGGAACAACAGACTGGTTCCAAATAGGAAAAGGAGTTCGTCAAGGCTGTATATTGTCACCCTGTTTATTTAACTTATATGCAGAGTACATCATGAGAAACGCTGGACTGGAAGAAACACAAGCTGGAATCAAGATTGCCGGGAGAAATATCAATAACCTCAGATATGCAGATGACACCACCCTTATGGCAGAAAGTGAAGAGGAACTAAAAAGCCTCTTGGTGAAAGTGAAAGAGGAGAGTGAAAAAGTTGGCTTAAAGCTCAACATTCAGAAAATGAAGATCATGGCATCTGGTCCCACCACTTCATGGCAAATAGATGGGGAAACAGTGGAAACAGTGTCAGACTTTATTTTTCTGGGCTCCAAAATCACTGCAGATGGTGACTGCAGCCATGAAATTAAAAGACACTTACTCCTTGGAAGGAAAGTTATGACCAACCTAGATAGCATATTCAAAAGCAGAGACATTACTTTGCCAACAAAGGTCCGTCTAGTCAAGGCTATGGTTTTTCCTGTGGTCATGTATGGATGTGAGAGTTGGACTGTGAAGAAGGCTGAGTGCTGAAGAATTGATGCTTTTGAACTGTGGTGTTGGAGAAGACTCTTGAGAGTCCCTTGGACTGCAAGGAGATCCAACCAGTCCATTCTGAAGGAGATCAGCCCTGGGTGTTCTTTGGAAGGAACGATGCTAAAGCTGAAACTCCAGTACTTTTGCCACCTCATGCGAAGAGCTGACTCATTGGAAAAGACTCTGATGCTGGGAGGGATTGGGGGCAGGAGGAGAAGGGGACGACAGAGGATCAGATGGACTTGATGGCATCACTGACTCGATGGACGTGAGTTTGAGTGAACTCCAGGAGTTGGTGATGGACAGGGAGGCCTGGCATGCTGTGATTCATGGCGTCGAAAAGAGTCGGACATGACTGAGTGACTGATCTGATCTGATCTGACTCACCATCATCAAAGGGGGAACTTATATTTCTGATTTTACTTTCCCTTCAATTAGGAAACACTTCTAAGAAACCTACTGACATCTCTGAGGTCAGAACTAGTACCCAAATAAGGAGAGTTAGAGGTTTCAGGGGCTTCCCAGGTGGCGTTAGTGGTAAAAAACAAAACAAAATAAAAACCCTTCTGCCAATGCAGGAGCTGTAAAAGATATGACTTCAGTTATTGGGTCGGGAATATCCCCTGGAGGAGGGTATGGCTACCCACTCTGGTATTCTTGCCTGGAGAATTCCATGGACAGAGGCGACTGGTGGCCAACAATCCATAGGGCTGCAAAGAGTCAGACACGACTGAAGTGACTTAGCATGCACGCACATACACACACACACACACACACACACATACACACACACACAGGTTGCAAATCCCATCACTTCATACGAAAGAACTTTCTAGCAAAGTAAACTGTCTAAATAATGGATTGAGTTGGTTGTAAAGTCATATAGGTGAGAGGCTGGAAAATGTTCATGGTTCCTAAATACTTGTGTGTGGGTCAGCTTATCATAATCACACAGGGAACTTATTAAAAACATACATTTGAGGGCCCCACTGCAGAGCTTTCAAAGTCAGGGACTTGAAATCAATACTTTTGTTAATTCCTCTAAGTGATGTTGATGTGCAGCTAAGTTTGGGAATCAGTGGATTCAATCAGTCTACCTAATAGCCCTGCCAAAACCAAGAGTCTATATATTGAATTCTGAAGATAGCAGGGGGAAGTGAGTTTTCTATATAAGGGGAACTTCAAAAGGTAAAACGGCTGCAGTGAACAGGCAAGATGTGGGTAGTACCCTTAGTTTTCCAGGTTCTAGAACCTGAAAGGAGACTGATAGATACTAACCAAACTCATGATAGCCAGTGAATAAATTGTAAACTTACAACATTTTCATATGGATTTTAGGAACTGCTTGTAAATAGCTACAGAACACCAGCAGGAATTCTGATAGGGATTGCACTGAATTTGTAGTCAATTTGGAGAGTATAACCATCTTAATAATATTATGTCTTCTGATCCACAAACATTGGAGGTCTTTCCATTTGTTTAGATCTTTTTGATTTCTTTCAACATTTGTTGTTTTTAGAAGTATGAGTTTTGCACTTCTTTTTAAAATTACTCCTAAATACAATTTTCAGATTCTCTCTTGCAATTTATTTGTTGAAGAAACCATCCTGTTTTCTGTAGAGCTCCCCTTTCCAACATCCTGACTCTAAACTTGTTTTACACGTTCTTGCTTACATTCTTGTGATGTTATTTAACATCTTTGTCCTTTTTCCTAAAAATTCATAATTATATCTAAAGGCTTGATCAAATTTTATTTTTTATCAAAAATACTTCGTAGACACTGCTTTGTCTTTCCATTGAGTCAGATATTTGGATATTACTCTTAATATTAGCAGACACTGATGATTACTGCCTAGGTCCATTAATTCATTAGCCATTGTAAAATTCTATTATTCTTTCTTAATTTATTAGGTGGAAATCTTCTACTGAAACACTTTCTAATGAACTATTTGGTTTCACAGAGAAAGAATGTATATTAGAAAGGCAGGTTAAACATTAGATTCTTTATTTTGCTTACCAGTTTTAAAATAATGAGCTGGTTTCATAACTTTCTCCAAGTTGACCAGTTTTTTGTTGACATTTTTTGACCAGTTACATTTTTAAGCATCATCCTGAATTCATTCATGTAAACACATTTGATACATTACAATCCACTGTAGTTAGTGTTTACTGCTGTACTATGCATGGTCAGTCGTGTCTGACTGACTCTTTGCAACCTCATGGACTGTAGCCTGCCAGGCTCCTCTGTCCATGGGATTTCCAAGGCAAGAATACTGGAATGGATTGTCATTTCCTACTCCAGGGGATCTACCCAACCCAGGGATCAAACCTGCATCTCTTGCATCTTCTGAATTGGCAGGTGGATTATTTACCACTATACCACCCGGAAGCCAATTATTGTGTTTACTGATGCTCAAATTGCTTCATGTTGGCCAGTGAGACTCTCTTCGGTTTGGCTCCTAAGTCCTTTTGGCACAACCTTAGTAGTGTACCTGTATAGGGAAAAAGCCAATCATAAGTCCAGACTGTTGTCTGTTTCTGACCAATCAGCTATAAAATAGAGGTTCCCATGACCTCCTCCTCATTGAATTTTATTATTTGTTAGAGCAGCTCATAGAACTCAGGGGAACACTTAAGTTTACCAGTTTAAATTTGAGGATATGATTAAAAAAAAAAAGATACAGTGAACAGTCAGAAGAAGAGATACATAAGGCAAGGTCTGGGAGGCTCCTGAACGGAGGAGCTCTGTCCCTGTGGAGTTGGAGTGCATTACTCTCCCATATGTGGATGTGTTCATCAACCTGGAAGACCACCAAACCCCGTAATTTGGGGTATTTTTATGGATGCTTCTTTACATAAGCATGATCAGTTACTAACTCCATTTCTAGTCCCTCTCCCATCTCTAGAGAAGTGGAGGATGGGGCTGATACTCCAAGCTTCTAGTTATAGCTTGGTCTTTCTGGAGATCAGCCCCCATCCAGGAGCTATACAAGAACCCACCCAGAGTTGCCTCATTAGAACAAAAGATACTCCAATCACTCAATAAATTCTAAGGGATTTAGGAGCCTATTCAGGAACCAGGGTCAAAGACCAAATATTAGAACGAAAGATAGCATTCTTACCACTCAAGAATTTACAATGGCTTTAGGCGTTCTGTTCCAGGAATTAGGAACAGAGGCCAAAACATATTTTCTAGTATCTCACAGCCTCCACAACTTCTTTGCTATCTGGTGTGGCAAGATATTCCAAGTTCATTGGACATATCTTGCCGCAGACCTAGAATCAGCCATTTCTCTAAGAAACCCTGATTCCTTTCATTGGTAAATGAAATTTAGAATCTCAATCTGGGCACTAGTGGTGCTCTTTAGCATTTACATTGTTTTGAAATGTTTTTAGTGAGCAGAGCTTGAAAATACATACAGTTTAAAAATAATAATACTGAGTTCATACTAATGTTTTCAATAATTGGATTATCTTCACAGATCCTTCCTTCAGGCTATGGAAAACCTGGCAAAACATCCCAATTCTGCAAGATTATTCACATGCCAAGTGATAAAAATTTTACTGTGTCACCAGATCCAGTGACTTGCTTTTGGACAAATGATAGGTAAATATTGACAAATTCTTATATCCCAGTTTCCTTTTACAATCTATGTTACTATATTTTCTGAATAAAACATCAGATGGTCCCATAAGTATTGCAAATATGGGAACAACAGAAGAAAATGCTTAAAATTGGATGTATCTGGAAATCTGGAATGTATAGCTGCCATGTAAATACTCTAGGCCAAGGATGGCAAACACATTGCCTCATCTATGGTAGTCACCACTAACTAATCACTCTTTTATACTGAGCTATATGCACCTTAGAATCTTTCATAGCACAAGTATCCAGGAAGCCACTATAAATCAATCTAGGTGGCCAAGCAAGATGATATATACTACCATCCATATTTAAGGCAAACCAATGTTCTGTTAGGGCAACCCTGGTGGCTCAGATGGTAAAGAATCTGGCTGCAACGCAGGAGACATGGGTTCAATCCCTGGGTCGGTAAGATCCCCTGGAGAAGGGAATGGCAACCCATCCTAGTATTCTTGCCTGGAGAGTCCCAAGGACAGAGAAGCCTGGCAGGCTACAGTTCATGGGGTCACAAAGAGTCAGACACAACTCAACGACTACACTACTATTACTACTAATGTTTTGTTACCACATTACAACTTTGTACAATTAATACAGTAGTTGCCAACTTGGATTTTGAAGTATATTAGTCCTGTTAACAGTTGTTCAATAAACAAAATGGATTTGTGGTCTCAAAAGTTTTGTTTTCAAAAAATGCTTTCTTCTTTGCAAGATTTCAACACGCTTTAGTGTTCTAATATGCATTGTGACTCTCCAGGAAGAGAAATAGTATGATTTGACCCCTTCATGAAACTCTTTTGTTCATAAGCACGTTATGGACACAACATCAGGCTTTTCTGTTACACTAATCACATTCAAATTATGTCTTCTTTAAGCCCATATCAATGTATTTAAAACTGAATCAGGATTGGGCACTTTTGGATGAAATAGATTTCATACACTGAATGCTGATTTTTGCATGTGTGTGTCACTCTCCAAAGGTAACCTTTTCTTCAGTATTTAGAGACAATTTTGCTTTAGTCTTCAATCTACCAACTACAGTATGATTGTAGTTTTGATAGAAAAGTTGTGTATGTGTGTGTGTGTATGTGTGTGTAACTATGCTACAAAGATAGGATTATATTATTTCATTATGCATGGAAGCATCACTGATGGAGGGCATAGTTTGACAGATCTCAATGATGGATCATTTGGAATAGTCCAGTCTGAGAGTCCCAAAACCCACAGCTGTAACTTTGAAACTTTGAGCTATCTGCTTTGTGCTGTTCCCTCATGATTAGTGGTAATCATGTTTCTTCTATTCTATGTGGATGGTAGTTGCTTTTCAAATAGTCTCTAGAGACTCTTTTAATATTGGATTTGTTTAGGAGACTTCAGGCTAACATAGGATTTTGCTTAAGCCTAAGGATTAATTAATTACCCTCTAAGGATTCCAACATTCTGCAAATATGTAATGTCTTCAGCAGTTATGAGCTTCTGACTACAGAACTGGGTGTCCAATTGTAGAAATTAAAAGGCCTGTAAAATTTGAAAATAGGTTGGGTTGGGATTTTCAGATATAATTAAACTGTTGGAAAATAGCATCTGTGAGAAAAGAACAAAGATAAACTAGATTCCCATAAAGATGAGAGACTCAAATATGCTGCTGCTGCTGCTGCTAAGTCGCTTCAGTCGTGTCTGACTCTGTGCAACCCCACAGATGGCAGCCCACCAGGCTCCCCCGTCTCTGGGATTTTCCAGGCAAGAGTACTGGAGTGGGGTGCCATCGCCTTCTCCAATGCATCAAAGTGAAAAGTGAAAGTGAAGTCACTCAGTCGTATCCGACTCTAAGCGACCCCATGGACTGCAGCCTACCAGGCTCCTCCATCCATGGGATTTTCCAGGCAAGAGTACTGGAGTGGGGTGCCATTGCCTTCTCTGCTCAAATATGAAGGACTGTTATTTTGAGCAGTTCACCGAACAGTTCAATACAGTGCAGAAAGAAAGCATTGGGACACCAACAATTTTTTTGTTATTCTTTTCAATTTTCTGTGTTGGAATATTTTCACTGTATATGTATTATAATGAATATATAAAGTAGATATGAACAGTAGTACATGTATAAAATCTATAAATACATATACATACATTGGGGCCTATGCTGAAAAGTTCTCTTTCATTAATATTACAGATAAGAATGTGTGAATAAAGCAATTGCTTTAAAGGACTGTGAGCACTTCTTCAACAGAAGAGTGTTTCAGTGTGCTTGTATAGGGAGCAGGACTGATTTAAGTAGGAGCACAAGGAATTCAGTTAGTACATTCATTTTCTTTTTAACAATAACTATTGATGAAACAACATTCATATTCAACAAATATTTTCTGAGCATGTCCTATATAACAAGCATTGCCCTAGGCTCTGCAGATATGATGGTGAATCTACATAGTCACAGTTCTTGACTTTATAGTGCAATATAGTTTAGTGGAGGAAGTGTTAGTCGCTCAGTCGTGCCCGACTCTTTGCGACCCCATGGACTGCAGCCCACCAGGCTCCTCTGTCCATGATATTTTCCGGGCAAGGAGACTGGAGTGGGCTGCCATTTCCTTCTCCAGGGGATCTTCCCAACCCAGGGATCGAATCCGGGTCTCCTGTACTGCAGGCAGATTTACTGACTGAGCTACAAGGGAAGCCCAGTGGAGGAAGGCAGGTATCAAATAAATAATTATACACTTAAATATCTCCTCATAAAGACAACCTACTGAATGAGAGACAACATTTGCAAATGATATGACTGATAAGGGGTTAATATCCAAAATATATAAACAGCTCATACAACTCAACAGAAAAAAATCAAGTAACCCAATCCAAAAATGGCCAGAAGTCCTGAATAAACATTTTTACAAAGAGGACATTTAGGTGACCAACAAGCACATGAAAAGATGCTCAATATCATTAATTGTCAAAGAAATACAAATTAGAACCACAATGAGATATCATGTCACACCTATCAGAATCAGTTCAGTTCAGTCACTCAGTTGTGTCCAACTCTTTGTGACCCCATGAACTGCAGCACACCAGGCCTCCCTGTCCATCACCAACTCCTGGAGTTCACTCAAACTCACGTCCATCGAGTTGGTGATGCCATCCAGCCATCTCATCCTCTGTCATCCTCTTCTCCTCCTTCCCCCTATCCCTCCCAGCATCAGAGGCTTTTCCAATGAGTCAACTCTTCCCATGAGGTGGCCAAAGTACTGGAGTTTCAGCTTTAGTGTCATTCCTTCCAAAGAACACCCAGGATGGATCTCCTTTAGAATGGACTGGTTGGATCTCCTTGCAGTCCAAGGGACTCTCAAGAGTCTTCTCCAACACCACAGTTCAAAAGCATCAATTTTTTGGTGCTCAGCCTTCTTCACAGTCCAACTCTCACATCCATACATGACCACAGGAAAAACCATAGCCTTGACTAGACAGACCTTTGTTGACAAACTAATGTCTCTGCTTTTCAATATGCTATCTAGGTTGGTCATAACTTTCCTTCCAAGGAGTAAGTGTCTTTTAGTTTCATGGCTGCAATCATCATCTGCAGTGATTTTGGAGCCCAGAAAAATAAAGTCAGTCACTGTTTCCACTGTTTCCCCATCTATTTGCCATGAAGTGATGGGACCAGATGCCATGATCTTAGTTTTCTGAATGTTGAGCTTTAAGCCAACTTTTTCACTCTCCTCTTTCACTTTCATCAAGAGTCTCTTTAGTTCCTCTTCACTTTCTGCCACAGGGTGGTGGTATCTGCATATCTGTGGTTATTGAGATTTCTCCTGGCAACCTTGATTCCAGCTTGTGCTTCTTCCAGCGCAGCATTTCTCATGATGTACTCTGCATATAAGTTAAATAACCAGGGTGACAATATACAGCCTTGACGTACTCCTTTTCCTATTTGGAACCAGTCTGTTGTTCCATGTCCAGGTCTAGCTGTTGCTTCCTGACCTGAATACAGGTTTCATAAGAGGCAGGTCAGGTGGTCTGGTATTCCCATCTCTTTCAGAATTTTCCACAGTTTATTGTGATCCACACAGTCAAAGGCTTTGGCATAGTCAATAAAGCAGAAATAGATGTTTTTCTGGAACTCTCTTGCCTTTTCCATGATCCAGCGGATGTTGGCAATTTGATCTCTGGTTCCTCTGCCTTTTCTAAAACCAGCTTGAACATCTGTAACTTCACGGTTCATGTATTCCTGAAGCCTGGCTTGGAGAATTTTGAGCATTACTTTCCTAGCATGTGAGATGAGTGCAATGGTGCGGTAGTTTGAGCATTCTTTGGCATTGCCTTTCTTTGGGATTGGAATGAAAACTGACCTTTTCCAGTCCTGTGGCCACTGCTGAGTTTTCCAAATTAGCTGGCATATTGAGTGCAGCACTTTCACAGCATTGTCTTTCAGGATTTGAAATAGCTCAACTGGAATTCCATCACCTCCACTAGCTTTGTTCGTAGTGATGCTTTCTAAGGCCAACTTGACTTCACATTCCAGGATGTCTGGCTCTAGGTGAGTGATCATACCATTGTGATTATCTGGGTTATGAAGATCTTTTTTGTACAGTTCTGCTGTGTATTCTTGCCACCTCTTCTTAATATCTTCTGCTTCTGTTAGGTCCATACCATTTATGTCTTTTATTGAGCCCATCTTTGCATGAAATGTTCCCTTGGTATCTCTAATTTTCTTGAAGAGATCTCTGGTCTTTCCCATTCTGTTGTTTTCTTCTATTTCTTTGCATTGATCGCTGAGGAAGGCTTTCTTATATCTCCTTGCTATTCTTCGGAACTCTGCATTCAGATGCTTATATCTTTCCTTTTCTCCTTTGCTTTTTGCTTCTCTTCTTTTCACAGCTATTTGTAAGGCCTCCCCAGACACCCATTTTGCTTTTTTGCATTTCTTTTCCATGGGGATGCTCTTGATCCCTGTCTCCTGTACAATGTCATGAACCTCCATCCATAGTTCATCAGGCACTCTGTCTATCAGATCTAGACCCTTAAATCTATTTCTCACTTCCACTGTATAATCATAAGGGATTTGATATGGGTCATACCTGACAGAATGGCTATCATCAAAAAGAATACAAATGACAAATATTGGCAAAGATGTGGAGAAAAGGGAACCCTCATCCATTGTTGGTGGGAATGTAAATTGGTGCAGCCACTGTGGAAAACAGTACGGGGGTTTCTCAAAAAACTAAAAATATAACTATCATATGACCTAGCAATTCCACTCCTGGGCATATATCCGAAAAAAATGAAAATACTAATTTGAAAAGATGCATGCACCCTTGGAGAAGGGCATGACAACCAAGTCTAGTATTCTTGCCTGGAAAATCCCATGGACCAAGGAACCTGGTGGGCTACAGTCCGTAGGTTTGCAAAGAGTTGGACACGACTGAAGCAACTGAGCACCCACACATGGATGGACTTGGAGGGTATTATGCTAAGTGAAATGTCAGACAGAGACAGACAAACACCGTATGACATCACTTATATGTGGAATATAAAAAATAAAACAAACCAGTGAATATAATAAAAGAAACAGACACACAGATAAAGAGAACATAGTATTGGTTACCAGTGGGGAGAGGGAAGGGGGAAGCGCCAAGATAGGGGTAAGGGACTAAGAGATGCAACTATTATGTATAAAATAAGCTACAAGAATATATTGTACAATATGGGGAATTTAACCAGTATTTTATAATAACTCTAAATGGAGTATAAAATTGTGAATCACTATGTTGTACACCTGTAACTTATACAATATTGTATATAAACTATATGCCAATTAAAATTTTAAAGTTAAAAAAAACTCATCATAAACTGCAAAGTATTACAAAGAAAAGTACAGCAGGCTATACTGGAGACTACAAGAGAATAAATTGGAGTACTTTTTCTATTCTGGGGTTGAGAAATGTTACCCTGAGGAAGGGATATTTAAGCTGGGGTCTATGGGCTCAACTGAGTGATTAACTTGGGAAGAGGTAGAGAGAGTGTGGCCTTCCTAGAGGGAGGGTGCCTGAAGGCTCTGAGGGAGCACATGGAGAATGAGGTGTAGTGCCACATTAGGGACAGATTATCAGGCAACGGGGAAGCTTCAGAGATGAATCTGCTTGACAAAGATGGAATGCAGGCTAAATGACCCCAGAAGCTCCATACTCCTTTGATTTCAGGTGAAAAAAAAAACCACAAATTAGTTGGAGGTACCAGAGGGGAACGGGCATCCCTGGTGGCTCAGTCAATAAAGAATCCGCCTGCAATGCGGGAGACCTGGGTTGGATCCCTGAGTCAGGAAGATCCCCTGGAGGAGGGCATGGCAACTCACTCCAGTAAACTTGCCTGAAGAATCCTCATAGACAGAAGAGCCTGGCAGGTTACAGTCCATGGAGTCGCAAGGAGTCAGACACAACTGAGCGACTAAGCACAGTACAGCACAACACCAGAGGGGCACAGGAGACAAAAAGAAGTGATTGGGTAGGTGGATAGGCCCAATTGGAACACTGCATTCTACCCCAGTAACGTTTCTGGGAACCTCAGGTGGAACTCTCAGGAACCTCAGGTGGAACTCTCAGGGTGGCCCTCCAGAATGGTAACCTGTAAGGGTAAAGGGCAGTGTGCTTTCTATGCCTGAGCTACAGATGAGAACCTTTCCTTTTGGATTGCCATGAGAATTTCATGAGCAGTAGCCAGCTACAGGGCCTAGTAATGTGTCGTGATTATGTATTTCCCTGAATTATTTTAAACAAGAATAATTAAGTTTATGTGCTATCCTCTTGAGAAAAGCAGTGGGTTTGAAGGTAGGGTAAATGAGGTAGGTGATGGTTTAGTCGCCAAGTTGTGCAGGAGGTCGAAGGTAATTGCCAGAAATGGGGCTGTGGCTATGGATGAGCTAAGTGGCAGAGCAATGTTTGTGGGTCCATTGTCGCTGTGCCTACTGATCCGCGATGGGAGGGAAGGAGGACAAAGGGAAACCAGGGTTGGCCACTGAGCCTGAAAGAAGTGTGAGCGAGCCAGAGAGTGCTCCCTACCCGCGACGGCGGGAGGCGGCTACCCCGGGTCCTCCACGCCGGGAAAGGGGCGATAGGAGGCGGCGCGGGCCCCGCCCCCTCCTCTGGCGGGCGCGGGCGCGAGACGCTGCGCGGCGGCAGCGGCGGGCGCGAGCGGCAGCTGTCAGGCCACCGAGGTCCAAGCTGCACTTGCCGCCCCGTTGAGGACGAGGAGGCGGCAGGAGCGGTGACGGTGTCGCCGCGAAACCGGATTGCCGGCACGGAGGGCTCACCGGCCTGGCCCCCGCGGCCCTCTCCCGCCTCGCTCCCATTGTGTTGGGTAAGATGCCGGTGAGGGTGCAGCGAGAGTGGCTGAGCGGCTCGAGGACCCGGGAGGCGGGGAGATGGGGCCCCTGGGGGCAGAGGGAGAAAGGGAGGTCTGGATGATCCCCGGGGGCACTTGCACCTTGTGAAAGGGGCCTGGGCGCCGCCGGCGTCGGAGTTGCAGGGGCGGGGGTAGGTGATGGTGGAGGGGGGCGTTGCTGAGTAATCCAGAGCAGCTGCCAAAGCCGGGCAGAGGCGCAGGGCTCCGTGGGGAGCGGGTGTGGCTCAGTGCGCATGCGCCACAGCTGAGGCTTCTCAGAGCTGGGGATAAAGTGAGACGATCTGGGTCCGAGGTAGTTGGACCTATGGGTGACATCTTCACTTTCTGGGTCTTCGATGCTAACAGGACCCCTGTCACGGAGATGCCAGCATTCCCAGCCTCCTAAGGAAGCTTCTTTTCCCTGTACCTTGCTTACTTAATGTCACCCAGACCTTACCTATTCTTCTCCAGGCTGTCTACTCAGGAAGAAGTGGCCTGGGGACAGTGCCAAATTGCTTTCTAGTTTGCCTTCGGGCTCATAGCCCCCAGAGCCGTCGTTGTGAGGAGAGGTTAGAGGTGAAATTCCACCTTGGACCCTTCTAGTTGCATGTAAGATATACATATGGGCATAAATGTAAAAATAGCTTTTCAGTGGCAATGACAGCTGTGGCATTTGGACTCAGAGTATGGATGTAGCTGATAACTTGGTTAGCTCTGCCAAATGAATCCAGTGCGTCAGAGGGTTTCCCTGCTGCGGAACCATCCCCCATTCCCAACCCCAAGCATCAGGTTGTATTGGAAACAATCTATACCATTTCAAGAAGAGGGTCTCAAAGATCCAGTCATTTCCTATTTGCATTGATTTTTATGTAGATTAAGGAAAGCCCCACTCAATTCGCCAGTGTAGTATTTCCAAATATTGTGCCAGGAATCCACAGTGAGTTGAATAGTCTCAACCGATGTGTCACCATGAGGTGGGCATTCCCCACAGCTCTAACTATGGCTCCTCCCCCTCGTGCAGATTGCTACCACAGCCACTCTCACCCACTGCCTAGCCCTCCTCAGCTTCTCTTCCTCCTACCTTCAGCCCTGTGGTACACATCTCTCTCAAAACTTGCTCCCAAACAATCTGCATTATGGATATGAGCATCATCCTACTCATGGCAGCCAAACTGATGTTTCCAATTTACTTTTCTATTTTTCTCTCCATCATCACACTGAAATGTACTGTTTTCAAAGGTTCACCTCTTTCTTACCATTGTCCTGCCTCCTCACACACCTCCATCCCCACCCACAAGCATCCTCAACTAAATACAATAATTGTAATAAGCCTGTATGGGTGCAGGTACAACAGGTTCAGAAGGTAACAAAAGAGGGGGAGAACAAAGAAAGCTAGGGAGTATCACATGTCAATTCCTAATTCACCTTACTGTCCAAGACTGAGACCCTATTTGGAGGAAAAAAAGTGAATAAACTATCCTTAGAGAATATTTGTTAATCTGTTTTGGGGAGTGAAGTAGGTGAAGTAGGGAATGGTATCTCTGGGATGTCTGAGTCATTTAAAGGCAGATCTTTCTCTGAATAGGGCCAAAATTAGAATAAACATTTTAGTCCAAATCCTAAACTAATAAGGGACCCTTAAGGGATGTATAAGGGATTTGACTTTCCTACTAAATGCACTCAGGGTTATCCAAGAATTTCCTTGCCTACTTAATGCTACCTCCTTTGAAGGATATGTGGCATATCCTGAAGAAAAAAATCATTTGATTTACTTTTACGCTGTGCTAGTTCTTTTAAAGTATGTACTAAAGGGTATCACACTCAAATGATGATGATGATGCCAGCACCCTCTGAAAACATAAAGTGGGGATAATTATTCTGCTCTTGTTTTTGTTGAAAATTGAGAAATTTATATATTTGAAATGTGAGGGGAGAGGGAGGAAAACTGGAGCATTTCCACTGACTTTCAACAGGTGGAATTCCTGTTAAGTCTCATCTAGAAAGTGATCCAGGTAAGTCCATGACTTCTGCTCTTTAGTCACCTTATAACTAATAATATTTGGATGTCTTACAGAACTGTGAATCTATTGTATCTTTGCATCAATTCAGAGGCATTAGTTCTGGGGGTATTTACCTAAATAATAAACACATACTTATCCATTATCCCTCTGCTGCCACATAAAGGGACTTCAAAGACATATACAAACAAGGGCCCTAGGATCCAGAAATTTAGAATTTGGTTGTGCAGGAAAAAAAGATTTTTTAACAATATAAGGCAGTATAATATTATTTCAACTGTCAACTAGGAGGTCTGAAGCTTATATGTCAAATTATAAACTCCTTGAGGTTAAGACCTTGCCTCAAACATGTTTGATTTCCAACAGGGTCTACACCCAGTTGGTGCTCAAGTGATGGAAGCTTTGCAAAGTATATGGATTAGGTAAGGAGAATCTAGAGGCAGGGAGACAAGAGCTAAGAAGCTTTCACAATAGATTAGATACAAAGAGATGTGGACCAAAATGAAGATAGTAGTAAAAGACTGAAAAAGGATATCACAAGGAAAAATGAGCAGGACTTAGTGACTGAAGGCAAGGAGATAAGCCTAAACTGTATTCATTTTTACCTCCAGCAAATAAAGGGGAGTTGGAGACAACAGAGGAAAGTGGAGGATCACCTTAGTAAGAACAGAGCACACAACAGGCACTCAAATGTTTTCTCAAGCATCAGTTGCAGTATTGGGCCAGAAGACCCGTAAGGTCCCTCCAGTGCTAAGATTCTGTGGTATATGCAGATAATCAAAACTTTTGGGGAACAGGACATTCTCAGATATGGAAGAAAGAGAAAAGGAAGGAGTGTTATCCTCCCACTGGCAGGCCCTTTCTGAGAAGAGATAATATGGAGTCACAAGGCCCCCACCAATGAATGAAAGGAGGTGAAGAGCAAGAGGAATGAAAACCTCAAGCCAAAAATTTCAATAAATGCTTACAAATCTTTGCAAATTTCTTAAGCTATTCATTTCCTCCCAAATCCTGTGAGTTAAGTAGGATAGGTATTATCAGTTCTCTTTTTATATAGGAAGGAACACAGCAAGATTAAGTGACCTGCCCAAGTTCATAAAAGAAATGAGTAGGAAAGTAGTGATGAAGACTCTTGTGTCCTGATTGCTACCAGCCTGGTGCACTTGACACTGAACCACGTTGCTCTTCCCTGCTGTAGAGCCTATGCACCCAGAAGTTATGTGTGCAAACAACCAAATAGGGGATGCACAAGCAATTGCAGCACTATCTCAGATAGTTATTAATACTTCATCATTATTCCTGGAGCTGAGTGTTCGGTTTCCATATTCACTCAGTCCTTGACCCGTCATTTGAGTTTATCTGCAGCAGCCGGAAATGTAGAGTTAGTGAGTTGTTTAATGATGTGAACACCTGTTTGCTAGGAACTTAAGGATGCTCACTTGGCATGGGCCCTTAATACTGTCAGTATTGTGCCTAAGTACTTCCTTCAAGTGAGAGTTCCAGAGTTCTGCTCTGTAAAGTTATCCTACAGACCAATATAAAAATTAGCATGAGGTTGCTAAGCAATGGAGATCTCTTAAAAGCTTCTTAATTCCTCAGTTAGAACACTCAACAAACTAGGAACTGTTTTTTTCTTTTTAGATCAGTACTCTTGATGTTGCTGAAATAAGATGTTTGCCCTAATTAATTATAATTTTAAATGAAGTTGTATTTGAATTTAATAAAGCCAGTTAAATGCTAAAACCTGTGTTTAAGACAACCAAAATTTAGTAAATTAGCCAAGACTACATATGGTAAACAAGGAGTCCCCAAACATATTTTTTTCCTCTCTCATCTTCTGGAATCAATTGCAGAGATACCCTCCAGGCAGATTGATGAGTACATTAATCACTTTCTTGGAGATCGGCACATTGGTAGGTACAAAGGGAAGGAGTTTCATGTCTGACTTAGAATTTCAACATATCTTAAACTCCTCTGTACTTTCCCTTTCCTTAATATCATCTACTTTCTTTGATTTACTTTTACTTTGAGTGGAGAGTTCAATAGAGAGACAATGTAAAACAGTTTTGGTTGTTGTTCAGTCGTTCAGCCATGTCCAACTCCTTGCGACCCCATGGACTGCAGCACACCTGGCTTCTCTGTCCCTCACCATCTCCCACGGCTTGCTCAAACTCATGTCCACTGAACCAGTGATGCCATCCAATTGTTTTGTCTTCTGTTGTCCCCTTCTCCTCCTGCCCTCAATTTTTCCCAGCATCAGGGTCTTTCCTAATGAGTCGGCTCTTCGATTCAGGTAGCCAAAGCATTGGAGCTTCAGCATCAGTCCTTCCAATGAATGTTTAGGATTGATATCCTTTAGGATTGAATGGTTTGATCTCCTTGCAGTCCATATAAAGTACATTCAAGTTAGGACAGAGTTAATGTTCATCCAATAAAATTATTTTGTCCATGATAGACATTTTTAGCCATTTGAACTCTTAAATATATTTGTGAAAAACATCCTCTGTAGGTAAATTGAGATTGATCTTTTTCCTGACTTGAGTGTATTTCTATATAGATAGCCGTAACTTATTTTTAAATAAATTTTTAAAAATAATGTTTCCCAATCTGTTTTTTAGAATCATAAAAAGAGAGAATATAACAACAACAAGAAAAAGACTAAAATTGTGACAAAGACCCAACTGGGTAGGTTTACATTTTATTCTCAATTGGGTAGGTATCTGTTTTATATGTTTTTATTGGATCTCTTAAAATGAATATTTAGAAAAATACATAGTACACCTACAAAACAACATAACTCTAAGGACTACTGAGGTTTTCAAGTTACATTTCAAATGTGTGTGCTCCTTTGCATGTGTTCATTTCTTAGTGTTATTTCAAAATTTTTTGTACGCTAATTATTTTATTTGTCACTACAAATTCTGTATGCAGTATATATATGCAATATTATCATCACCTAAGTGTAAATATGAGATATAACAAGTGCTCTTTTGAGGAGTGATTAGTTTTCATCTATTTGGGTCACCTTTATAAATAACACCCAATAAACATCGTCACGGAGAAGGTGATGGCACCCCACTCCAGTACTCTTGCCTGGAAAATCCCATGGACGGAGGAGCCTGGTAGGCTGCAGTCCATGGGGTCGCTAAGAGTCGGACACGACTGAGCGACTTCACTTTTCACTTTCATGCACTGGAGAAGGAAATGGCAACCCACTCCAGTGTTCTTCCTGGAGAATCCCAGGGACGGGGGAGCCTGGTGGGTGGGCTGCCGTCTATGGGGTCGCACAGAGTCGGACACGACTGAAGCGACTTAGCAGCAGCAGCAGCAGCAAACATCATCATTGTTGAGTTTCCACAATGGACCTAATTTGAAAGAACCTGACAGACTCTAGTACAAATGTTCAGTAAACATTTGATCTTTTTAAGATGTGTTCTAGATAGTCCATGTATAGACATGTGGAGGTAACAATAAAGATACTGTATAATCATTAGCTGTTTAGAGTTTACAGTATGTTTTCATTGGTGTCATTATGGAATTAGAACCTAAATCCAGAATTTAATAAGCTATCCAAGATTCTCTTCCTTAATGATAGCTGTTTATAATAATATCAGTCTACAATCATCAACTTGAGTACCATTGTTCCATGAAGAAAAGATTATGGAAGATCCTTTACTTGTGAGGGTATCCATAACAATGCAAGTATTAATATAATGGGGCAAATTCCTGAAGAAAGCTAGTCTTTTTCTCTTTCCCAAGTTCTGGGGTCCAATGTAATCCTAACCAAAACCTCTACTAACAAAATCAAGATTCCAGCCTACACAGCTTTCTCTCCTCAGTTGTTCTTGGGTCCGTCAGGAACAGACTTCAGACCCCTCTAATCAATTTCATACTCTTTGCCTCTTGTTTGGAATTGTCCAAACCAGAAGCTAAGATGTTACACATTTGAGTAGCATTCCTGTTTTAGGGTTTCTCCCTAGAATAGGGTCAGAACTGAACCAGATTATAGCACCATCTGCTAGTCCATTTATCCATGGCATTCAGCCATTTTTCCTGACACAGGCAAGAGACTTCAGAAAAACAAGACCTATTTTCTCCCTTATACAAAAAAGAATTTTATTCCTTCTGCTATACTATATCATTTAATGAACATGAAATAAGAGAAAAGGTAAATAAGAAGGCCTCATAATTCAGAAGAAATTGATTTACTATGAAGTTGATTTCAGTTTCAGGTTTAACTGTTTTCCCTCCTACTTTTTCTTTTATTTTCAGGATCTCTTGGTTATAAACTCTTCTCCATCTGGTGCTGCAACAATGAGTGGGAAATCCCTGCTCTTAAAGGTCATTCTCTTGGGTGACGGTGGAGTTGGGAAAAGCTCACTCATGAACCGTTATGTAACCAATAAATTTGACTCCCAGGCTTTTCACACCATAGGGGTAGAGTTCTTAAATCGAGATTTGGAGGTAGATGGACGTTTTGTAACTCTCCAGATCTGGGACACTGCAGGGCAGGAACGTTTCAAGAGCCTTAGGACACCCTTCTACAGGGGAGCAGACTGCTGCCTCTTGACCTTCAGCGTGGATGACCGGCAGAGCTTTGAGAACCTGGGTAATTGGCAGAAAGAATTCATCTACTACGCAGATGTGAAAGACCCTGAGCACTTCCCCTTTGTAGTTCTGGGGAACAAAGTAGACAAAGAGGATAGGCAAGTGACTACTGAGGAGGCGCAGTCCTGGTGCATGGAGAATGGAGATTACCCTTATCTAGAAACAAGTGCCAAAGATGATACTAATGTGACAGTGGCCTTTGAAGAAGCTGTCAGACAGGTGTTGGCTGTAGAGGAACAACTGGAGCATTGCATGTTAGGTCACACTATTGACTTGAACAGTGGTTCCAAAGCAGGATCTTCATGCTGTTAAAAGTAGGAAGCTGTTTTAAAATGTGCCCCAAATTGATCAGTCAGTAGTGTGAGATTCACTGTGCCCCTCTATTAGTGCACACACATACAAAAGGATAAGAGATAAGTTTCTGATGTGAACCAGAGCCTTTCAAGTTGAAGTTGTAGAGTGATTTAAAGAAAAAAAAGCTTTATCAAGCCAACTGTATTTTGTGTAATTTCTGCTATTTCCTTCTTGTGTGTATCAGGACATTTCAGAAAACTTTAGTCCTGACAGATTTAAATATTTTTCAAATCACAGTTTAATCTTAGAACCAGCCGCATGAAGGAGTTAAAGAGCTACAGCTATCCCTTAAAGCGTTCCATTAATCAACTAACAAATGTCACCATTGACACTTGCCAAGCAGTTTCTGACATGTCTGCCAAAGGGGAAAAAAAATAAGACTCTGAGATGTACTACAATAAACACAATAATGCAAACTAGGATGTCCTAAGCTTGAATGAATTATAAAGAGGTGGTAAAGATTAAGAGTGCAAAATATAATGATGTACACTGCCTCATTTAAACACTTGTGTATGGTTTGCTCCCATCTGAGCTTTAAAAAAATGCCATCTCGATAAGAGATACACTAATGACTCTGGAAATTTATTACACTCATTGTATTTGAAGTAACAGGGTCCTTGTGAATGGATTATGCTTCATTATGCCAACCACCCTTGCAAATAGATGGCTGGTCTGATTTTATTTCCGCTGCACAGGGGTGTTGCTTCTCTGACAACCTCTTATCTAGCAATGCTGCTTAGTATACGGCTTTGAATCCAGTGCACTCTGCTCATAATTGTGATGGTCCTTTGGTCTACCATACTGTGCTCTCAGAGAAGCCTTCAGAACAGATTCGAGGATACTGGGCTTTTCTCATAAGGTACCTTAACTCGAATATTTATTGTAGAAGAAGGAACTGATTTATTGTATGTTGCACTGCATGTTCAGCTGGCCAAACTAGGATGTTGAAAGTAACAAGAGAACATGCTTTAACCCAGCATTAGAATGAACTCATAATTAGAGTTGTCCAGTAGTGGAATGGTCTGCCTTAATAGTGAACCCTCTTCCAGTGAAAATATTCAAGATGCTAGATGACCATCTGTTAAAATACCATAAAAAGAATTTCTTTACTGGCTAGATGTTTGGTTTAAGGTCTCTTTCAGCTCTAAGTTCTAGGAATCTATGAGCTACAAACTACATTTAAGTGCCATGTTATAGTTAGATATATCTTAAGACAACAGCTACGACTATGGAAAGGGACTTTAAAATTTCTCGGACTATTCTGGGATCAGCCTTTAACAGCAACTACATAGCTCTTTCTTTTGCTTTTGCACTATGTCAGGAAAAATTCTTGAACTCCAAGTAATCATTACATGCCCAATATAAACATCCTGAGGATACCATATTAAAATACAAAAACAGTTTGTCAGAGTTTGATTACCATGACTGCCAGCTATATACTTTATTATAAATATGCAGTCTAGTTCTTGTCAGTTGATTTATTTGTCCTGCATAGCTTTTAATCTGTACTTTTACAACATCAATGATAAAATAGTGACCCAAGGTAGTGAGGGACAGTTAAAAATGACCGCAAAAAAGACCTAGGTCGGGAAGGGGGCCGGAGCTTTCACAGGAATATAGCCTAGAACTCTCCAATGTAGCCACATATGGAATCAGCCTTACAAGTGGGACCTTATGTGCTTTAAGAGCTCTGGGACTTTTTGGCAACATTGATAAGTGGAAGATGATATTTTAATCCAGTCATACTCAGTATTTCCAATATAAATATGGTCCTGACCCCATTGTCTAACTAACTTTGATGCCAGAAGTCGAAGCCAGAACTGGGACCCCACAGCTCTTAAGTATTGGTCCCTATCCTGCCTATGCCTATAGCCAGCCACACTGGTTTCCAAGTACTATGATCATTTTGCTACAATCATGTTAGAGTGAAAATCTGTACATCAGAACTGTTAATTGCTAATTGTTTTTCAGTGCATGAGACCTGAGGCCTTCTCTTTCTACTTGCACTCAGCTTATAATAGTTTCTACTTGTAGATCTCAGGCCTTCATAAAGACCTCCATCCACTCACAAAAGTACTTGTCACTATGAGAATGGCACGTGATCATCTAAGCAAAAAAATAAAAACTACTTGGGTATCCCATTCATAGGCCTCCTGTCCATCCAAGACAAGTGTTAATTTTATTGGCAGGTCAGTTGAAGCCCCTTTTCTCTTAGCCATACCAGTTTTTTCCTACCAAATCACTACATAATATATTAACAAAAACACTTAATATTAAGTGACAAAAAGTGGTGGCATTTTGGTGAGTAATACTTAGTGGGGTGCTGACATAGCGTTTGGTTAAGATTAAAAAAAATAAAAATAAAAAACACCAAAGGCTGAAATCTGTGAGTACCAGGAACTGTGCATATAGAAAATTGTGTACTCTAGAATGTGCAGTGCAATATTTTCAGTAGGTGTTTTTTTCATGAACACTGGATTTTTTGGAACAAGATGTTTCTAATTGAAACTATACTGTTTTCAACGGTCCGTTAAAACATCATACAGAATATCTCTTAATTTATTTTCATGTATTGGGCTAACATTCAGGGGGCCTCAGTTTTCATATATCTTCAGTGAACTGATGAATTTCAGGTTAATTTGTGCCTGCCTCAGCCATCTCTATTGTACCCTGAGGTATTCCACAATCCTCTTGTTGCAGGTGCTGCTAAAAACTCAAAATTGTGTATCAGATATTTTGTTTCAACTGTACAAAAAAAATCGTCTGTGTTAAAGTGAATAAAAAGTGCATTTTGAATAACCAGTATACAATGTGTGTGCTTCTTTTTTCCCTTTCCCTTTTCAAGCAACTGGTGAGTGTGACAGCACATATTCATCTATCAAGTCACTCTTTCAGACTGTCCTACATGTGGCCCTGGATCATTTTTTCACGTGGTACTTCAAGCAGCCACTACCTATTGATCAGACAGACACTGTTCTACTGATTGGGAAGCAAACTCGAAAGATTAAGATGGGAAATTTCCTTTTATTTTATGCCAGTTTTTAATACATTAAGAGTATTGAGACTAGAAATTGGATCTTGACTCTCCACTTTATTTATTCATCATTTAGAACAAAAGTAAGCCATCACAAAATAGAAACAGAGCTTACACGTTCCCTTTATTTTCTTGACTGGCCTACTGTCCAGATCTTAGGAAAATATGAAAATATAGACAAAACAAATCTGAAAGCAAAGGATAATTTTGTTAAATATTCTATTGCCTCTCACATATTGGACTTTAAAGAGACTTGGATTAGCATCGATTGAGTGATTTGAATATCCAGTACATCAGCACAAGTCTCTCCACGGCACATCATTTCCACATCATTCCATCTGTCACAGATTTAGTCCTCTGCCCTCCCGCCCTCTATTTTGCCTATTGGAACGCTCAGCAGTCAAAATCACAAAGGGAAAAACAAACTGATTTTTTTTTGCCACATGTACTGTTTCCCTCACTAAGGAAAATTATATAATAAATTATCAGACCAAGCTCAACTACAAGCATCTGAAATCCTTTTGATTGGGCTAGAATAATGTCACTTTTAAGCTAGAAGGTCATAGATCTCAGTTCAGTTCAGTTGCTGAGTCGTGTCCACCTCTTTGCAACCCCATGGACTGCAGCACACCAGGCTTCCCTGTCCATCACCAACTCCCAGAGCCTACTCAAACTCATGTCCATCACATTAGTGATGCCATCCCATCATCTTATCTTCTGTCGTCCCCTTCTCCTCCCACCTTCAATCTTTCCCAGCATCAGAGTCTTTTCCAATGAGTCAGTTCTTCGCATCAGGTGGCCAAAGTATTGGAGTTTCAGCTTCAACATCAATCCCTCCAATGAATATCGACAACTGATTTCCTTTAGGATTGTCTGGTTGGATCTTCTTGCAGTCTAAGAGACTCTCAAGAGTCTTCTCCAATACCACCATTCAGAAAGCATTGAATCTTGTCATATATCTAAGCTCTTATAAAGGATTTGCTCATCCAAAACTGATACTTTAAAAACTAGTTTTCTGTCTGTGCAGGTTTTCTTTTGTTTTAATTTTTAATTATTTATTTTTGGTCACACTGGCTCTTCATTGCTGCACGTGAGCCTTCTCCAGCTGTGGCAAGTGGGGGCTACTCTTCCTTATGATGTGTGAGTTTCTCACTACAGTGACTTCTCTTGTTGTGGAGCACAGACTCTAGGCCCATGAGCTTCATAGTTATGACACACAGACTCAGTAGTTGCAGTTCATGGGCCCTAGAGGATGGGCTCAGAAGTTGCAGCACATGGGCTTAGTTGCTCTGCAGCATGTGGAATCTTCTCTGACCAGGGATAGAACCCATGTCCCCTGCATTGGCAGGCAGATTCTTATCCGCTGTGGAAATAGTTTGGCTATAGTTCTTCCAGGAAATGTGGAATAGATGATTTCTCCTCAATTCTATAACTGAATATTTAAAACACACTGGGAAAATTGAAGCACCAATACGAGTAATTTAAGGCTGGAAGTGACATCTCTACTTTCATTTGAATTACCTGAAGTAGTTCTATTGTTGTTTAGCAGCTAAGTTGTGTCTGACTCTTTGCAACCCCATAGACTATAGCCCATAAGCTTCTCTGTCCGTGAAATTCTCTAGGCAAGAATACTGGAGTGGGTAGCCATTTCCTACTCCAGGGGATCTTTCTGACCCAGAGATTGAACCAGCGGCTCCAGTCCCATCTCCTGAATGGCAATGTATATATATGTACCTTAACCTCTGTGATCCACATAATCATATCACTTTTTTATCACTTTGCTATGGAGATATAGGATTCATTACCACAGAGCGCTGTTCTTACATTTGATCTTTAGGGCAGGTAACCTGTGATACAATTTTTTGATTAAATATTCATATATGTGCATTTTTTTTTACAATCTGATCTCTCTTTCCTCCCAGCTTTATTGAGGTATAATTGACAAATAAAAGTTGTATATACTTAAGGTATTCAAATTGATGATTCAATATACATATACACTATGAAATAATCACCACAGTCAAGTTAATTAATATATCCATCACCTTTCAGAGTGACCTTTTGTTTTTGGCTGTCTTTTTAGTTCCTTCAATTTAACATCACCAATAAAGCCCTCATTTTTACTTCTTTCCCTTTAAGAAAAGGAAAGGATAATGATAGAAACTAGGTATAAAGAATGAAAATAAGGCTATTAAATTATTAAATGTCTCCTTAGTGGTATGTTTGCAAAAACTGGTAAGCAAGGATCTAGCTTTTATTTTACGCATGGAGGTGGTGATGTATGTAGGAGAGTTATTATGGTTTTCTTTTTTTTTAAGGGGGTGAATGGTTATTTCGTGCTTTCCCAGCTAGAACAAGTGTCTTCACAGATCAAGATGTGAAGGAATCATCACCTTTAGTTGTATAGGAATTGCTACAGTGATCCATGTGTCTTCATAAATCAGTTTGTCTTCTCCAAGGCAACACAGAGAATTTTGATTCAGCCATATTTAAGTGCCCTTTTAAATGGTGGGTTTTGTGAGGGCAAGTATGTGTATTTTTGAGCAATCTGTCAATTCTTTTCATACTTTATGAATTATGGGTCAATGTGTAACGAATTTCATTACTCCTGAATTTTAGGCAGACATGCCAAACTGTGTTTTTTTTACTTAATTGATGAAAAGGAATTGAGAAACTCCGCCTTGATGAAAGAAATGCTAGCTTTATTGATTAGAGTTAAAATATAAATCATGCTTTCCTGTGGTTCATTCATGAGGAAGCAAGAAGGAGGCTCATCTCTTCTCTCTTCTCTTTCATTGTTCCCAGCTGACTTAGAAACATCATGGCCAAGGGTGTGTCCTGCAATATATTGTTCAGCATAAAGTTGGAAGAATGAGTGTTGGTATATCCTTTGAATTGTCTCTTTTTTCATTTGTTCCCAACAGGAAAACAGTATCACCATCTGACACTAAAAATTTGTTTTTTTTTTTTTTTCTGATTACAAAAGTCATACACACCCATGGTAAAAAACAAACAACAACCAAAAAAACCTGAAAGAAAAAAAGAAACAGAAAATCAAGATACAGAAAATGAAAGTTTCCTTTAATCTTATTACTCTGAGGTAATCAGATTTTTAAATATTACTTTTTAGTGCGTATGTATGTGTTTTAATATATTTATGTAATAAAGAAAATTGATATCATACTGCACAAGCTGATTGTAATGTTTTTCACTTACCTAACGTGACATTTTTCACTCAGAGAAGGCAATGGCACCCCACTCCAGTACTCTTGCCTGGAAAATCCTATGGATGGAGGAGCCTGGAAGGCTGCAGTCCATGGGGTCGATGAGGGTCGGACATGACTGAGCGACTTCACTTTCACCTTTCACTTTCATGCATAGGAGAGGGAAATGGCAACCCACTCCAGTGTTCTTCCCTGGAGAATCCCAGGGATGGGGGAGCCTGGTGGGCTGCCGTCTATGGGGTCGCACAGAGTCAGACACGACTGAAGCGACTTAGCAGCAGCAGCAGCAGCAACATGACATTTTTCACTAGGTCATTATATATTCTTCTAGGGATTATATTTAATGCTTGCATAATAGTCTATTGAAGGATTTGCCATTATACATGTAATCAGGAAAGAGTTGGTTCTCTAAACCTGGAGCTTATATCTCTCCATTCTTTGACTGAAGAATAAAGTTTTCCTTTGCTTCTGAAAAAAAAAAAAAAAGATATTTCAGACACTTATTGCTAGACATTTAGGTTGTTTTCCAATGGTCTCCTTTTTACAAAGTAAAGTAGTAGTGCATGTCCCTAATATTAATCAATTCACATTTCTATTATTTCCTATAAGTAAAATTCCAGGTCAATGAGAATGAATATTTTTATGATTTTTAATATGCATTATCAAACTGTCATCTAGAAGAAAAGTTGTCCCAAATTACATCAATAACAGTAAAATAAAAGAAGGCCTATTTTTATAAACACTCAATTTTTTCATGGAATATTATCTTTGTGAACCACATATGCCTAATTTGATGAATGAAAAATTATCTCATGTTTTGATTTGCATTTCTTTCAATCTTTGAGAATAAATAGTTATTCATGTATTTATTGACTATTTTTATTTTTTCTCGAGTGAACAGCCCATTCTAATCCTTAGAACATTTGGGGAACAGTCATTTTTGTTTCTTATTGGTTTCTAGAATCTCTTTATATATATATATATTATATGCATTAACCTTTCATCATATCTGTATTACTGGTTTTCTGCAGTCCTCTCCCATACCTCTTCCTTTTTAATTTTGTTTATAATATTTTTTTAAATGTTGAAAGATTATTGAAAGGGTTAGCAGGGTGGTGGAGGAGAGAGAAATGCTACTTGATCTGTTCTTTGTTCTTGACCACATTTAAAACTATGCACTTATTTTTGTTTAGAGAGATTATGAGTCTAATCTTGTGTCATCATGACAAAAAATTGATAGAAAAATATTCAACTTCTTTATCTGCATGATGTCAAAGGCTGGTTCCATTTGTGTTTTTTGCTGTTATTTAAATGAATATTATTCTGAAATCTTACACAAATACAGAAACAGTGACAGTTCAGCATTCACCCACAAGGGGGCAATAAAGACCAGTATTCAGTGGTAGATGAAACACAAGACTGCGGATTGTTAAGAGCTGAAGGGACGCCTAGAAATCATCCAACTAGTCCAACTTCTCCTTATTTTATAGATGAGGAAAACTGGAACCTGGAGTGGTGAAATAACTTGCTCGTGGTCACAGAGCTGGCCAGTCAGAGCTGAATCCTAAGCATTTTCCAGTTGACCGTATTGTGATTTAGTTACATTGATACAAACTATAAACATATACATTTTTTTTCTGATTTTAAATTTGTTTTTGTCTTTTCAGGTAAGAATCACATAAAATTAACCATGTTAAAGTGTAAAATTCAGTAGCATTTAGTATATTCACAGTGTTGCAATCACATAGGTTTTAATCTTCTGAATTCAAATCCCAGTCCTGCCACTTCCTGTAAACTTGCTGATCTTCATTTTCTTCAGCTTATGTAGTAATAAAATGTCTTCCTTACCATGTTGTTTTGAGGATTACCAGAAACAATATTCACAAGGACCTAGCAATGTTCTTGGCACAGAGTAGATGAGAAATTCTTTCTTTCCTTCAAGATATTAATCAACAATTCCCCCATCTATATTTATTTCACATTAAGAACAGAAACACATTCCAGAGTAGATTTTTTTCTCTTCTCATGACTATTACTGCAGTATTTACAATGAATTTTAAATGTGCTCAAAGGTTAAAAATGGTTTTTTAAAAACTTCACAACATGGGTTCTTCTGATAGAATTGGCAAAGGATTGTGGTATTCAATAGACGTAAAGACCCTCTTTAAGACAAACAAGTTTCCTAGTTCAGTTCTGTTCAGTCAGTCGTGTCTGACTCTTTGCGACCCCATGAACCATAGCATGCCAGGCCTGCCAGGCCTCCCTGTCCATCACCAACTCCCAGAGTCGACCCAAACCCATGTCCATCGAGTCGTTGATGCCATCCAACCATCTCATTCTCTGTCGTCCCCTTCTCCTCCTGTCCTTAATCTTTCCCAGCATTAGGCTCTTTTCAAATGAGTCAGCTCTTTGCATCAGGTGGCCAAAGTATTGGAGTTTCAGCTTCAACATCAGTCCTTCCAATGAACACCCAGGACTGATCTCCTTTAGCATGGACTGGTTGGATCTCCTTGCAGTCCAAGGGATTCTCAAGAGTCTTCTGCAACACCACAGTTCAAAAGCATCAATTCTTCAGCACTCAGCTTTCTTCACAGTCCAACTCTCCCATCCATTCATGACCGCTGGAAAAACCATAGCCTTGACTAGATGGACCTTTGTTGGCAGAGTAATGTCTCTGCTTTTTAATATGCTGTCTAGGTTGGTCAGAACTTTCCTTCCAAGGAGTAAGCGTCTTTTAATTTCATGGCTGCAGTCATCATCTGCAGTGATTTTGGAGCCCCCAAAAATAAAGTCTGACACTGTTTCCCCATCTATTTGCCATGAAGTGATGGGACTGGATGCCATGATCTTAGTTTTCTGAATGTTGAGCTTTAAGCCAACTTTTTCACTCTCCTCTTTCACCTTCATCAAGAGGCTCTTTAGTTCTTCTTCACTTTCTGCCATAAGGGTGATGTCATCTGCATATCTGAGGTTATTGATATTTCTCCCTGCAATCTTGATTCCAGCTTGTGTTTCATCCAGCCCAGCATTTCTCATGATGTACTCTGCATATAAGTTAAATAAGCAGGGTGACAACATACAGCCTTGACATACTGGTTCCTTTTCCTATTTGGAACCAGTCTGTTGTTCCATGTCCAGTTCTAACTCTTGCTTCCTGACCTGCATACGGGTTTCTCAAGAGGTAGGTCAGGTGGTCTGGTATGCCCATCTCTTTCAGAATTTTCCACAGTTTATTGTGATCCACACAGTCAAAGGCTTTGGCATAGTCAATAAAGCAGAAATAGATGTTTTTCTGGAACTCTCTTGCTTTTTCCATGATCCAACAGATGTTGGCAATTTGATCTCTGGTTCCTCTGCCTTTTCTAAAACCAGCTTGAACATCTGGAAGTTCATGGTTCACGTATTGCTGAAGCCTGGCTTGGAGAATTTTAAGCATTACTTTACTAGCATGTGAGATGAGTGCAATTCCCTTTCTTTGGGATTTGAACGAAAACTGACCTTTTCCAGTCCTGTGGCCACTGCTGAGTTTTCCAAATTTGCTGGCATATTGAGTGCAGCACTTTCACAGCATCATCTTTCAGGATTTGAAATAGCTCAACTGGAATTCCATCACCTCCACTAGCTTTGTTCGTAGTGATGCTTCCTAAGGCCGACTTGCCTTCACATTCCAGGATGTCTGTCTCCAGGTGAGTGATCATACCATCATGATTATCTGGGTCATGAACATCTTTTTTGTACAGTTCTTCTGTGTATTCCTGCCACCTCTTCTTAATATCTTCTGCTTCTGGTAGGTCTGTACCATTTTTGTCCTTTATCGAGCCCATCTTTGCATGAAATGTTCCCTTGGTATCTCTAATTTTCTTGCAGAGATCTCTAGTCTTTCCCATTCTGTTGTTTTCCTCTATTTCTTTGCATTGATCGCTGAAGAAGGCTTTCTTATATCTCCTTCCTATTTTTTGGAACTCTGCATTCAAATGGGTATATCTTTCCTTTTCCCCTTTGCTTTCTGCTTCTTTTCTTTTCACAGCTATTTGTAAGGCTTCCTTAGACAGCCATTTTGCTTTTTTGCATTTCTTTTTCTTGGGGATGGTCTTGATCCCTGTTTCGTGTACAATGTCACGAACCCCCGTCCATAGTTCTTCAGGCTCTTTGTCTATCAGATCTAATCCCTTGAGTCTATTTGTCACTCCCACCATATCATTGTAAAGGATTTGATTTAGGTCATACCTGAATAGTCTAATGGTTTTCCCTTCTTTCTTCCATATAAGTCTTAATTTGGCAATAGGAGTTCATGATCTGAGCCACAGTCAGCTCCTGGTCTTGTTTTTGCAGACTATATAGAGCTTCTCCATCTTTGGCTGCAAAGAATATAATCAATCTGATTTTGGTGTTGACCATCTGGTGATGTCCATGTGTAGAGTATTTTCTTGTGTTGTTGGAAGAGGGTGTTTGCTATGACTAGTGCAGTCTCTTTGCAAAACTCTATTAGCCTTTGCCCTGCTTCATGCTGCACTTCAAGGCCAAATTTGCCTGTTACTCCAGGTATCTCTTGACTTCCTACTATTGCCTTTCAGTCCCCTATAATGAAAAGGACATCTTTTTTGGGTGTTAGTTCTAGAAGGTCTTGTAGGTCTTCATAGAAATATTCAACTTCAGCTTCTTCAGCATTACTGGTCGGGAGTCTGGCAGGCTACAGTCCCTGGGGTCGCAAAGAATCGGACATGACTGACATGACCACGACACACAGTAGATCCCCCTAACTTATTCATCTGATGTAGTTTGAAAGATGCAGAAGAGATAGAGACAGGGAGGAAATGAAGCCAGAGGGGCAAAGAAAGGAACGGTAGGTAAGTTTCAAGGAAACGAAGGTAAGTTTTTAAGCAGAGCAAGATTCAGTCTTCAGACAGTGGAAGAAGAAGTCAAAAAAATAGCAAGTAGCTCTTTTCTGGAAGAAATATTGAGTCAGTCATGCCTTACTCTTCCTCCCAAGGAAGCAACCCTAGGAACTACTGAGAAGGTGTGCCTCCCCACAGTGTCTGCCTTACTGAACAAACAAAAGCTGCTGAAAATTGTTGTTGAAATCATAGCTGTCGGGTTTTGTTAGCATCCCAAGTCTTTTAAAATCTGACTAAAAATTACACAAATGACTAAAATCGAAGTTCCTAACAAACAGAGCAAGGAAAGAGATACCTGATGGAGAGTTTAAAAAGAAAATCCTGTCCTTCAGTCCCACGTTCTCCTCCTTTATTTTATGTAGCTACAATAAGAAAAGTTATTGACAATCAATCGTAAAAACTGCTGTTAATTGTGTACCGGTGTTAGCTTTTGTTATTAGCTGTATCTCAGCCAAGTGACAACCCACTCCAGTATTCTTGCCTGGAGAATCCCAGGAATGGGGGAGCCTGGTGGGCTGCAGTCTATGGGGTTGCACAGAGTCGGACACGACTGAAGCGACGCAGCAGCAGCAGCAGCAGCAGCCAATGAGCTTTCTGATCTAGCTTTCTGATTTGTAGTGTTATTTTTTAGTTTGTCACAATTAAAAAAAAAATTGGAACATAATAAATTGAGCTGAAGAATTATTGTCTCTGCATGATGCATGTCTTTACTGTTTTTTCTAGAATATTTCTTTTGTTACAGTAACAAAAGCTGAACATTTTGGCAGAGATTTTTGTTACCTGGCATTTCCACACTTCAATATTATGAGAACTAATGTTTGTAATGGTGACCCATAGACATTGTAAGAGGCTAAATTATTATTGGAACAACAAATAAAAAAATAAGGGATATTAATTTCGTTTGGTCTATTCTGTAGTATGAAAAACAGGTACTCCATATATAATGTATATGGGTATGGTGTGTATGGTAATGTAAACCATAATGCTCTACTTACCTGAAACGGGGAGTTTATTTTCTTTCCTTCTCCTGTTTAGCTTTATTACCCCATAGAATCCTATTTCAAGAATGGTAGGTTATTTCTTCCCAGTTTCACCAAATACCTGCCAAGTAGCCATAGAATCAATGCTGGAATACTGCAGGGGGCAGGAAATGTAACCTTTTTACAATGCAGGTGATTAATCTTTGTAAAGATGGTGCAAGCTTCCTTACGTGGAGTCAAAATCTGACTTCTTATGACTTCCACTGATTGGTCCGGCTGTTGCTACTGCTAAGTCACTTCGGTCATGTCCGACTCTGTGTGACCCCATAGACGGCAGCCCACCAGGCTCCCCTGTCCCTGGGATTCTCCAGGCAAGAACACTGGAGTGGGTTGCCATTTCCTTCTCCAATGCATGAAAGTGAAAAGTCAAAGTGAAGTCGTTCAGTCATGTCCGACCCTCAGCGACCCCATGGACTGCAGCCCACCAGGCTCCTGCGTCCATGGGATTTTCCAGGCAAGAGTACTGGAGTGGGGTGCCAATGCCTTCTCCTATTGATTGGTCCCAGGGCTATTCAAAACAAGTATTTTACAGGTCTTTGTGTATATATCCCACATATATGCAGTGTACAGGAAGAGAATTAGACTTGCATATTCCAAATCTGAAATACAGAAGTCCAAAATAAAAATATCTCTTCTCTAAATTAAAAAAAAAAAAAGGAAACAAGTGTTTTACATGAAGTAGACTTCCAGTATTTGAAAACAGCTCTTTTTTTTTTTTTGACTTGAAATATCCCCAGGTCCCTAAGCAAAATATGATATGTTTTAAATTCTTCATTTTCATGGTAATGAGTAAATTTTTGTCCTGTGTCTCCCTGTACCAGGCACTATTAAAGGTGTGGGGATGAGGAGGGTAAATGGGAAGCAGCAGGAGCAGAAGTTGAGGCAGAAGCAAAAGCACAAAAAGCCATTTATCTTTACTAAGGAATGTGGATGTATTTTGAAAGTAATAGGCAACAAATGAAAGGTTTTTAAACAAACAGATGCGAAACTCAAATTTGCATTATAGACATGCCGATTATGTCTATAGACATAGAATGGCCAAGAATGGCCCACAGAGCAGCAGACCACCTATAACAGAACCACCGAGAGACCTTATTGAAAATGCAAATACTTGAACTCACCATGACCTGCTAAATTCAGGTCTCTGTGGGCTGTGCAGCTCAGGCACGTACCTATATCAAGTTTTCTCTTGGACTCTGAGGCCCATGGTCTGAGGGCTCGGTATTGAAAAGCCTCAGTGGTGGCAGTCAGAGAGTTTGTTTGTCAAGTGAAAGTCAATGGACATCCAGAACCCAGAGCCTGACCCACCAAGGCAAAGGGCTTGGAAACACCCTGGTCCGGGGCAGGGATACAACTCGGCCCTCCTTCATCCTCTCCGTTCAATCACTGCCTGCCTGGTGCCTTCTCTCCCTTGGGGTCAGGCCTAAGCATCACCTCTTTAGGCTTTTTCCCTGTCTTCCTACTCTTACAGGCATTCAGAACACCTCTCTATTTCCTTCTGTTTCTCACAATCTGTAATCTCACATCCATGTGTGTGGCTCCTCATAAAGGCCCTCCCCTCCCCTGAAGAGACTATAAGCTCCCTTAGGTCCAGGCCTGTGTTGTTCTCATTGCTGAGTTCCCACAGCACCTGGTACAGGGCCAGGCACAAGATAAATGGCAGCTAAATATTTGGAGATGGATGGATAGATGGGTGGATGGATGGGTGGATAGGCGGGTGGCTGGGAAGGTGGATGGAAGGATAGATGGGTACCTAGATGGATAGATGGGTGAATGGGTGGGTGGGTGGGTGGATGAGGGGTGGGTGGATAGAAGGATGAATGGGTACATGGATGGATGGTTGGGTGGATGGAAGGATGGGTGGGTGCATGGATGGTTGGGTGGAAGGATGGATGGATGGGTGGATGAATGGGGAGGCACTGGTGGCAGCCCCAGCTTGGACAACAGTGCTGAGTGGCAAACCTCTGTGGGGCTAGTCCTGGCTGCTCTATTGGCCAGGTTGCTCATGACGCCATTAATGGCTTGAAGCACAGGCCCTTTCTCTGTAGGTTCCCAAATCTTGTCAGAATCATAGGTGACTCCCCAAATGGAAAGCAAACCAAAGCCAAGGCAGTCTGGTCTGGGGTAAGAGGTCAAGGGAAGCTGCACATTTCTGGTTGGTTGTCTGAGTACCCAGAGGCCAGGGGAGGAGAGGCCTGGATTTGCTGACTTCTTGCCCTGGCCCTGACCTCCCTTGCTGTGGCTCCCCGGGGGTGGGCACAGAGCAAGGGCAGAATTCACCACCTCAAAATATATCTCTTTGGCATAAGGATTATTTTAGGCTGGTTATTTTTAAGGAACAGCAGAGCTAAGAAAGCTCTGGAAACCTAGTAGAAGTTACCATGTTGTAAGAAACATTTACATTTATAAGGGAAATCTCCATTTGTAAGGGAGTCTCCCTTCCTGGACCAGGAAGAGAAGGATGGCTTAATCTCAAGAAATTCTTATCAGTGGAGAAGACAGCAATTGTTAAATATGCATGACAATCTTACCCTTGTTCCCTGAGTTTTTCCTGAAAACCTCCCATCACTGGCTCTCCCCGACTCCCTTATCATCTTCTTTTGTTTTTAGCTGGTGATGGTATATAAGTTGGAGGCTTAGACCATTTTGGAGAGTCACTCAATTTTCCTGGGTCTCTCCCGTGAATGCAGGAGGTACATAGGTTCCAGAGTCTGTATGTTTTTCTCCTGTTAATCTGTCTTTTATTACAGGGCCAGAGACCTCAGGGAACCTGATGTGAAGAACCGACTCATTGGAAAACACCCTGATGCTGGGGAAGATTGAAGGCAGGAGGAGAAGGGGATGACAGAGGATGAGATGGTTGGATGGCATCACTGACTCAATGCACATGAGTTTGAGCAAGCTCCGGGAGATGGTGATGGACAGGGAAGCCTGGCATGCTGCAGTCCATGGGATCAAAAAGAGTCGGACACGACTGAGTGACTGAACTGAAGTGAACTGAGGGGCCTCAGTCAAGAACCTGGAAGGATAGAGAGGAAATTATTTTTCCTCCTTCACAGCCTTTACTCTATCCTATGCAGTGTCATGGGCAAATGTCCTGGAAGCCTGGGAGCCCTGGTCTCCACCACAGGGTTCCCCAGGATGCCTCAAAATGAGGAGGGCCACAGGAAGGTTTGCAGAACATCACACATGATGTGCCTCCATCTTTCTCTGAAGGGCTGGCCCAGGCCACCTGCAAACCACGTCTCCTCACCACCAGAATGGCATGCTTCCTCTGGAACGAAGAGCCAGGCCCCAGTGACTTGAACAGATCAGACTCTGGAGAACGAGGATCTCTGATGAGATGCACGTAGCAACCATCTCTGAGTGTCTCTCAAGGCTGTGTGCTGGCTGCTGTACAGTTTGCAGCAATCTTTTGAGGCGGGCACTATTTGTTGTCCCCATTTTACAAGTAAGAGGACTGAGGCTTTGTCAGGCCAAATGGGTTTGTCAGTGTCACATACAGAGCTGAGATGTGAACCCGGACAGCCTGGCTCCAGAGCCCACGCCCTGAATCACCGCACCGTGTGTGCTGCCTCCCTTGTACAAGTGAAAACTCAGACACAGAAAAGCCAAGTGGTGTGCCCAAGGTCACACAGCTGGATAATGGCAGAGCTGGAACCGGAAATTAGGTCTCCAGTCCCCACTCCACTCTCTTCCCTGCATGGCTCTGTCCCTCTAGGTACAATCGGGATGGATAACTTGTCCTACTTTACTGAGTCCTGATGGCAGAGACAGGGGTGAGTTCTCCTCAGTGTCATGACTATTTCTTTGACTGCTCAGCACTTGAACAGTCTTAGACTGAGAGGCATGGTGGGCTCAGGCCTTCTTGTTTGTCCAAAGCTTTCAAGAAGGATAATGGCCCAGACCAGCACGCTGGTCACCCTGGAGTCAGGACCCTGCCTGCGTCCATCACCCTCCTGAGTCCCCGGGTCCCATGGACTCTCTCTACAGGCCCTTTGGGGGGGAACTCTCACCCCAGCCACCATGTCTCTTCCTCCTCTTGGCTCTTTCTCCTGTTAGCTGTGTGGGTTGGGGCCAGGGGGTGTCATCCCCACCCAGGGCTTTTAATGAGATGTTTTGTCATGCTCCAGGAAGCATAGATAAATAATTCAGTGAAGGAAGCTCAAGAAATATTCTTCCACAGAAGAGTACTTTGACAGTAGGAGAGGCAGAGAAGGACAGCATCTTATTATGGGAGGGATGCGGGTGGGGTGACCGCCGTGCAAGAGAGGAGGAGGAGGAGAAAGAAGACTGTATGGGAATCACTAAGAGTGCAGACTTTCAGTAAAGTTTTAAACATAAAAGTTACTGAAGACCAGAATTGCCTTTTTAAAGAGTCCTCTGACTCCAGTGAGAGGGTGAATGTGAATGGGGGCTACAATAGAGACAGGAAGAGCATAGAGGAAGCTATTGCAATCATTCAAGTTTCCATTGTAATGAAAGGAAAAAGGTAGACTGGATAGGAGGTGTGGGTCATTAAGGCATAGTCTAGGGTGATCCCTTGGTTCCTGAGCTCTGACCTCAGAGCAAACTCTAATGTGTTCCTCTGGTAAAATGTGTCATTTTGGGTGCCTTGGTGCACCACAGAGTAAATTTCAACCATCAGCTACTTTCCTCACCAGCACAGGATCTAGTGATAGCTTACGTCTTGGCACATAGAGGGAAGATGGGGCAAGATTTGGGTGGCAAGGCCTCCTCCACCTTCCAACTATTCCTCCCCTAGGAATATCATTGTAGTGGGATTTTCTTGAGATAATCAACTGCTGCTAATTCAACCTAAAATCACATTATATTTCTTTGTATTTGTACCAAGCTTTCTTCCCTTTCTCCTTCCCTTCCTCCCTTCTTTTCTTTCCTTTTTCTTTCCTTGAGCAGTTACTGCCAGGCACTGGGCTAGGCACAAGTAGCTACTCATTATTAATTATACTCCCTAAATGGCTTTCTCATGTGGTACTAATCAATCTTGTACTGCTATCTTGTATTAATGCAATTCACTGGAGGAGATAGGGTACTTAATACTGTGGCAATACATTTACCCCTGCTAAATTGCATCTTGTTAGACTCATCCCATGGTCACAATTTGTTAAGATGATTTCTTAACCTAATTCTAGCAGCCACTATATTTGCTGTCACTCTCAATTCTTGTCATTGACATATTTAATATGCAGGTCTTATTTTTTTAACTTTAGTCATTAATCAAAATTTCGAACAGGACATGCTGAAGGACAGAGCCTTTCAGGTTGACATAAACCCCCACTAGTTAGCACTATTATGGTACAATCACTCAACTTATTACAAACCCACCTAATTATATCATCCAATAATCAATATGTTTTCCATGTTATCTGCCAAACTGTTGTGAGGAGTTCCAGTTAAATTTCTTCTTGAAGTCTGGATATATTCTTTTATTACTTTGGTATAGATGGGAGCTGAGCAACCTTCAAGAATCTACCCCATATATGCATCTAACAACAGAACCCCAAAATACATGATGCAAAAAACTGACAGAATTGAAGGAAGACATAAACAATTGAACAATAATCACAGGAGACTTCAATATTTGACTTTCAACAATAGATAGAACTACTAGACAAATTATCAATAAGGAAAAATAAAACTAAAATGACACTATAGACCAAGTAGACCTAACAAAGCATCTCTAATGATTCAAACCAAAATGTATTCTTCTCCAGTGCACAAGGAACATTTTTCAGGATAGATCATATGTTACACAATTGCACAAGTCTCAATAAATTCAGAAGGGTTGAAATTATCTAAAGAATATTCTCTGACCACAGCAGAATGAAATTAGAAATTAACAACAGAAGGAAATTTGAGGAATTCACAAAGACGTGGAAATTAAACACTACTCATCCTAATAATAAATAGATAAATGGAAATATCACAGAAAAATTAAGAAATACTTGAAGATGAGTGAAAAATGAAAGTACAACATGCCTAAACTTGGGAATGCAATAAAAGCAGCACTTAGAGGGAACACCTACATTAAAAGAAGAAAGGTCTCAAATCAATAGCTTAGCCTTCACCTTAATAAATAAGAAAGAGTAAATAAAAAACAAAACAAGGAGAAAGAAGGAAATAACCCAGACTAGAGTGCAAATAAGTTAAATTGAGAGTAGAAAAAGAGCAAAATTAATGAAACAAAAAAGCTGGTTCTTTGAAAAGATCAAAAAAGCTTACCAAACTTTAGATGAACTGACCAAGAATAAAAGAGCAAAGGCTCAATTCATTAAAATCAAGAACAAAACATAATCTTATAGAAATTTTTTTAAAAATTGTAGAGGAAATTATGAACAACTCCTGGTGAATAACTTAGATGTGATGGACACATTTCTAGAAAGGCACACAGTGCTAAAACTGACTCAAGAAGAAATAGAAAATCTGAATAAATCTATAACAGGTAAAGAGATTGAATTAGTAATTTTAAAAAAGCTTTCCACAAAGAAAAGCCCAAGACCAGATGGCTGTAGTAATGAATTCCACTAAACTTTAAAAAAAGATTAACACAATCATTCACAAACAATCCACAAAATAGAGGAGGAATGGACACTTCCCAACTCATTCTATGAAGTCAGTATTATTACCTCGATACCAAAGTCAGATAAAGACATTATGAGAAAAGAAAATACAGACCATTTAACCCTTATAAATATATAAACAAACAACTTCAACCAAACACCAGCAAACTGAATCAAGCAGCATGTAAAAACGATTATATGCCATGACCAATTGGGATTTATCTCAGAAATACTAGGCTGGTAACATACATAAAACATTGTAATATGTTAATAGAATAAAGTAAAAACACATGATTACTTTAACAGATGACAAAATTGAGCACTCTCTTGTGATAAAATACACAGAGACACAACACTTAGCAAACTCAGAATATCAGGGAGCTTCCTCAACCTGATAAAAGGCATCTGTGAAATATTTACAGTTAACATCATGCCTGTAGGGGAATGACCAAATGCTTTGCCCCTGTGATCAGAAACAAGACAAGATGTCCACTCTCCACTTTTATTTTATGGTGATGGAAGTTCTAACCAAGGCAATTAGGCAAGAACAAGAAATAAAAGTCTTCTACATTGGAAAAGAAGAATTAATGTTATCTCTATTCACAGATGACATACTGTTACTATTTAAAATTTTAAGGAAATTCCCCCAAATTATGAATTAATAAAGTCCAACAAAGTTCCAAGTTACAAGATCAACACACAAAAATCAGTTGTATTTCTGTATACTAGCAGTGAACAATCAAAAAAGGAAATTAAGATAATTTTATTTATAATAATATCAAAAAAAATGCTCAGAAACAAATTTGATTTTAAAAAGTCCAAGATTTGTACACTGAAAAATACATAACATCATTGGAAGAAATTAAAGACATCCTGTATTCATGAATTGAAAGACTTAATATTGCAAAGATAGCAATACTCCCAAAGTGATCTACATAATCAACACAATCCCCAGCAAAGTCCCAGCTGGCTTCTTTGCAAAACTTGTCAAGTTGATGCTGCAGTTGATATGGAAGCACACAGGATGCAGAACAACTAAAACAGTCTTGGAAAAGGAGAACAAATTTTGATGACTCACACTTCCAAAATTCAAAATTTATTACAAAGCTATAGTAATCAGGACAGTGTGGTAATGACATAACAATAGATATATAGATCAATGGCATAGAATTAAAAGCCCAGAAATAAATCCTTACATTTTCAGTCAGTTGGCTTTCAGCAGAGGTGTCAGGATAATTCAAGGGGGGAAAAATGGTCTTTTCAACAAATAGTGCTGTGACAACTGGATCAATTCAGTTCAGTCGCTCAGTCATGTCCAACTCTTTGTAACCCCATGAACTGCTGCACTCCAGGCCTCCCTGTCCGTCACCAACTCCCAGAGTCCACCCAAACCCATGTCCATTGAGTTGGTGATGCCATCCAACCATGTCATCTGATGCTCTGTCATTCCCCTTCTCCTCCTGCCTTCAATCTTTCCCAGCATCAGGGTCTTTTCAAATGAGTCAGCTCTTTGCATCAGGTGGCCAAAGTATTGGAGTTTCAGCTTCAACATCAGTCCTACAAATGAACACTCAGGACTGATCTCCTTTAGGATGGACTGGTTGGATCTCTTTGCAGTCCAAGGGACTCTCAAGAGTCTTCTCCAACATCACAGTTCAAAAGCATCAATTCTTCAGCTCTCAGCTGTCTTTATAGTCCAACCCTCACACCCATACATGACCACTGGAAAAACCATAGCCTTGACTAGAAAGACCTTTGTTGACAGAGTAATGTCTTTGCTTTTTAATATGCTGTCCCCCATGAACAGTATGAAAAGGCAAAAAGATAAGGCACTGAAAGATGAACTCCCCAGGTCAGTAGGTGCCCAATACGCTACTGGAGATCAGTGGAGAAATAACTCCAAAAAGAATGAAGGGATGGAGCCAAAGCAAAAACAACACCCAGTTGTGGATGGGACTGGTGATGGAAGCAAGGTTTGATGCTGTAAAGAGCAATATTGCATAGGAACCTGGAATGTTAGGTCCATGAATCAAGGCAAATTGGAAGTGGTCAAACAGGAGATGACAAGAGTGAACATCTGCATTCCAGGAATCATCGAACTAAGATGGAATGGAATGGGTGAATTTAACTCAGATGATCATTATATCTACTACTGTGAACAGGAATCCCTTAGGAGAAATGGAGTAGCCATCATAGTCAACAAAAGACAACTAGATATCCATGTAGAAAAGAATGGAGTTGTGCCTCATACAATATGCAAAAATTACAGTAAGTCCTGTACATATGAATGAGTTCCATTCTGAGCGCACATTCAAAAGTCCAATTTGTTCATTAAGTCCAACAGTGTTAGCCTGGGTACTCAACTAACATAATCAGCTATATGGTACTGTACTGTAATAGGTTTACCATGTTGTTCATTCGCTCAGTTGTGTCTGACTCTGCGACCCCATGGACTGCAGCACTCCAGGCTTCCCTGTCCTTCACTATTCCTGGGAGTTTGCACAAACTCATGTTCATTGAGTCAATGATGCCATCCAACCATCTCATCCTCTGTCACCCACTTCTCTTGCCTGCAATATGTCCCAGCATGAGGGTCTTTTCCAATGAGTCAGCTCTTCACATCAGGTGGCCAAAGTATTGGAGCTTCAGCTTCAGTCATCAGTCCTTCCAATGAATATTCAGGGTTGATTTTCTTTAGAATTGACTGGCTTGATCTTGTAGCCCAAGGGACTCTCAAGAGTCTCCTCCAGCACCACATTTTGAAAAGTTTGCAATACTTCCACACAAATAATACATATAAACAAACACACAAAAAATAAAGAAAACCTTTTAATCTTACAGTATAGTTCCTTGCAAGTATAGTGGTACAGTACAACAGCTGGCAAACAGGGACTAGCTTGCATCAAGTGAACAGGCAGAAAAAGTTACTGACTAGAACAGGGAGAAGGGGGTGGGAGGTGGTAGAGGTGGAGGATCATCAATAGGAGATGGAAGGCCAGCTGCAGTTTCACTCATGCCTGATGGTGATGGAGCGCATGTTTGCATCTTTGAAAGTCTGCAACTTGAAGATTCGTATATAGGGGACTTAATGTACTCTTGCCTGGAAAATCCCATGGATGGAGGAGCCTGGTAGGCTCTCCTCGCTAAGAGTCGGACACAACTGAGCAACTTCACTTTGACTTTTCACTTTCATGCATTGGAGAAGGAAATGGCAACCCACTCCAGTGTTCTTGCCTGGAGAATCCCAGGGACGGGGGAGCCTGGTGGGCTTCCGTCTATGGGGTCGCACAGAGTTGGACATGACTGAAGCGACTTAGCAGCAGCAGCAGCAATGTAATTCAATATGGTTCATAGACCTAAACATAAGAGTTAAAACAACACTGACATAGAGAATGCACGGATGGATACTGAAGGAGGGGGAGGGGTGATGAACTGGTAGATTGGGATTGACGTATATACACTACTATATATAAAATAAATAACTAATAAGAACCTACTTTATAGTACAGGGAACTCTACTCAATGCTCTGTGATGACCTAATTGGGAAGGAAATCCAAAAAAGCGGGGACATATAGATATAGATATAGATATATAGATATGAAGAGCTGATTCATTTTGCTTTACAACACAAACTAACAACATTGTGAAGCCAATATCTCCCAATAAAAATTAATTTTAAAAGTGATAAAATTCTTAGGAGGAAACACAGGTGAAAATCTGCGACTTGGGTTATGCAAGGATTTCTTAGATAATAAGAACAAAATCAAGAGCCTCAAAGGAAAAATAAATTAGACTCTTCAAAATCAAAGAATTTTTCCTTCAAAACTACCATCAAGAAAGTGAAAACACAACTCAGGATGGAAGAAAATATTTGAAAGTCATGTATGTGATAAAGGATTTGTAGCTCCTATACTTTATATAATACTCTTAAAACTCCATAATAAAAAGACAACTCCCCAGTTTTAAAAAGGGCAAAGGATTGAATAGCTATTTCTTCAAAGATGTGAAAGTGGCCTATAAATATACAATAAGCATATTAAAAATGCTCATCATTAGTCATCAGGGAAATGCAAATCAAACCAAAATGAGATACCATTTCATACCCACTAAGATAGCTATAATCAACGAATCAAATTATAACACTTTGTGGCAAAGGTGTGTAGAAATTAGAACTTTGATACCTTGCTGTTGGGTATATAGAATATTGCAGCCACTGCAGAAAACAATCTGGCAGTCCTTCAAAAAGTTAAACATAGAATTAGTACATGATTCAGCAATTCTACTGGAAGGTATATACTCCTAAGAATTAAAAACATATTTTCTCACAAAAACTTGTACAGTAATGTTTATTGCAGCATACTTACCCAAAAGTGGAAATAAACCCAAATATCCATTAACTGAAGAATAAATAAAATGTGGTATATCCATACAATGGAATATATATTTGGTAATTGGATATATTACTCAACAATTGGAAGATATGTTATTGGCCTTATAAATAAGAACAAAGTACTGATATATGCTATAACACGGATGAACCTCAGAAATATTATGCTAAGGGAAAGAAACCAATCATGAAAGATCACATACTGTAGGTTACTATTTATGTGAACTATCCAGAATAGACAAATTCTTAGAGACAGAAAGTAGATTAGTGGTTGCCTGGGGCTGGAAGGGTGAGGATGAAAGAATAGAAAGTGACTGCTAATGGATATCGGGTTTCTTTTGGGAGTGATGCAAATGTTCTAAAATTATGGTGATGATTGCACAATCCTGCCAACACACTAATCACTAATTGAATTGTACACTTTAAATGGGTCAGTTGCTTGTGAATTACATCTCCATAAATTGTTGAAGAGTAACCTCTCGTACACTGACAGCCTGGGGTATGAGTTTATTTTCAAGTCAAACTGCAAAGAAAAGAAGAAACAAAGAAGAGCCTAGTAATTTCCCAGTAAAGCAAAGGCTACACTAAGGTTCATTCCTATACAGTCACCTACTAGATTTTACTTACCCTTGACATGTATCAGACACTCTATATAGACAACCAGAAAAATGACAAGCATCTTCAAAAGTAAAGGATTCTATTGCAGGGCAACTATTTATTTGTTTAATTGGACCTCAGGTGGCTGAGAATTGAGTTGATCATAGTCCTTAGTTCTTAGTAAATTTTTGTCATCATTCCAGGCAAGGCCTCTCTCTCTCTCTCTCTCCCTGTCTTTCTTTTTTTGTTTCCTTCTTCCATGATTTATACTCCCAGATCCCCCTCCCACCCCAGGCATCCACCCTAAAGTATTTAATAGTCTTTAAACATGGTGACGGACAGGGAGGCCTAGCATGCTGCAATTCATGGGGTCGTGGAGAGTCAGGCGTGACTGACGGCCTGAACTGAACTGAACTGAACTGAAACATATTGATATCCCCTTAAATCATGTGCTAGTGTTTTACATAGTACATATTTTTTAGCTGTTTATTTTTTGATAAAACTTGTTCTGTACTTAGTGGCTACATAATTTGCACAGTGGCATTTCTGCCTTAGGTTCTTCCTCATAGTGAGAACCGGGTATTCCAAGTTCTGATTAGCCTTTTTGGACCCTCACATCCTGTTCTCGCTAATCTCACTTTCTCTTCAGGAGAAACAGGACAATTTTCTTATATAAAGTGTTTCTTAATATACCTATGGAGGAGAGGGGACGACAGAGGATGAGATGGCTGGATGGTATCACTGACTCGATGGACGTGAGTCTGGGTGAACTCCGGGAGTTGGTGATGGACAGGGAGGCCTGGCGTGCTGCGATTCATGGGGTCGCAAAGAGTCAGACACGACTGAGCGACTGAACTGAACTGATCCGATCCATTTATTTATTTTAAATTAATTTTTATTGGAGTATAGTCGCTTTACAACCTTGTATTTCTTGCTGTACAGAAAAGTGTATCAGCTATATGTATGCACATATCCCCTCTTTTTTTTAGATTCCTTTCCCCTTTAGGTCACCACAGAGCACTGAGTAGAGTTCCCTGTAGTATATAGTATGTTGTCGTTGGTTATCTATTTTATACATAGTATCAATAGTGTGTGTGTATATATATATATATATATCTCAATCCCAAAATCCATCCCACATCCCTCCCTTGGTATCCTTATATTTGTTCTCTATGTCTGTGTCTCTATTTTTGCTTTGCAAATAAGATCACCTATAACATTTTTCTTCCCAGTTGGCTCAGTGGTAAAGAATCCACCTGCAATGCAGGAGACACAGGAGACTTGGTTTTGATCCCGGAGTCAGGAAGATCCCCGGGAAAAGGGCATGGCAACCCACTCCAGTGTTCTTGCCTGGAGAATCCCATGGACCGAGGAGCCATGGCTAAGTCCATAGGGTCACAAAGAGTCAGACACGAGTGAAGTCACTGAGCACACATTCATGCACATGCCATTTCTCTAGATTCCACATATATGTGTTTGTATATATATGTAAGTATATACATATATAAAATGTTTTTCTTAATTTCAAAGCCCTGATCCCCTATGATAGGATATGTCCTTGTGCCGGGAGAGCCACAGAGCAGTGGTTAAGTACAAAGAGTCTGGAATCTGACTGCCTAGGTTTAAGTCTTGCCAGGGGCTGGGGGTGGGGAAGAGAAATGGGGAGGCATTGGTCAAGGCTACAGTTTCAGTTCAGTTGAGTCACTCAGTCCTGTCCGACTCTTTGTGACCCTACAGACTGCAGCACGCCAGGCTTCCCTGTCCATCACCAACTCCCAGAGCCTGCTCAAACTCATGTCCATTGAGTCAGTGATGCCATCCAACCATCTCATCCTCTGTCGTCCCCTTCTCCTCCTGCTTTCAATCTTTCCCAGCATCAGGGTCTTTTCCAATGAGTCAGTTCTTCACATCAGGTGGCACAAGTATTGGAGCTTCAGCTTTAGCATCAGTCCTTCCAATGAATATTCAGGACTGATTTCCTTGAGGATTGACTGGTTTGATCTCCTTGCAGTCCAAGGGATTCTCAAGAATCTTCTCCAACACCACAGTTCAAAAGTGGCAATTCTTTGGCTCTTGGCTTTCTTTATAGTCCAACTCTCACATTCATATATGACTACTAGAAAAACCATAGCTTTGACTATACAGACCTTTGTCAGCAAAGTAATATCTCTGCTTTTTAATATGCTGTCTAGGTTGGTCATAGCTTTCCTTCCAAGGAGCAAGTGTCTTTTAATTTCATGGTTGCAGTCACCATCTGCAGTGATTTTGGAGCCCAAGAAAATAAAGTCTGTCACTGTTTCAGTTATGCAAAATAAATAGGTTCTGGAAGCCTACTTTCAACACAGGGCCTGTGATTAACAGGCCCTTTTAACTGGATTGTGTAGCTAAAATTTTCCTAAGTTCTATCTTATGTTGTGTTCTTATGGCAAAGCTTCTCTGGTGACTCAGCTGGCAGAGAATCTGCCTGCAGTGCAGGGTACCTGGGTTCGATACCTGGGTTTGGAAGATCCCCTGGAGAAGAGAATGGCTACCCACTCCAGTATTCTGGCTTGGAGAATTCCATGGACTGCATAGAGTCAGACACAACTGAGCAACTTCAACTTTCACTTATGGCAAAAGGAAAAACAAAGCAAAACAAAGTGGGCAGAGGAAACTTTTGGATATGATGGCTTAGTTTATGGCTTTGAGAGTGATGATGGTTTCACAAGGTATACTTATTTCCAAACACATCAAGTTGTAATATATTAAATATATACTGCTTTTTATATGTCAATCATCCCTCAATAAAGTGGTTCAAAAAGTTTTAGTTCCACCATTTATCAGCTTATAACTTTGGGCAATGTACTTAACCTGTACCATGCTTCAGTTTCTTCAACTATATCATTTATATTAATAGTACTGACCTTTGGGTTGTTATGAAGCTTGCATGAGTTCATATCTGCAGAGCACTAAGAATAATGCTGACCCACAGCAGAAGTTCTATGTGCTTGCTGTTATTATAGTTCCAGGTTGTTATTCATGTTACCAGATTGTCTGGTGGAGCAGGGGATTTCTCTGTAAGCCAGTAGGGTGAACAGAGTGCAGAAATAGAATCTAGAGAGGTTCAGGCAGATTTGCCAGTGGTTGCTAGGCCTGTCACCATTGAACAGGAATGGTGAACCAACTGGTAACAGCAATTCTGAGCCACACTCCTAGGAGGGAACCAGAGTTACAAGTTACTGTTGTAGTGATCCAAAATTGGGACAGTCCTATTATATCTGGGGTACAAGGTGAATACTCAGGCTGTGAGAATGGGGTGCAGAAACACTATGGAGGAGGGGCCATGACTATCAACATAGGGGGTCAGAGCAAAACCTATTCCTGGCGACATCAATGTACCCACCCTTAAGCCCAGGAAGGCAGAAGTGGAGGAAATGGGGCAGAATCCACTCCTTTGGTAACTGTTTAAAGCAGTAATTTCCAGATATTGTAGAACTGAAAATTATTGCTTCTTTTATTTTAGTTTATCTCATCTTTTCCTTAAAATGTATGTCATATGCCTTTAAAATTTTAATTGCATTAAAATCTTTTTAATATTTTTTATACTCCTTGAAACAATTGCAGAACCCAAGAATGTGGAGAACAGCCCTGGGAATTAGCTCCCCTCAGCTCTTATTATGGGAAAGAGAGTAATGAACAATGTAAAAGCCTTCCCAAACTGTGAAAATAAAAACTCTGGGCATGAAGCCATTTTAACTCAAATTTATATCTATTTCTTGAAGTGTTTTCCAGATAGAGTACCTTCAAGGATGATATATTAAAAATGGCAAAAAAAAACAAAAACAAAAACAAAAACAAAAAAACCTGGAGTTCATCTCAGGGTTGGAATATCAAATCTGCCAAGGTCTGGTTGAGAGATGTTAATTCACCATACTTGAATCCACGTATTAACTCACTCCAAAACCACACCTGAGCCCAGTCTTTTATTTCTGTATTCTGGAGTTCGAAATTGAGGCTGGAGGAAAAAATTTAAAAAAAAACAAACAAAAAAAAACAGACCTAGAACTGTTTTTTTCTTCCATCTTTCAATCCCGACCACCCTGTGCAGCTCCAGAGGGGAAAGAGAGAAACAAAGAGAACCCAACGAAGCGAGAGGTTGTTCTGAAATGGTTTCAACAACTCAAAAATTGATTAAATTACTAAAGCTTGAATGTGCTCCAGAAAAAAAGCATCCAAAACACAGCAACATCAGTAATCATAATGAATTTGCATTACCCCACCATTCAAATAAGGCTCAGCTATTTTTGATTCAGAGATTGTGGAATGTCTCCACTGTTGCTTTCTAGGTAAATATAGTATAGTATAGTGAATGACACCCACAGAAACATACCCAAAGTAAACATAGTCACTGTTGCATAAGACTGCTTTTTAGAAGCACTCCTTAGTATAGGTCCCTTATATCACAAAGCAGAGCAGTTTACTAAAAGTGATTCTGTGGGGGCCAATATGAAATGATTCAAGTATATTGTCACCTCCTAGCCTAGTTTAACTCACAAAGATTTTAAACTCTAGAGTGACACAGTTCTCTAAGCTTTGTTCGTCTGTCCACATGCATGTAGGGTAGAAAATGGCAGCATTTCTGCAAGGAGTCACCACATCCAGCTGAACACCAAGGATTGCCACTATAATAAATCAATGAATATCCTCATGTATGTGGACAGCAACAAAATAGAAACTCGCTTTAAAGTGCTATTGAATGTTGATTGTTGAAGTTGAGTAAACAATATATGAAATTGATTCTCTACTTTTGTGTATATTAGAAATTTTCTATAAGAAAATGTTTTAAAAGAGTGTTATTCAATATGGAGTTTCCTCAAAAAACTAGAGTTACCATATGATCCAGCAATCCCACTCTGAGCATATATCCAGAAAAGACAAAAACTGTAATTCAAAAAGATATATGCACTCCAATGTTCGTAGCAGCACTATTTACGATAGCCAAGGCATGGAAGCAATCTAAATGTTCAATGTCCATCAATGGGTGACTGGATAAAGAAGATGTGGTGTGTACACTCACACACACACACACACTCTCTCTCACACACACACACAGGAATATTACTCAACCAGGAAAAAGAATGAAATAGACATTTGCAGCAATATGGATGGACCTAGAGATTGTCAGACTGAGTGAAATAAGTCAGACAGAGAAAGAGAAACATCAAATGATATAGCTTATAAATGAAATCTAAAAAAAATGATACAAGTGAACTTACAAAACAGAAGCAGACTCACAAACATATAAAACAAGCTTATGGTTACCAAAGGGGAAAAAGGGGAGGGAGAGATAAATCAGGAGTTGGGATTAACAAGTACACATTACTATATATAATGTAGGTAAATAACAAGGGCCTACTGTATAGCTATATTCAATATCTTTCAATAACCATAATGGAAAGAAATCTGAAAAAAATGTAGATATATGTGCATATGTGTAACTGAATCACTTTGCTGTACACAATATTCTTAATTGCAGCTATGACATTCATTGGAGCCAAGCCCTAAACTGCTATATTCCAAAATGTTCAACCATCATTACAAAATTAATGAGACATATTCAATCACATTATTCTCACTAACACAATATTCTTAATCAACTACACTTAAATTTTAAAAAGAAGAATAAAAGAGAAACTCTTTACATTAATAAAAAAGAGTATTACCAAATTAACAGTACATTTTAAATATTTTTTCAACCAATTAATAGTAAAATATGACCACTATCATGGTCATACCTGAGAAAAGTTTTCACCTTAAAGCAAGAGATTTTCATACTCAACATGGTTTGGAAAAACTGCTACACAGTATTGTATCTAATGTAGGATGTGTGTACTCTATGAGATTGAAATATGATTCATCAGAACTAGCATTTATATTAATTTTTAATCTTAAAAAAGAAAGAAACTATCTCATTAATATCTAATATAAAGATTGACTGATGTCATCACTCAGTCTGTCTGTCAAGGAAAGATGTCTTTTTAACAATAAGTGAGAAAGGAAATGTCTTTCAAAGGCATAGGTCACAGAGAGTGTTTTTTATTATCCTCTTGTAATTTTGTTGCTGAGAATTGTGTGAAAAAAATGTAACAAGATACTATAAACTTGCCTAAAACAGCCTGCAATAGCTTGCACTGATTTGTAAAAATATTTTACTCTGCAAGAGCCACTGATTGATGCTAGGGAGAATAGGAATTTAATACCCAAATTTTAATAAAAACCTTTGCATAAGTGAAAAGTTAGTAACATGATTTACTGAGCACAGGTAATGTCATACCACAGCCATTTAGATCTATGAATCTTAGTTAGACATTGTTTCCAGCTATGACATTCATTAGAGCCAAGCCTTAAACTGCTATATTCCAAAATGTTCAACCATCATTACAAAATTCATGAGACATATTCAATCACATTGTTCTCACTAAAATATTTATAGGAATGTTTCAAATAAGAGATAAATTTACATATGTGATCAAATGAAAGAAACTTTATTTCAAAATATTTCATATTCACATTTTAAATGTTCTGTTTTACATGCTTTATAATGCATATATTAGTAAGGCAGTGCACAAATATCACATTAATTTTTTAAGGTAAGTATATTATACATTTTAATGCATTTTTACATAATTACATACAGAAAAATGTTCTCTAAGATCTTGTTAAATTGTGGCATCTGATTCAGTAATTCTAGGGCAGGGCCTGAGGGTCTACATTTCTAACTAGCTTCCAGAATCTGCCTGCAATGCAGGAGACTCAAGTTCGATTCCTGAGTCAGGAAGATCCCCTGGAGGAGGAAATAGCAACCCACTCCAGTATTCTTGCCTGGGAAATCCCATGGACAGAGGAGCCTGATGGGCTACAGCCCATGGGGTCGAAAAGAGTCTGATACTACTGAGTGAATGAGCACACACATAGGAGAATGCTTATGTTTCTGTCAGCATTTTTTTGGTTATTGTTAGCTGATTTCACATTTTAAATCAAATAAGATTTCAACAAATTCATAACTAGCACATCTAAAGGCATGAAAGAGGGTTTTGACTGCCAGAGCCACATTTTTCTTCTCTTTTAAGTTGCTCTAGATGTAAGCTCAAATCATCAAATAAGATGAGAGCTACCTAGCAAGGATGTGGAACAAAGAGAACCTTCTTACACTGTTGGTGGGAATGTAAATTGGTGCAGCCATGGTGGAAAACAGTATGGAGGTTTCTCAAACACCTAAAAATAGAGCTACCATATGACCCAGAGGTTCCACTCCTGGGTACATACCGGAAAAAAAACCAAAAACACTCACTTGAAAAGACACATGTACCAAAATTTTCATGTAAACATAGTTAAGTTTTTACAATTAACAAGATATAGAAACAACCTAAGCGTCCATCAACAGATAAATGACTAAAGAAGATGTGGAGTGAAATACTACTCAGTCATAAAAACAAAATTTTGTTATTTGCAGCAACATGGATAGACTCTGAAGGCATTATGATAAGTGAAATGAGTCAGAGAGACAAATACTGTATGATATCACTGACTCGATGGACGTGAGTCTCAGTGAACTCCGGGAGTTGGTGATGGACAGAGAGGCCTGGCCTGCTGCAGTTCATGGGGTCGCAAAGAGTCGGACATGACTGAGCGACTGACCTGATCTGATCTGAAAAAATACAACAAACTAGTGAATATAACAAAAAAGAAGTAGACTCACAGATACAAGTAACAAACAAGTGGTTTCAAGTGGGAGAGAGAAAGGGAAGGGGCAATATGCTGCTGCTGCTGCTGCTGCTGCTAAGTCGCTTCAGTCGTGTCCAACTCTGTGTGACCCCATAGACGGAAGCCCACCAGGCTCCCCCGTCCCTGGGATTCTCCAGGCAAGAACACTGGAGTGGGTTGCCATTTCCTTCTCCAATGCATGAAAGTGAAAAGTGAAAGGGAAGTCACTCAGTCATGTCTGACTCTTAGCGACCCCATGGACTGCAGCCCACCAGGCTCCTCCGCCCATGAGATTTTCCAGGCAAGAGTATTGGAGTGGGGTGCCATTGCCTTCTCCAAGGGGCAATATAGGGGTAGGGAATTAAGTGGTACAAATTATTCTGTACAAAATAATCTACAAGGATATATTGTACACCACAAGGAATATAGCCAATATTTTGTAATAACTGTAAATGGACTATTACCTTTAAAAATTGTGAATAACTATATTGCACACCTGTAACTTTCACAATTGTTGTTTTAGTCACTAAGTGGTGTCCGACTCTTTGTGACCCCAAGGACTGTAGCCTGCCAGGTTCCTCTGTCCATGGGATTTCCCAGGCAAGAATACTGGGGTGGGTTACCATTTCCTGCTTGCTCCAGGGTATCATCCTGACCTAGAGCTTGAACCTGCATCCTCAGCTTGACAGGCTGATTCTTTACCACTGAGTCACCTGAGTTTTAAACAGGCAGAGGAACCAGAGATCAAATGAATAACATTCATTAGATCATGCAGATAGCAAAGGAGTCCTAGAAAAACATCTACTTCTGCTTCATTGACTATGCTAAAGAATTTGACTGTGTGGATCACAACAAACTGTGGAAGATTCTTAAAGAGATGGGAGTACCAGACCACCTTACCTGTCTCTGGACAAACCTGTATATGGGTCAAGAAGCAATAGGTAGAACCAGATATGGAACAACTGACTGGTTCAAAGTTGGGAAAGGAGTATGACAAGGCTGTATATTGTCACCCTGCCTATTTAACTTACATGCAGAGTACATCATGTGAAAGGCTGGGCTGGGTGAATCAAAAGCTGGAATCAGGATTGCCAGGAAAAATATCAACAACCTCAGATATGAAGATGATACCACTCTAATGGCAGCAAGTGAAGAAGAGCTAAAGTGTCTCTTGATGAGGGTGAAAGAGGAAAGTGAAAAAGCTGGCTTGAAGCTCAACATCAGAAAAAACTAAGATCATGGCATCTGGTCCCATCATTTCATGGCAAATAGAAAGGGAAAAAGTGAAGGCAGAGACAGATTTTATTTTCCTGGGCCCCAAAATCACTGTGGACAGTAAGTAAAGCCATGAAATTAAGAGATGCTTGCTCCCTGGAAGAAAAGCTATGACAAACCTAGACAGTGTATTAAAATGCAGAGACATCACCTTGAGAACAAAGGTCTGTATAGTCAAAACTATGGTTTTTCCAGTAGTCATGTATGGATGTGAGAGTTGGACCATAAAGAAAGCTGAGTGCCGAAGAATTATTGCTTTCAAATTGTGGTGCTGGAGAAGACTCTTGAGAATCCTTTGGGCTGCAAGGAGATCAAACCAGTCAATCCTAAAGGAAATCAACCCTGAATATTTATTGGAAGGACTCTTGCTGCAGCTGAAACTCCAATACTTTGGCCACCTGATGCAAAGAGCTGACTCATGGAAAAGACCCTGATACTGGGAAAAATTGAGAGCAGGAGGAGAAGGGAATGACAGAGAATGAGATGGTTGGATGGCATCATTGACTCAATGGACATGAGTTTGAGCAAACTCCCGGTGATAGTGAAGGACGAGGAAGCCTGGTGTGCTGCAGTCCACGGGGTCGCAGAGTGAGACACGACTTAGCAACTGAACAACAACTTATATAAAATATCACTGTACTTCAACTATACTTTTAAATTTTTTTAAAGAACTTAATCAGAAAAAAATATTTTTAAAAATTTGAGACACCTATAAATTTTAAAGTATCAACTCTCTTATAACCATCAGAACCCAGCTTTGCTGTTTTTCCCTTTTCATGTTTGAAAGTTAGACCTTCACATAATAGATTGGAGTATCAATTAATATAGTTCCTTCAGAGCCCAGAGCTGGAGGTTTACTGTTTATGTTGATGGACAATACATTAGAAATGCATTAACATCTTTTGACCCTAATACCATAGTATGTCAGGCCTTTCTCTAGGCACAGATTCGTATGCCTCCGTCTTCATTTACTTGACTCCGTTTCTCAAGAGACTGTACAAATTTCTCTTTTTCCCCACCTTTTTCTGTCTCAGGATGTTACTCTCATTCTTTACCACATTACTTGTCTCCCTCCTTAACTTTTTTCCCTTTAGTTGAGATCTCTGAGGGCAGAGACTGTGTCTGTTTTAGTCACAGCTATATTACCAGCAACTAGCACAGCACTTGGCACAGAGAATTCGTTGAACATTTGTCGAAGGTTTGAACCATGTTAAGGTTGGATTTCCTTTGATTATTTCGTTATGTGGAAAATGCTCATAACTCTATCTTAATTTTCTTTCCTTTGGAATAAAGTTGATCAATTCAAGAGTTCGAGAGCTGGAACACATAGACACCAAACTTTCCAGGACAATAAAAATTGGGAAAAGTACGATTGCTTGTTTCAAATCGGACAAGGAAAATCTTCCCAGTTTATAGATATTGGCTTGAATTCCTTACCTGTTTATCTATGTAGGAAAAGGCCAAGTACTGATTTTTTAATGTAAGAATGGCTATTTATTCCCTCTGTTACTTAATATTCATCAAGCTAGACATGAATGTCAAAATAGACACGCTGTCTGTGCTCTCAATATGAAAAATCAAAGAGAGAAGTATCATGTGTCTCATATTACCCATGCATGGCTTCTCAGATTTGGCCTGGAAGGAAAAAAAGTCAGGCAGAATAGCCTGTGTTTACGTAAATTCTGATGTGTGTGCCCTCTGACTCCCCAGATGACTGAGTGGGTGGAAGCACACACACTCATTGTGACAGTGTGTGCATAAATACTGTCACATGTGAGGCCAGGAGCAGGGTGACACAGAGAGCAAGTCACATGTTGTCAGGGCTCTAAATTGAAGTTTTGTTTTTATCAGGGCCCTAGAAAACCAGAGCCACGTGAAGTCATGGCCCTTAACCTCGACCTCTCCCACATACTGAAAGGAGAATTCACATGCCCACTGCAGTCAGCCAGTCAGACTGCTTCTTGCATGCTCCCTGCCTCCACTGCTCCCATGCTCCACCCTGGGAGATTTCTCCACTATGGTTGAGGCTGACTGAGATCTTTGAGATCATATCTTTATCCCCTTTCTACTCACATCACCCCCAAACCTGAAATTCCTAGGATTTAGCACAAAGCTTATAAGGGCCCAATTAATATTTGTAGACTGAATTAGTGAATGAATGAATGTTGCTCTGGGCCAAACCCACAGCTTCCACACCCTGCATAACTGCACTCAGTACTGACCCTGGAGATGTGAAAAGCAATACAATTGACGCTGTAAGAAAATGTTTCTTGTTTATACTGCTGCATCTTGATCTTTGGCTGATCTAGGCACAAAGAGAACTCTTTCAGTTCAGAGAAAGGAGGTTTGTGGTGTGTGGGAGAGCTAAGAACAATGCACTCAGTTGATAGACTGGATGTGCTCTCAGCTTCTGAGAGCATGAAAACTCGATCTATAGATGGGTCCCAGAGGGCAGAGCCAAATAAGGGCAGATGGAGAACACAGCTTTCTTGGGAACTGGCTTTCCACTGTTCTGAGGCAAAAATACATTCACTTTATAGCACCCTGAATCAGTTTTCCAAAATATGGTGCTCTGTCCTTGTTTGCCAGTGTCTAAAAATAAGTCCTTTTCATATTTTTATTCTTTTTGTCTTAAAGTCATCCAACTAGCCTTGCTTGCAGAATATTAATTGCAGTGAAGCAGAAACCAGGAGATTACATTGAAACTACTTTTGTACAGAGCTCCTTAACTGATGAATATCTTGTTGCCCCCAAGCTAGACTCTCTTTTCTCTCTGATGATGCTCCTTGCCATCTCTTTAGGCTGGTCGTTAGAGTGCCAAATCATAGCCTAGGGTTTTGACAGGGATTGGATGCTGTGTCCTAAGTGGGCTAGTGAGTGGGGCATTGGGATAGCATGTGCTGCTAATTAGCTTAATACTGCCCTGCCACAGATTGTTTACATTTACACTGCCTTTACTATATCTGTTCTGCCCATACATTAAACCTTTCACCCAGTACTTCTCATATAAAACTAAGCATTATTCGTGCCTGAAGCACTAAGCATTCATTATTGGAATATACAAACAATTCAAGGAAAAATTAACAATAACTGAATCCTATACACACCAGGGCTGGGGCACTATTGTCACATAAAAGTGAAAGTCACTCAGTCATGTCTGACTCTTTGCAACCCCATGGACTGTACAGCTCCACGGAATTCTCCAGGCCAGAATACTGGAGTGGGTAGCCTTTCCCTTCTACAGGGGATCTTCCCAACCCAGAGATCGAACCCAGGTCTCCCACATTGCAGGTGGATTCTTTACCAGCTGAACCACAAGGGAAGCCCATTGTCATATCATATAAAAGCCCATGTCATATTTGACTCTGAATTTGTACAGCACTCTGAAACCCAATTTCTAAGTGAAAAGAAACCCTAAAATGCAATGAATTAGTATCAAGACCTGAGTTGAGTGCTAGCCCAAGCCCAGATATATACTGGTTATTTGTGGTAATTTACCTTGCCTCTATTTCTTAGTGTCTCCAACTATAAAAACAGAAGTGATTTATTTACTCTTTATTTCATAAAATTATTGTGAGAATGACTTGGGATGACCTGAAAAATAAATAAGGTCCTTGAACAAAGCACAATAAAGGTACAATTAGTTGAACTGCTATTGTGGAGTCAAACAGAACAATTCAATTCAAAGACACAGTTGTTTGATTGAGAACATTCTTAATTTTATTTTCTTTAATTTTATAAAATACATTTTGTAAGATAAGTTTCTAAAAGTTTATCCTTTATGTGTGTTAAAATTGAAATTCTATATCAGAAATGAAGGAAACACTTTCAGTTGATTAACTCTGTTCATATGTGTATATGTGTGTATGTATACATAGAAAGTTTTTGGGGAAGGGTTGGTTATTTGTTATATTATTAAATCAAAACAAAACACAAGGTATGGATTACTTCACTTTCCTTGATCTTGATTGGTTTCTTACAGAACCTTTTCCATCTTCTCCCTATATGCAGCCTGGAAGCTTATATTGTATACTTCGCTGAAAACAAATATCAAGTGTTTTTTTGGTAACGATTTTACATCTCCTTAAATGTTGTTGAAATCACTTTGGGGGAGAAAGCAAAACCACTCTTTACATCAAAAGAGCCGCCTACAGTCATACCCGTAAAATCTTTCCCTGAATAAAGACCAATCAGCTTTTTGTTTTTTAACCCAACATTAAAACCCAAACATAAAAAGGGAAGACTGAAACCTGGGAGCTATTTGAGTTTCAAACTCTTTCCCCCTTTCCTTTTCCATGGAACCTCACCAACAGAATAGCTAATGGCTGGTGCATTTAGTTATTTGATCTGCACCAGGAGAGAATAACTTGTATGTTAAAACTAACTCTTTAACACACCAAGGTAACATTACTAAATCAAATTATCTCCCACCACCTAGAAAGAACAATCAGATATGTTACTCAAACTGAGATTCGAATTCACCAAATCTGTTTCTGCAAAGAACGGAATCATTGGTCAAAAATCCCAACAGATGCAAGAACTAGCCAATTTTACATATCATTTGTGCTGTTTAATGTCCAATTTTCATTTGTTAGAGAATCATAATCAAAGAATCATTCTCCAGACCTTTCTGGTACAACCCCAAACAAGTGATAGACAAGCTGGAAAATACGAAATGTGCATCATTCTGAAACAAATCAAGATCTTCAAATCACCTGCTATGACTGAATGGCTAATACCCCATGAAAAGAGCACCATTGTGAAGATATGACAGAGGCCAAAGTACACAACTAATTAACAGAAAAAAACATGCTATCCAAAAAGTTATCTATCCTGTGTCTACCAGAGGGCTGGCCCAGTTTACACTGTTAGCCACTAGCGACTGCTGCTCCTTAGGCCAGTCTATTTTTCATATGAACTAGTTTCTCTCTATCCTCAGCTCCTTGGAAACCACAGGGTTGTCATGGTAGCTGTTATCAGGGAGAAGGGAGTAAGAAGATGCTGACTACACCCTGTTTCTCTTCTCTAACGAGGTATAAGGCCAAGCGCCCCCTTTGTCTACACAAACACTATGCTCCCTTATGCTATAAGTAAGGTTGGCTGAGTTAGGGCTTAAATAGTCCATCGCCATCGGGGTCAGTGCTCTCTTTCTATGGGAGAAAGATCCTTGCTTTGACCCCCTTCTCCCAGCTGCAATAGGTAGATTTGGGCAAATGCTCTTATTGTTTTGCTGGCATTCTTTTTTTTTTCTTCTCTCTTCAGTGGTACTAGGGAGACTGGAGTGAGTTCTCGGTTTTGTACACCAAAGAGAATATATTTGGCTCCCAAGATGGCAACAGGGACAGGTGCCTCCCTTCTCTCTACCTGAACATCTTTCTTTCCACTTTGTTTTCATCAGTGGAAGTGCCCTTTGAGAAGAAAACACTTCCTGGTCCTCGGGAGATGCTTGAAAATTGAATGAGAGCCTCCACTTCTTTGTGACTTGCAGTTGGGGAGTCACCATCTTTAAGCATTTCCCATTTCTAGCAGGAACCAGCTATGAAGCAAAATGACTAAAAGAGGTACGTAAGAGGGGAGAGTCCGCAGAGACATTAATCACCGTGAGACTCTCCTTTCTTGTTACACTCGTCAAGTAAGAAGAGGGCCAGTCAGTGGCAAAGGCAAAGAGTTAACATGGGAGACGCAGCACTGTAGGCTGTGTGGTTAGAGCCTCGCTATTAGAGAAAGGGAAATTTCTACAGGAGATCAGAACTTGGTGCCTCGGCCCATGAGTTTCAGGACGGCAAAGTTGTAAGTGGCAGCAATCATGAAGGTGAGCTGTAGGGAAGAGAAGAGAGAAGACTAGTGAGAGTAGAAAAGGCAGCTCTCTCTCTTCCAATCCTTTTGGGAATGAGGAAGGGTAGAAATAAAATCACAGGTAAATAAAGAAAAAAATATTCTGCACAAAGGAACACATTCAGGCTTTTGCCCTGTATACTTGACTAGAAGTCCTCCATGAGACAGGCCCAGAGAATCAACTTGACAAGGATTTTTTCTACACCCCTGCTCTGCCCAGCACTGAGTTTTCCTCAGGGAAGTGAACACTACCTGGGCTCTGCCATCATCATATCTGTATGTCTGAGTGACCTAGACTTCCTGTAGAGGCATAGCCCCACTGTGCAGCACAGCTTTCTCCCACTTAATACAGCCATTTATTTCACAAGATGAGGAACAACTCAACTCTGGAGAAAACCCTCAGTGGTGGGAGCCAGGAGTGCTGCAAGCTGATCCTGAGGAGATCAACACTTATTCAGTACCCCGTGTTCTTAATAATGAAGGCATGACATTGACACTGTGCCGCGACACCATCAATAATAACAATTCTAATAGTGTTAAGAGGTCCTTCCAGTATTTTCAGGAGAGTAACTAAATCCCTTGGAAGGCATCCAAGATGGATTCCTATTTATAGTGTATAGAATTCCAGGCCACAAAAAATCACATTTAGTAAGGTTTCAGTGTTCTTGTCACTGATCTGACCAGGATGTGTTAAGAATTAATGATAATTTCTGACTGCAAAGCACTTGGCAATGTCACATGCTCTGTAAATGTGATATCTTATTATTCTTTTTAAAATTATGTATGTATGTATGTGTATATTTGGCTGTGCCGGGTCTTAGTTGCAGTAAATGGGATCTTTGATCTTTGTTGCAGCCTGTAGAATCTTTAGGAACAGCATGCGAACTCTTAGCCGTGGCATGTGGTATCTAGTTCCCTGATCAGGGATCAAACCCAGGTCCCTTGTGTTGGGAGCTCAGAATCTTAGCCACTGCACCACCAAGGAAGTCCCAATATCTTATTTCTTGACCACGAATCTCTTTCCTCCTCTTCCCTCATATCACTTTACTTGTTCCTATCTCATTTTTGAAATTTTTCTTCCTTGCCAACCCAAAGTAGAAAGACATAGTCTCTATACTCTGCCATCTCTGCCCAGGAGCTTCTCTCCAGCATTTCAAGTTTAGAAGGAATCTATCTTTTTACCTTTCAGTATAGCTGTCTCCAAGCTATCCCAGGACCATTTATTTGCCAAGATCATTCAAAGACAACTCACCAGGGACACCAGTGTGGCTGCAGCCCCCACAAACGCAGCAATAAACAGATGGAAGGTCATTTGGAACTGTAAGAAAATGCAGAAGAACTGGGTCTTGCAACCGCAAAACTAAGCTGTGCTGTAGATTGTGAAGCGCAACTTTCAGAAGGTGTTGATTTTTTTGTGTGTTAATTTGGCATCTCTAACTAACTTGTCACATCTATAGGCCTCCCATTCTTCCGTGTACCCATAGCACCCAGAACACAGAATACTCATAAAATAACATAGTCCTCCCAAATAATCAACTGGTTCCCCACGGTTGTGCCTGGGATCCCAAAACATTTTGCTTTCAAAGAAATAGTTTACTGCCTTCTTCCTTCCTTTTATTCCCCTGCTGCATTTGTGCATAATATCCATTTTCAATAGTGTTTTCCTTTTTCAAATGTACTTTCTTTTTAAATGAGATTGAGAAGTTCCAAACGAAATGTGTGTTATAAAATCGATGAATATCTGTGCACAACTCATTTCCTTGATAAGGTTTTTAAGAATAAAAATGTTCACTTGAGGGGTTTTGCCATTAAGCTCTATCTTTACCTAAATCTACAAATTTCTCTTTTAAGAGAGTAAGCCTTAGAATGGAAGGTTTTATCTGCTGTTTTTAGGAAACTAGATATTTTACCAAGTATACGCTCACTGGCTCAGGCGATATTTCATAGAAGGCAATCTGCTAACTCAAAACCCAGCAAAGAGAAACTGTAGTCCTTAAAATCCAAGATGGGTAGAAATGTTACAGTTTGGGCCATTTCATTGTAAAATAACCCAATGGCTCACTCACCTCAGCTGTTTTGCAGATGGACAGAAGGTTGGAGCCACACACCTTGCCAGGGAAAGCATTCCATGGGAGAACACCTAAGTAAGAGACAAATATCACAAGGTAAACTTCACAGAGCTTTGGGGTTACCTGGAGAACTTTCATCTTTAATCATCCTGGCTGAAAAGTTGGGTCCTACTAATTATCAGGATTTTCTTTTCTAAAGATTTACTCAAAAAATAGAGGTAGTATTGAACAGTTGAAAATTTTTCTGTTTGTTATTGAAATGGGCTGCTTCTGGTTTCAGAACAGCAGTCAACTAAGAGAAAGCAGTGCAAACAGCCAAGAAAACTCCCACCACTTCCAACAAGTGGTTTCCCTTCTCAGGGAAGAAATCTCTCTGGTTTCAGTGGAGAGGGATTAACGAGCATCCATACTTCTTATTTCTCCCCATAATTACCACCCTCCTTAGCCTAAGAACCAAATATATCATGCTTCTATAGGGAGTAGGAGAGCCAAGCCACCCTAACTCACCATACATTCTGGCATCAGCACAGAGAGTGCCTATACTTGCAGAGGTCTTGCTGGGGGCAGCAATAGACTGGCAGGTGGTCCAGGTGTTGAAATAAATGTATACAGGCACAGCAGAGCAGGCAAACACCAGGAGCCACACAACGGTCAGGGCATAGGTGATGCCCACAAACTAAAACAATTGACATGGAGTGGTTAGAAATCAGTGTCAGCCTGCAGATATTGAAATGTAAACAAAGAGATCCTGGAATGGCATGTGCCAGACATGAAACCAGATTTCAGGGATCTCCACCAAATACAATTAGTAAGCGGGGCACCTCTGCCAAATGTCATTGGCAGTATCTTATCTACTAGAGAATTGGCCCCAAGTAATGACGGGGAGGGGGAGAATGGGTGGGGGTTGGAGTGAGGAGGACCCCTGGGTTAGAAAGGTTTCGGGAGATTGTTTGGACAGATAAGGTGTGAAGAAATCAAAAGAGATCTTGAAAGAAAGTCGTGCCATTTAAATGCCTTAGGCTGAGCTTAAAAAATGCCCCTTGTCAAAGGACTTTGGATCCCTAGTTATTGAACAAAGCCAATCAGAGATTTCAATTTCCAATCCAAAAACCTTTCTAAGCCAATACTAGCCACAAAAGATAACAGCACAACCCCCAGATGTTCAGCCCCCAAATGGTCTTTAACTCTAGAGGCTGGAAACCAATGTGTACCTCACTAGAAGCAGAATAGCCCTCTGACAGATAAGGCCTTAAACGTGCAGATCTATGCTAGTTCCCTCTGGGACCTTCAACAATGTAGGATCCCAGAATAGTATGGATTCCATCTCGGAGTCAATTACTTAATTTCTATGATCCACCTTCCCTCTCAGATCAGGAACCTACATCTCAATCCACTGAGTAACATTTTAAATTCTTAGGCAGTCAGATCTACTGTTGTTGTGGTCCCAGCTAGGAAGGGATCAAAGAGGTACCAGTAGATGGCTTAGAAATGGTCTGATTGTATGAAGCACCCCACAGAACTCAGGCTTTCCCTTTTGAGATGAAATTTTCTAGGGACCTTTTGAAAAGCGAGGCTAAGCCAGCTGGGCACCACGTTCTTCCTGACCTCATTTGGCCGTAGCCATCAGGTCCTCACTCAGAAGCCAGGCCCCTAGAGAGGACCCAGCCTTGGGTGGGGATGAGGCCACAGACTCATGCCCAGTTGTCCCCCACCCCTTGTTATTGCCACAAAATCCTGAGGATGATCACCTTGTCGGGATGTCCTAGCCATTTTCCCAAACAATGACACACCCGCTCCAAAGAATGAGCTTGATGTTGGCCTCTGGAACCCCTCCCCTTCTGGCCCCCTGTTACCGTTGCACTCAGGCCCTTGCCGCAGATGGTGGTCTTGTAGTCGCCAAAGATCTGCCTGACTGCGCCGGTGGTGTAGAAGCCCTCGGCCAGCAGGAGGGCCCCATAAAGGAAGAAGAAAGAGGCAGTTCCATAGATGACATACTGGAAAGCATGGATCCTGTGTTAACAGATAACACAAAGCCAGAAAATCTTATGCATGGAGGACCCGGTTCCCTTGCTGCATAAGTCAGTTGGACTCCTGAGTAGGCTCCTAAACAAGGCTAGGGATGCTTTAGGGGAATCACTAGGTTCTTCCTCTAGGCTTCTACCTTGTACTTATTGAGGTAACTGGAGAAGGGAATGGCAACCCACTCCAGTATCTTGCCTGGAGAATCCCATGGACAGAGGAGCCTGGCGGGCTACAGTCCATAGGGTCACAAAGAGTCGGGCACGACTGAGCAACACTTATTGAAGTAAAAGAAGATGCTCCTCCCCCACATTTGTCTTACCCTGTGACCTGAAGAACTGGGACCCTACTTTCCTTGGCCTGACCCTTCAGAGATGCTCCATCAGAGAAGAGAGGAGAGAGGAGCTAAGTAAAAAGGAAGACGGATGAAGGAAGTAGAGCCTAACTTGCTCTAGAAACAGGAGAGGCTTAGTATTGGGCTGGAGCACACTCAAGTGGTATGGTGAAACGAGAGCAGCAGCCCCACTCTTGTCTCATCAGTCTGCCTCCCGCGAGTTCTCTATATGGACCACTGCAGAGGCTCCAACTCAGTCCATGTTAACCCTACTTAGCAGAAATGAGAACATGTGAGACAAAGCAAGGGCAGGGGTGGAGTGGGTGTGGTAGGAGTGAGGTGGCAGGCAGGCAGACCTCCTCCCCTGAATGTGGCACTTCCCCTTCATTTAGGGCTTCAGATGTGCTATAGGTGGAATCTGCACACATATCAATGTGTGTATGTGGAATCTAGAAAAAATGGTACAGATGAACCTATATGCGGGGCAGGAATAGAGACATAAATGTACAGAACACATGTGTGGACAGAGAGTGGGGGGTGGATAAATTGGGAGATTGGGATTGACATATATATACACTGTGTGTGTGCTAAGTCGCTTCAGTCATGTCCAGCTCTTTGCGACACTATGGACCATAGCCCGCCAGGCTCCTCTGTCCATGGGGATTCTCTAGGCAGGAATACTGGAGTGGGTAGCCACACCCTCCTCCAGGGGACCTTCCCAACCCAGGACCTTCCCAACCAAGAACCTTGGCAGGCAGGTTCTTTACCACTAACACCACCTGGGAAGCCCCATATATATATATATATATATTCACTTTCACTATATATACACTACCATGTGTAAAATAGATAGCTAGTGGGAAGCTGTTCTATTAGCACAGAGAGCTCACCTCTGTGTTCTATGATGACCTAGATGGGTAGGATGGCAGGTGAGGGTAGGATGGAGGTCCAAGAGGGAGGGGCTATGTGTATACATATAGCTGATTCACTTTATTGTACAGCAGAAACTAACACAACACTGTAAAGCAACTATACCCCAATAAAAAATGTTTTTTAAAAAAGAAGGAAGACCCAGGAATTCTGTCTGGCTCCACACCAATCCCCTACTAGTCACTAAGGTACTGATGAGTTCTGTGTCTCGAAGATAGACAGGATTGGTGGGGGAGAGTAGGTACTTACACATTGATAAGATACTCATAGTCCTGGTAGTTTTTGGAGAAATATGTCTCAATTAGCTTTTCTGTACCAGTGAGTGCTTCATGTCCACAGCCACAGAATAGTGCCACCCCAAAGAAACACAATCCAGTGGCCACCAGGGAAGCAAAGGGGGCCCCTACGAGACATCTTGCACAGCACTCTAATAAGCCTGAAGAAAAAGGAGGGCAAACAGTCAGGGATGTACAATACATAGTTCATCACTCATCTCTCTCTGCCAGCCCAGCCAGGCCCTGTGCTCACATGCATGGATGCAGGGATGGAGGAGGGGTCACCTCAGAGACCAAAAGCAGGAGAGTCTAGAACCTCAGAATTTTGGAATGTGAGACTGACTCCCCCCAACCATATTTTGTTCCATTCTTGAAGATAAATCCTTGCCTTGAATTCCCAAAATGTCCATGAGTTTTTGAATAATCAGTATTCAAGTAGGCCACTAGAAAGATGGTGCTCTCATTCCCTCCTTTCTTATCCTTCTGATTTGTTTGTTTTCGCCATTTATCAACTTTTATGGAGTACTTACTATGTGTCCAGCATTGTGTTAGGTGTCACATGGAGTGTGAACATGTAAAAGACATAGACTCTGCCATGGGGACATTTTTGTTTATGGAGGAGAATGAACTAGGTAGACCTGACATTTTCAACCAACAGTTTCAGGCAGCCTAGTAAATGGTTACAAAGGGTAAATGCCCTTCCAATTTCATAGAAATATTTATATTGTCAGACAAGAGTTGACCCTTAAAGAGCATTTCAGGTGGGAAAACTGAAATTGCATGTTCCTGGGTATTTCTGAACATTGCATTTGCAGCACAGAATGCTTTATTCTTAGTCTGGATGTCTGGAGAGCACTCCAAAGAAAGGAGGAAACTGGCAGAGGACAGGAGATGTTCATGGGAGGATGACTATTACTCGCAGTAGTAAACATACAGGCTGAATGCTTTTGGGACACTTTGCGTGGCTGACTTGTCCCCCTATGATACAGTTTGGCCAATGTCCCCACCCTTAGTCCTACCCTGGAGTTCTGTCAAAACAACTACAAAGACACGTTATACAAAGTCAACAAAGCATGAAATGTCTTTCTGGCGTGACAAAACACACTAGGGCCTGGGAATACAGGTGTCTTAAAATGCTGAGACTCTGAAATTCCACAGATCTGGTACCCCAGGCCCATGCAAGTGTTGCTGAGAAACAGGAAGGGCACATAAGAAGTCATAGGTTCTGAGAGTAGCTGTGTCCCAAGTATAAGCCCTGAGCTCTAAGGTGTCATGTGGAGTGAAACAACAAATGTCCAGTAGATGATGGGAAAGGCACCTTCTAGTCTCTTGGCCACAACCCCAAAAGGTGAAAGAAATGAAAATCTTCAGAAAATAAGTTATATATACACTAATTTTATCCATCTATTCACATATCATATAGATATGATATATGAATTATTTTGTATATAGTATATGCATTGTTGCTGTTCAGTCACTGTTGTGTTCGACTCTTTGTGACCCCATGGACTGCAGCATGCCAGGCTTCTCTGTCCTTCACTATATCCCAGAGTTTGCTCAGACTATGTCCATTGAGTCGATGATGCCATCCAACCATCTCGTCCTCTGTCATCTTCTTCTCCTTCTGCCCTTAACGTTTTCCAGCATCAGGGTCTTTTCCAATGAGTCATCTCTATGCATCAAGTGGCCAAAGTATTGGAGCTTCAGCATCAGTCCTTCCAATGAATATTCAGGATTGATATACTATATGCATATAAAAATTATTTGCGTGCATATACACACACAAATAAATAGCAAATGTGCCAAGAAGCTGCTATTTTGGGAAAGCATGCTGAAACTCCTTACACAAATAAAATGCATTGTATTGACTTTTAGATTTGGACTTTATCCAAAGCTCATTTTTTTAATGCCAGGGACCAGGAAAATCCTTTGTCTGACTCTCTTAATACTAGTACAGTTTCTTTGTAGCCCTTAGAGCTTGACCATCTGGTGATGTGCCTGAACTATGTCCATGTGAACAGATTCTGAAGGACCAAATTCTCTCTATCTTGAGAAAGCTGAGGTAGAGGCATTTGTCTCTGCTCTCAGGGCCACAGCGTGAGTGAGTCCTCTTACCCACTGTCCCCTAAAATGATAGCCCTTCCTTGGTGCTCAAAGAGCCTCTTCCTCAAAATTCTTGTGTGTCACCCCAGAGATTAGGCATAGAAGCCCAAGCCAAGCAAAATAAATAGCTAACATTTGAAGCAGAACTGCATTTCCTCCCTTCTCTAAGAACTGAAGGCCTGCTGTCGGAAAACTTGGCCCCTATGGAAAGCAATCAGTTTGTAGCTTCGCTGCTCTAAGTGGAGGCAGAGTTTACTTAGTATGAATTGTGCTTGGTAAGAGTGCCTCATTAGAGCTGGTGCATGGGGTGTGAGTGTGTGTGTGTGTGTTCCCACATGCACACATTTGTGCCAGAGAGGGGGCACATGCATGAATGCAAACATGTACATAAACGCATATATAAACCAGAGAGAAAAACACAGCACTTGAAATTGATTATTGTTCTCAGGAAACATTCAGATATCGATCTTCCTCTTTCTTAACAGGTCAAGATACTAGATGCATCTTGTAAGTCAAGAAAAGGAGCTTGGAAATAAACAGTGCTGCCATTTTCCTTCTCTGCCTATCCAAATCTTCCCCACTCCCAAACTCTTAGAATCTTCTACTGAAGAAGGTCTCTGAAGCCTGGGGGTGGAGGGAGGGGAAGGTGCATGACCCCACTGTTCCCTCTCTCCCCAGCACAGGGTCAGGGCTTGGACAGAACCCTCCATAGCTCTCCTGGACAAAGAAGCCTTGTTTTTTCCCTGAGATCTCAGGAGCCTCATTGGTATTCTGCAGGGGCCTCCAGGCCTGGGGGTGGAAAGGGGGTCAGACCCAGGGAACAATGGAAGAACTGTTTGTTTAGCCCAAAGTAAGGAGAACCATCCTCCCAAGCAAGTGACCATCCTGTGCCCACTGACTCACCCCACCTTTTTTATCCTGGAAAGGGCTAAAATGGTGGTGCAGGTGAGATCAGGAATGAAAAAACTTGAACTCTTGCTAACGAAACAGAATTCCAGTCTAAGTTTCAGCTGATGCCCCCTCCAGGGTTGTAAAGATCAGGGGGAAAGCCTCGTTAGTCCATCTGATCCCTGTATCATCCAAATAACCAGAGTATCATATATAGTGTTCTTACTGGGTGATAAAGGGCTAAGCCTTGGGAGCAACTCTGAATCATCCACTGATATTCTTTCTTCTTCAATCCATTTTTCCTCCATTTTCTTAGAGCTCAAATAACTTAGCACCCCCATTTCTGCTTTACTGTCACTCGAAGCAAGGTACAAGAAAGACCTAGGCTTTAATGAATCTCTAACGTGGAGCTGAAATTAAATGGTCCTGAGTATATCTATCACTCTTCAGCTATAAATAGTTCAACAATATCAGCATAAGATGTCCATCTCTTCACATTGAAATGAAATGTTTGTTCTGAGGGCATTTAAGTTCAGCAGAAGTGAAGAATCTCCACCAGTCAGCCCGAGCAAAAAATCAAATTTTGGATTCCAACTGGGAAAAACTCAGAACATGCAAGAAATTGTGTCATCAAAGGAGTTTACAATCAAAACATTCTGAGGAAGGTTCATTGGGTTCCCTTTAATTTGGGGTTGTGTGAACAATAACCTAAAGCCAAAAGGTCTCCATTTCAGAAGACTTCATGGTTGAAAAGTTACCGGTTTGATTCAGGAAGGCCATGAGGGATTCTGTAGAACCTCCTTGGCCTCTCAGGAAACATTCTTATATTTCCAGGCTAAGTATTGACTGCAACATGGTGGAGTTGGCAGAAAAGAACTATATAGCAATAATATTACCCAATGCAACTGAATTGAATTAAACCATCTGACCTTTTCTAAAGATTCTTATATAGATCATTTTTAAAGTCGTTACTGAATTGGTTATAATATATTGCTTCTATTTTATGTTTTCTTGGAGATTTTGGCTCTTAGGGATGTGGAATCTTAGCTCCCTGACCAGGAATTGAACTTGTGCCCCCTGCATTGGAAGGCAAAGTCTTAACCACTGGACTGCCAGGGAAGTCCCTAAACCACCTGACTTTGATGAGAGATCATACAGAAAAATAATGACCTTCCCCAGGGTTTTCCTTTCCATTCATTGAATTCAGTACAATTATTAAGCATATGGCAATAACCTAGATACTGTGGGAAACAAAAGGGAACTATAAGGCCTAGTCCCTTCCTTCAGAAACCTTTCAGTCTTGGGGAGAACAAACATATCGGCAAATCAAAGACCAAAGCTACCTACAATCTAGTATTAAAATGTGTATAACCAAGCCCTGTGGGCAAAATGTAAGCAAAGGGGAAATATTCAGTGTTGGCTAGATGTATCTGTGAACTCCCAAAACTAATCAATCTGTGATAGAACTTCAAGTCCTTCTCATTAATGCTCTTCACAGGAATCTGACAAGGATCAACAGGACTGCTGTGACTCTCGTCCATATTTCTGTCTATCCAGAAATAGATACTGGGTTGTACTGGCTTGATTCTGATGCTGTCTCTTTAAGCAGGAGCCAAGAGCTCCCAAGCCCTCCCTCCTTTCCCATGCCCTGGGCATGCCTCAAGGACAAGCTCCATGATGGAAATTCAGTTTGAATCTGGGAACCCATCAAAGGGAGGAAAGGAAGGTCTTTGATCAAAAGGGATGATAGAAAGAGACCAATTGTGCCTTGCACAAATCCCAGCCTGTCCCTTGAATCCAGCTGACAAAGGGAGAGATAGAAGAACCCTATACAATAGAGCTAAACAACAGGCAGGCTCATTGAGTGAAAAACTGGCCCCATCTCTCTAAGTCTCTAATCTGAGCTACAGTTTTACCCTCCTCCCAGAACCCACCCCTTAACCTCACCCCATGAACAGAGGCTCACTTGATCAGGACCTATCGCAGTTGACAGGGCCAAGATGCTAGAGCAGCCGTGACTGGTACCAGGAATGGATGGGGATGAATGGGTGGGTTCTAGGAGTAAAACAACAATCATCAGGACGTGCCAGAGACAAAGACTTTTGCTTCTGGCTTTATCCAAATCAGACAAAGCCCTGCTTGTAATCTTGTCTTTCCTACATGAAATCAGCACTTATACCATGTTCAAGTGCTGGAAAGGGGCTCTGTAGCCACTGAGGCATGAAAATCCAAGCTTGCTAGATAGTCAAGTCATGCAGACATAATTAAATAAAAATGAAACACAGCCTCCTCTTTGAAAAGATATTATTATTACCATGGCAACAGCATCTGGACCACTTTGTTTCCTATATTCCCTACTCCTCCCCCAAACACACACACTCACACATGCACACATGCATGGGTGCACACGTGCATTGATGTATGCCAACTTGTACCCAAACATTGGGAGGCTGGGGTAGAGACTGGATTGTTAAACTCTCTCCCTGACATGTTGTCCTCACTTTGCCCACTTCTGGGAAAATGAAAGAGAAGCAACTGGCACTAAACTGAGAGACAAGAGTTTCCATACTTCCTTCCTTAGCCCAGTCTCCCACCAATTCCTGCTCTTCCCTTGGTTGCGGTGTGAAGCTGATCTAGGGAACCTTGTTCTCTTCCTTGGGATGTCACTGACTCCTTTCCAGAGCCTGGCCTGGCAGAAAGCTCAGAGGCCAGTGCAGAGCTGAGTGATCACCTTTAGGACCATTTTAAAATAACCAAGGAGTTTTTGATGAGAGTTTGACACTGGGCAGGCCCTGACAGTGGGAAGGGAAAGGAAAGGTACTCTATTCACCTGCCAAGGCTGCTGTTATCTTTCCCAATCAGTTTACTGCCCTAACTTGAAGTTTTCTGGACCTGAAGTTCTGTGGGCAAGGAGGGCATTTCTACTGTTGCTTTCTTTCAACACCAAGAACCCTGGGGATGGTTTTCAAGGCTTCAAGGTAACACACAACAAGGGGAAAAGATGCCATTGGCTAGGGTTCTGCTTTCATGGGTTTGGAGACTGTATTTTCCCTCCTACCCATTTCTCAAGGGTTTCTTAGGTCTATTTACTACTCAGAGAGATTTGAGAGCGTAGTTCTAGTTGTCAGGTTATTGAGTAAATTTCTGGCTTTCCTAGAAGAAACCCAGGGCAAAAGGCCCTTGAAGCAGAGCAGACCTTCCAATCTGCCTGGTTCTCCTCTGGCTCTGCCGGGCCGAGGTGAGGAGTGGGGTGGGGAAGGGTACATATGATCGTTTTAGTCAGTTTTAGTCAGTGTCTCTAGGAAAAGTACATAAATGTGCTGGTTTCATCTGCTTTCTTTTTAGCTCCTGGCACTCTTGCAGACTTCTTGCCATCATGATGGGATTCAGTTAGTCTTCAGGCATTTTGTAAAAACCTGGACCCCTGCTCTGCCTTCACACTTTTTGCCTGGGTTGCACTCACACTGTGAGCCAGCCAAAACTACACTGCTCAGCAAACAGCCACCTTTGGAGGGAGGCATCATAGTCTGGTTACCAGGGTAACAGCCACTGTTCTCAGACATCAGGCTTTGCAAGAGCCAATATTTTGCTGTTCAGTAATGCCATTGTGTTGCTAAGCAGAGAATAATCAGCTACTGCTCTTTGGCTCTTTTCCAGTTCCATTGTTATCCGAAAGACTCATTTGGAACATCCCTCTCCCAAATCAGGAAGAGGTTTAATGAACTATCATGTCCCTTGTAAATCTCTTGTGTGAACACTACAGAATTCCCTGTTCCTCTTACTTGATTCTCTGTGGTGGAGGTAGTGAGCTTCCTGTTCCTGGGGATGATGAAGAAGAAGCTGTAGGAACATTGGAGAAGGGAATTCTGCACTGAGAATTAGCTCAGACAGCTTCTAAAGTTCCTTCCAGTCCAATCCCAGATTCTATGATATAATTTGTCTAGTGCAGTAGTTAAACAGCAACACACTCCCTGTCAGAAGCAGTAGCAGTCCAGTACCTTGCTAGAGATGGTCTATTACTTACAAAGTATTTGAAATATCAGTACTTTGCTATTGCATAACTGAAAACATAATGGCCACTCCATCATGCGCACCTAGCCCAAGTATGGCTCACCCTCAGAATAAGAGATCCCATATACAGCTTCGACTGTGCCCTCATCTGCAATAATCTTCCCTGGAGGAAATTATCCGCCTCTGTAACAGGAAAATGTCCCTATGGTCACCTGATTTTTCCTGCCTTTTCCTCAGGGCTTTTACTCCCTGAGGAAGTAATATTCAGCATCCTTCCTTACTCCCTCTCTGTTTTTCATTCACAACCTACCCAATCAGCTGCCCTGACTTCAGGTAAGGTTCTTGACATTACCTAGGACAGGAATTGAGTTCTTGCAATATTCACCTCTCATCTGGCCCCACTCAACTGGACAATTCTTGCCCAAGTGCTCCAAGTACATGCAAAGAAAGCTCAATCATTTCAGGAAGAATAAGAGACAGCCTGTACATGCATCATTGTATAATAATTAGTATTATTATTATTTATAACCGTTATAGAGTTTGCCCATTTTCAAAGTACTCCCACATATTATTTTTTTATTTTTATAACTCTGAAAGTAGACAAAGCAATTATCATTATCCCTATTTTCGAGATGATGACGTAATAATTCATAGCAACCTACCCAATGTCACGAAGTTCATAAGTAGCAGATCTGGGATTTGAACCTCATTATGTTCACTTCTAGTCCAGTGCTCATGCCTTCTTAATTATCTTGCCTGAATACATGCCTCAAGAGCTCTTTCAGTGTTTCAGGATGAAACAACCTAAAAACTGACACTAGCCTAATATAATTGAAAACCCATCTCCATAGATGCTTTTGGAACCTTCTGGGTAATACATTTGATGGTGAACGCACAGGACAGTTGATTCTCATTTCATTTAGGACACATTCAAGCTGTTGCTCTTGTTTTGCCAAATGTGAGCAATGTCTACATGTTTCTGTGGCCTCCTGTATGGACAAAAATCCTTGTGCTCTGTACATCTCACACTGAGTGGACACTACAGGAGACCAGACCATGTAGCTTCTCTCTACGGAGATGCCCTCAGGACTCAACCAAGTCAGCAAGAGCCCTAAGGTCCCAGTAGCCTCCTTGTCATAGCAGGGATTTAGAATCTGAGTCATGCCCTCAGGAAGGCTAAGACTGTAATATTTACTAGATATGGTCACCCAAACGGGTGCGTGCGGCGCACACACACACAGCAGTACCCATATCTCTTCCTTATGGTAAAGCCATTGAGGACTTTATTTTCATTTCCTGAACTTGAGATTGGCCTCCTCAGCCATGACGAAGCCTGAATCCATGTCACCCAATTTCATTCTGATGCCCCACAGGGTCCAAATTTTGTTTCAAGCAAGCAGTCATTTTGTACAGCTGAGAGCCAGCCAACATTAGTTGCCTCCAGCAGAACCAAGGATGTCAGCTGACCAGGCCATTACCAGTACATGGGGACCAGGGCAAAAGAGAAGGCAGAGGGAAGGAAGGGGGTAGGAGGACACATGACCACATCCAGCCCTCCAGACACTCTCTCCAAGGACCTGTGGGACTCTCCATGTGTTGCTGGAGTTCTTTGGCAATAAAGCATCATTCTCAGTACAGCAGACAAGGAGTTAATCTAATTGCGTGCTAAGGAATGAAAAAGAAAACAAGTGCCAGAACACAATTCATTTCAACCATTAGAAACTCTGAACCCCAAAGTTCTTGCAAATTCCTATGCTCTGGCTTGAATCTTCCAATCTAAAGTTTTTGAAACTCACCCATGTCTTTGGGACTCTGACTCCAACGGTAGCCGGCTGGCTAGTCTGTTTGTTCAGCTGGAAGGATCCTGGTCTCTCCAGTCTCCTTCTTCGGTCCTTTACTTTTTCTCTCTGAGTATCTTTGTCCTCTTCTCCTGCAATGAAAAGGGCTTTCTGATTGACAGCCAACCCCCTTAAAGGGACAGGCCCACTTTCCTCCTCCTCTCCTCCTCCCCTTCTCCTCCCCTTGTCCCCACCTCCTCAGGATACTCCCTTCTCTAAGACCTCCATCTTCTCTTTCTGCTTTTCAGTGCCAATTGTCTCTTTTTCTTTTTTTCTTTCCCTCTTCCCCTAAGGCTTGCCTATGTGGAATTTTGCTTTGCTGCAGAGACATCTGGAAATGTGGTTTGGGGGTGGAAATAAAAGAAAGAGGTCCTGCAAGCCTCCAACTGATCCTTGGGTCTATTTTGGTATGAGATGTGGCAGCATAAGTGTCGGAGGCCATGAAGGTGGTAGCCCTGGTGAGGCAGTCAGGGTCAAAACCCTAGATGTGATCTCCTAGTCCTTCTAACTCTGCCCCAACACCACCCCTCACACCTAGCTGCCCTTGACCCTACCCACCTTTACCCTCCCCCACCACTCTTTAGAAAATAAGCACTTCTCCCAATTCCTCCCATTCCAGTTTTAGAAACACAATAGAGAAAAAAATTGGCTTTTAAAAATAATTTCCTCCAAATCCTTCTTGGTTTTAACTGAATGAGGACAAAACACAAGCTGTTGATTCCTCGAACAGATTTTGACCAAGCTGGAGAAAGCTAGAATTGTAATCATTTTATAGACAGAGTAACGGAGATCCAGGGAGGGGGCAAGAAGACATGCTGTGCAGGTTCACAGAACACACTAAAGGAAAGGTGAGAGTTGGGGATGTGGGTGATTTCCATGGAAGGTAACTGACTTTGACAGAAGAACACAATCTGGGAAATAGGTAGTCAATACCCCACCCTGAGAATAGAGTGTCATGAGAGAGCTGTATCCAGGGTGATGAGAGGCAAGGAGTGGGTTGAGGTAAAGCCATGGTTGTCAGTGAGGGTGGAGGGAAGGGGAAAGAAATATGGTCCTTGCCTCAAAGAAAGAAGCATGATGAAAAATAGCCAAATCAAGGAAATAATAATATGCAAAACCTAATATTTATTATTTCTAAAGACTGTGAAAGTATTTGAGTGCCCAGGACTAGGTGGGATTCACGTATGGAAGGTTTTCTAAAAGAACTGAATCTTAACCAGTGTCTATCAAACTGCTTGTTTGTGTTCCCTAGCCCTTCAGGAGCCTCAGAAAGACACAACTCTCTTGACTTTGAGGTCTGCATCCTCCCATGGATGGCCTTTGAGGAAACTGGTTGACATATAAGTGGAGGATTACCCTACAACTCCAGGGAAGTAAGGTATGCCCTCCCTTCCTTATTTTCCCCATGGCTTTGCCTTGGGGTAAGAAAGGAAAGGAAGGAGGTACTGAGCAGAGCCTAGAATCTTTCTATGAGGGGAGAGAGGCAAAATTGTGTCTTACAGTTTTCTCTTTGAGTTGAGACCTTGGTCACGTTTCTGGCTTGGGCTCTGCTGTTAGGAAATGGGTGAGTCTTCTGCAGATGCCCCTGTGGGTACCCCAAGTTCCTGAGTCCTGCTATAGTTGAGCAGAGAATCTAGAACTTTAGAGCCTCTGCTCTTATACCAGCCCCAAGAAGAAAGGATCCCTGTAAATGCTGCTCCTTTGGCAGAACCGTATAATAGTGGTTTTCTGGAGCAGGCCAGACTAAGGTCATACGACTGATGGCAGACGGTCCCAGGATCTCTGACCTCACCAGCCCTGTTCTCCAGCCATGGACTCTGCCTGCTGTGGGACTGTGCCAACAATTAACTTCTGGATGGATGTTGTCAAGAGAATGGCTCTGGAGGAGAAGGAGGTCCAAAAAGAAGAAGTCACCAAATGCGTGCCCTTCGCTTCTCAGATGGCAGGAGCTGTGTCCAAACATCAATCTGATTGATATGATGAGGGAGATGGTTTTTCACAGCTTGAATAGGTGAGACACTTCTACATGCAAGGGAAATCACTCAGCCTGGGCGTCTCACAAATCTGTTCCCGGACTCCTACCAGCAGCCCTGGGGACTGCTAAGCTATTGGGAAGAAAAGATGTGCTCCTGATAAACTCACAGAGACCAATTTTTCAACTATATTCCCCTTAATACACATTTCTCCTCTTTCCTTCAACTCTCTTGCCTCACTATTCATTTTGTCTTCTCCCCAGGTCTCAATCTCTCAGCGTCTCTGTTTCTCCAGCTCTGTCACTGCTTCTCTCTGTCTCTCTCTTTCACTCACCACATTCCTTGATGGAGCACGTCTTCCTGTGTCTCCCTTGTTCTTACGCCTGGGATGGTAAACGGGCTCAGCCGGGTGACTGTGTCATGTTCACTGTCCCCAGCGCCTTAAGGTTCCCAGCTCTCCAGGATCTAGTATGTCACGGTGGCTGTGTAGGGCTTGACACTCTACCTCAGCTGCCACTCACCAGTCTTCTGAGTCTTTCCCACAGCTCTTATAGGGTTTTTTCCCCTCCGTCCCCAAGTGGGCTTTTTTTTTTTTTTTTAATCTATCCAACTCCACATATTTCTGTGATTCTGTTTCCAGTGGTTCTGCAGACAAAATATTCTCCAGAGTCCAGCTGGATCCCTGGCAGTGCCCAGGGATTCCCCTAGAGGGCAATACCAGTCTTCTTGGTGGTAGCCTACTGCCTGCACTGGGTGCCTGTGGGAACAATATAGGATTGTATGAAACTCACGAACAGTTTGCTTCATGTACTTCTGATGCTACCTCCAAAGATCTGGGCCTCCTTGATCATCGCTTGTTTTGGTCATGCAGCTTTCTTGCAAATAACTCCAAATGCTTAGATAAAACATCCCCCCTCTGCTGTGTGATCACACAGAACCAGATTCTTGAAAGCCACGGGACAAGAGTGTTCTATTTTCTCCATTATGCAAACCAAACTATGAAATTCAGGGAATTCCAGTGAATTTCTCCCAGGAAAGTAAATAAGGGCTCAAGTACCCAATCTGGTGAGCCACTTCTCCGTGTCCACATAAAAGATCATAAAGGGGAACAGAGAAGGCACAGTATCAGTGAAAGCTTGAACTCACCTACTAACACTGGGGCTTCTGGAGCTGAGGCTTTGCTTCTCCCCAAGATAATGTCTTCCCAGACCCAATTTTAAAAGGCAAGTGGCTTATTCTTACAGCTTTTCTGGCCCTGGCACCGAGGCTGCTTGGCAGGCAATATATCCTATGCACTTGTGGCTGGGCTTCCCTGGTGGCTCAGCAGTAAAGAATTCGCCTTTCTCCTGCAAGAGATGCAGGTTCGATCTCTGGATCAGGAAGATCTCCTGGAGAAAAAAATGGCAACCCATTTCAGTATTCTTGCCTGGGAAATTCCATGGACAGAGGAGTCTGGCAGGCTACAGTCCATAGTGTCGTAAAGAGCCAGACACAACTGAGCGACTAAACAACAACCAAAGCACCTGCAACTAGAACTTTCCATACCCAACTTCATGCCAGTTGGCTTGACCTTCCCTTTCTGGCCAAGAGAACTGAGGGCCAGAGATGTCACATACATTGAGCTGGCATGGAGTGGGAGGAAATTGGGGGGGGAGCGGTGAGCTGGATGTGCATTTGTGATGGGGAGATGCCCATGGCTTAGGATACAGTGAGGGGTAGTCTGGAAGCCAGAACAGTCAGATGAATAAACTCAGGAAATGAGTGCCTGGGGAGCATCAAACAGCTACTAGCGACATGCAGAAATCAGTTGTCCACATAATCCACCTTCATGAACATGAAAACTCACCCAGTCTTGGTACGGTGGTCCCTGCAGAGTGCTGTACGTTTGATACAATCTCTGAGTGCAGCAGAAACACTACTACTATCCTTGGCTATCAGATACTCACCTAACTTCTGAGGATGAATGTTATTTGCTACAGTTTGCTGATGGGGTACAGACACAGCTCTCCCAACACCACCCAGGAAGCAAAGGACAGAGCCACTTCTAGAGAATGCCTCTCCAAACTCTGATAACCTGAGAAGTTGCTTGGAAAATTGTTTTGCTCCAAAAAGATGTCTGCACGGAAAGCCTCTGGCCTGAATAAGAACAACCAGGGGGAACATGGACAGGTTTCCGGCTGCTATGGCCGGAGTCTCCAACCCTTTGTACTTCTCAGGCTAAGCAGAGGGCCCACATTAGAACTCGAGGCAGGGCAAGTTATGTGAACTTTGTAGATCAGTGGGATTCAAAATCAATCACTGGGGATTGGTTAATACTAAGAGCTTTCTTATACTTGTTAGGTGTGATAATAGCATGGTTGTTGTGTAGTCGCTCAGCCATGTCCAACTCTTTGTGACCACATGGACTGTAGCCCGCCAGGCTCCTCAGTCCATGGGGATTCTCCAGGCAAGAATACTGGAATGGGTTGCCATGCCCTCCTCCAGGAAATCTTTCTGACCCAAGGATTGAACTAGTGCCTCCTGCATTGCGGGTGGATTCTTTACCACTGAGCCACTAGGGAAGACCCTAATAGCATGGTAATTATGTTTTGGGAAAGAATCTTTTAGCAGTTAGAGATGCATAGCCAGATACTTACAGATGAAATGTCATGATGCTTGGGACTTTTTTCCTCCCTCACAAAATTATAGTGAGATAAAATAACATTGGCTAAATGCTGAAAACTACTGAAGCTGAGTGATGGGGACATGGAGGTTCATTATACTATTTTCTCTACTTTGTGTATGGTTAAACTTGAGGTTAGAAAAGAGGAGTCCTTATGGTTAATTTGAAACAAACTCAGGAAAAAGAAGAAAGAGAACATTTTCAAGAGCGATCTCTGCTATTCCTGGGAGGATTCACAAAATCTGATAAGAGTAAGAAGGAGACTTTTCACTCTGCATTTTTGTGTGATGGGAATTTGCACAATCAGCCTTTGGTATCCTCGGGTTCACAACCTTGGATTCAACCACTGTGAATGGTTGAATACATGGGTGTGGAAACCGTGGATACTAGGGGCTGAGGGCTGACTGTAGGACTGGGGCATTCACAAATTTAGGTATCTGTACGGGTCCTAGAACCAGTCACCCGCAAATACCAAGGGACAATTGTAATTATATGCATGCCTTAGTGTTTCAGTTGAAAATCTCATTTGAAATGTGCTTCAGGTAGATTGAGGGACAGCAGTCTGCAGGCCTCTTGAGTCTGCTCCATTGATGCTAAGAGATCACAAGAGAGAAGTCCTCACCATGACAAGCTGGCCAGCCCCCACTCCCCCCACACACCCAAGCTGCCTGTGTTTCCAAAACACTGACCTATTCTGAAACACGGGCTGGCTCCAGCCACAGGAGATGACCCCCAGGAACCCCTTCTGCACAGCTGGAGGAGAGAGGAGGATTGCTCTTGCCTGCTCCCCATGGGAAGAGAAGATGTGAGCCCTTGAATGAGAGAAAGTTCCTCAGGCCAAGAGGCCACTCCCTCACCTTCCAGAGGAACAAGGCCCCTCCTTGCCTTGCTGCTGGCCCCAAGAACAGTGAGGCCTATGCCTGCCGTGGAAGCCACCCCCTCAGGCAGATTCTCAGGCTTCCTCTTTTCAAAGCTGCTGCCCAGGATGCCAGAAATATGATTATGCCCCCTCTATCCTCATCATCATCATCAAAGTTGACTGCCCCTTCAGAGAAGCCAGGCTAAGCCCTTCAGCCCTGGCTGCTTGGCTTGTTCAAAGGAGTCAACACCACCTGTAAAAAACAGAGGTGGGCCGTACTAATACCTCAACCCAAAGCCTCACTCCTATGGAGAACATTGTCTACCCTCGAGGCTGGGATGCCTTCCTTAAGGAACTGTGCCAGCATCCAGGATGGAGAGGAAGGGGAGCCTCAGTTATCCCTGCTAAGAACGTATTCTGCAAAGAGTGAAAGTGTTAGGCACTCAGTTGTGTCCAACTCTTTGCGACCCCATGCACTATAGCCCGCCAGGCTCCTCTGTCCCTAGGATTCTCCAGGCAAGAATACTGGAGTGGATTGCCATGCCCTCCTCCAGGGGATCTTCTTGACCCAGGGATCCAACTGGGGTCTCCAGCATTGCAGGCAGCTTCTTCACTGTCTGAGCCACCAGGGATCTGTGCTTCCTATATACTCCAGGTAAGCACAGATCATGGGGCCAGAACTTAAAGAAGATGCCTTACACAGGGAGACCCACCTGCCCCAGCTGAGGCTTGCTTTCCACCTCCTCCTCCCCATCCCTGGCTGAGCCTGGGCAGCTGCTTTCCCCATCAGCATGGGCTCCTCCTGCCACTGAGTAGCACGTGGCAGGCACTGAGCCATGGGGAGCCCCCACCTCCCAACCACTCTCACACACCCCCCACCCACTTAGGAACTCCATTGCTGTGGGATTTTCTGTGACAACTGGGAGGGCCCAGGGGCACAGGGCCCTGGAGCTGAGGCTGTGTACAGGCTCTGTGGAGCTTCTGCCCCTCCCCCAGTCCCCAAAGCAGGGAGGGTTTTTGTTTTTGTTTTAATTTTTGTATTTTTCGTGAAGTCGCTCAGTCGTGTCCAACTCTTTGCGACCCCATGGACTGAAGCCTACCAGGCTCCTCCATCCACGGAATTTTCCAGGCAAGAGTACTGGAGTGGGTTGCCATTTCCTTGTGCTGGTTTTTGCCCTACATCAACATGAATCAGCCATAGATATGCGTGCATCCCCAGCAGCGAGGGGTTAATGTACTCCTCCATCCTGACTTGCCCCTTCCTAGGATGTAGATACCCTCGCCCTTGGAGGGAACCAGGTTCTTTTTTTAAGTACAGTTAGTCCAAAACCATAAAGTCTAAGAAGCAATTTCCCCAGAGGACCATCCAAAGAGGGTTTTACATGCTCCTTGGGTTATCCTTGAAAATCCTTCAAATTTTCTAAAGCGCTGCAATTATTTCCGCAGGCTGAATCCAGCAGTTCTTGGAAGAGTTTCAAAAGATAGAGTGGCAGCAGCTTCCTTTAGCCTCTGCTTCCTCCCTGCAGCACAAATCTTCAGGAAGGAAAGCAAATCCTCCCTGGTTTGTCCTCTCTACCCTGGCTATACTGCAGCTGCCCAGCCACAGAAGCTCTGTCCAATGCTCAGCCCATGGAGACACCCTCCAAGGAGCTGGCTTAGAAAGTGCCACTGAGCCTATATTACAAGCCTAGAGAGCCAGCCAATAGGGCTCTTCATTCTGGGGCAAGAGATCCCCAGCTGTCCTCAAATTTCTTCCAAAAAGGATCATGAAGTTAGCTGGAGGATGCTGGGGGTGGGCTGGCTGTCCCAGTTAAATCTCAGTTTGGAGAACGTGGCTAGTCCTGGGAGTAGCAGTCCTCTCTCTGTTAATAACTAAACAAGAAGGAAGTAGTAGAATTGCAGCATGAAGGATTTTAGCAAGATACCAAGGAGGCCTTCCAGATGATCAGAGCTCTGTAATCATAGAGAGCTGATTAATAACATAGACTCTGAAGTCAGACACACCTGGGCTTTAGTAGCAGCTCCACTAAATACCAGTTCTGTGACTTTGGGCAATTCAACCTCTCTGGGTTTCCAATTTTTCATTCCAAAAAGGTACAGTAATAATAATGAGTTATTGAAAAGATTACACAAGACAATGAACATCAAATAATTACCACAGTGCTTATGCTAAGGTGTAATAATAACAATAATAACCAGGAGAGGTGACAGAGTATTTTTGGAAGTGTTTAATAAGCATTAAGCAAACAAAGTCTGAACTTAAATGATCTCTAGAACCAACACCTTTCAGATCCAGGATTCCTAGACTTCCCTGGAACCTGTTCATCTTTTAAATGGACTCAAGGAACTACGCTGAGAAGAAATATTGAGATTCACTCAATAATTCAGCCATGTGCTCCCGTAGGTATCATCCTCACCAGGATGGCCAACTGTCTTCATTTGCCAAAAAGCAAGAGGTTTCCCAATATGTGGAAATTTCCATGCTAACCTTGGGTAAACTCCAGACAAACTGAGACAAGCTGGTCAACCTACATCAGCACTCACACCCATGCATGGCCATAAGCATGATCCTTGAAGCAGTTCCCTCAAAGGCTGTGCAAAACAGCCTGTGTCAATTTCCCAATGCTGAATCTGCTGAATAAGAAATTCCGAAAGCTCCCCACCCTACTTTCCTCTACTGTCTAACATATCATGCCAGGCAAGTAAGCGTGCCAGATAAACTACTCGATGCCTAGTTAAATTTGAATTTCAGATAAACCACAAAAAATTTTTTAGGGTAACTATGTTCCCAATTACTATTTGGGATATACTTATACTAAAGAATGTGTTCACTGTTTATCTATTGGAAAGTCAGATTTAACTGGGTGCCCTATATTTTTATTTGCTAATTCTGGCAACCATATAAGCCAGAGCAATCTTCCATGGCAAGTCAAGCTGGCTTCTGGGGAGGGAGCCAGGGAACTTGCTAGGGAGACCTCAAAAAATAAATCACAGTTCCCTATAGACACATCTTCTACTCTGCATTCTGTCCTCCAATTCCTTCATCTTGTGAGCCTTACCAGACCCCCTGAGCCATGCCTGGTGCTAGGGAAGATCATTTGGAGCAAGGCTAGATGTGATTGATCCCGAGGTGGGCTGCACAATGCAGGGATTAGGGGTTTGGATTCACATCACACCTCAGCTTAGGACACAGCACAATAATAATAATAGTGTTTGTTGTCAGTACTTAAGGCCTAACCTTTCTCCTGTTGATCTCCCGTCTCTCCTGTATCCTGGGGAATACAGAGTAATAGGAGGATTTCTGGACACAGGCCTTGCCTGAGGGGATTTACAGGTTCATCTGGAAAACATATTAGAGATATTAACCAAATGGAGACTCAGACACAACTAACAGTGAGCATCTACCTATGCTTGGCCTGCCCTATGTGTGCATGGAAGCCATTATCAACAGAGGATCGGCCTGTCCTTTCAAACTCAGATAAAATTGGCTACAGCTCCCATACTACCCTTTATCAGGAAAGCCCCTTTATCAGTGTCTTCCCCAAGATTTCTGTGAATTCTAAGGGAGCTCAAAATCCCATGGCCAATTCTGGTTCTGAATTTGGGCTCCTAATGAACTTTGCTTCATCCGCAATTCATCTTCTTGCTTTCTATTGCTTTCCAGCAACTCCTTGCTTTCTATTTTTTGTCACAGCAGATTGGGAATGCTGTTTTTCTTTCTGGATTTCTGTGAAAAACCACTCCCATAAAGGATTTGTACAAGTAACCAAATTTATCAAGGTTGGGTAGATGGATGGGACATACAGTGATACAAACAATTAAAAAGTGATAACTAAACATTTCTGTATTTAAAAGTCCTTGACTACACTGCTACTTGGAATTTCTTTGCAAATTCCATCCTCCTGCTATGCATCCACTCTTGTTCCTTTCTCCCTTCTCTCACTTCCTCTTTTTTCTTCTCTCCCACGTCCAAATATTTATTCATGTTTATTTCTTACAAAGAGCAATTTAGCCACATATGTGTTCTCTTCCAGTCCTTTCCATCAGTTTCTCCTTCCCCGAAACTGACATATCCAAGTATTTTCCTTACAAAGGACTATACCTTTCTTAAGAGGAACCTTGATGTTAACTAATATATCACCCTACTCCTCTTTCATGAAAGTAAACACTGTTAATCCCACAGCACATAAGTTAGGGTTGTTACACCCATTTTACAGGCTTCCCTGGTGGCTCAGGGGTAAAGAATCCACCTATAATGCAGGAGTCACAGGAGACCCAAGTTAGATCCTTGGGGCAGGAAGAACCCCTGGAGGAGGAAATGGCAATCCACTCCAGTATTCTTGCCTGGGAAATCCCATGGACAGAGGAGCCTGGCGGGCTATAGCCAATGGGGTCTCAAAAAGTCAGACAGGACTGAAGTGACTGAGCACACACACGCATTTTGCACATGAGCAAATTGAGGTGTCTAAAGCCCACAGCTGGCACAGGAAGAGCTAGGATTCAAATGCAGTTCTTTCAAGTCCAAGTCTGGTGTTCTTTCCATTACCCATGGGGGTTGCTGCAGACAAAAAATATGAGAAAGAGCTAAATTGTGTACTACAAGCTATTAGAGAATATGTCAGAGATGGGGGTTGGAGAAATTACTCTCAGGTGGAAATGGCCCACTGGAAAAGAACCCACTGAAGCCTATAAGCCTCTGCCTCAGGCCAGCTCCAGAGGCAGCAAAGCAGTGCTGTCTACACAAAAATCAGTTAACGCAGATTCACTAGGCAACTGGATCCCTGAGTTGTTTAGCCTAGGAACCACTTCAGACATGACCTAGCTATCACATTTTTGTTTTTTGTTTGTTTGTTTGTCTGTGGGTAGGGCGTTATTTGTTTGTTTTGTTTTGTTGGTTTTTTCTTTTTCTTTTTTGAGGCAACCATGTGGTCTGTGGCACTCCAGCTCGCCAACCAGGGATCAAAGGGCAACACCCTACTGTCCCACAAGGTATGCATTTTCCCTGGAGGCAAAGAGAAGTAAGTCCTACTTGTTCAACTCCAGGTGTGCTCCGGCGGTCTTTGGCTAGAGGACACCAACGGAAATGAGGGTTCACCAGTATTCAGCTGAAGCCTTCAGCTGAGGGCTGCCTTGGACCCAGATCTGCCACTTAGTAATAGTTACTGCATCTGAGACTCCTGTCTACCTGTTTGAGGTGCCAGCCTACCCATATCTGGGAGGTAAGTTTGTGCTGAATTGTGCTCTGATAGTTCATTGAAGTCGTTCAGCTTTGGGTTTGTTTTGCTTTTCCATGAATGATCCCTTGGGATATTTTTGGTTATCTGTTCAGATTTGTATTGTTCCCCGGTAAAATTGTTTTCTAGCCTTCTAACACATGCTCCTACTTGTCTGCTTGTCTAAGTGTCTTAGCGTTGTTTGTTTATAAGAGGAAAAATCTGTGAGGAAAGGATGGCACAAATTCAATGAACTTGTCCTTGAGCTGGCTCCAGGGACTGAGGAGTTCAGGTCTCCTCAGACCAGTGTCTTTCTGACAAACTTTATCTCAGTTGATCGTTTCAAAGGGCTTCCCCTGTGGCTCAGTGGTAAAGAATCCACCTGCAATGCAGGAGACAGCAGAAGCAGGTCCGATCCTTGGGTCAGGAAGATCCCTGGAGTAGGAAATGGCAACCCCCTCCAGTATTCTTCCCATGAAAATCCCATGGACAGAGGAGCCTGGAGGGCTACCGTCAATGGGGTCGCAAAGAGTCGGACACAGCTGAAATGACCGAGCGCACACACACATCGTTTCAAAGCATTATAAAGGTTTCTCAATCTTGTCTTTGTGTCCCTGAGACCTGCTTTGGTCAGTTTCATCTACCCAGTGTCAGGGGATTTCGTCTGGCCCCTCACTGGTAGTGACTGGCCTTTGGCCAAACTCTGAATGCATGAAGTTCACCACCACCATCTTTATAGACTGTTGAGCCCTCATAGGGTTTTCTCGGTCTAAAAATGCACCTCTTCCAGGCTCAAGACCTGCTTCCTTCATGCTTTCTCCCCGTAATGCTAATTTGTACACTTAGCCCCTTAACTGGCACAATTTCACCAGGGATGATTTAAAACTGCAGTGGTTTCTTTGGGGAGTTTTGGACATGAACAGGAGAGGTTCTTTAGAGCAAAAAGCAAAAGAAACTCAGGAGGAGAATGTGTCTTTTGTCTAAAAGAGAGAACAGTTTGTTTAATGTAGGAATCACCTCTTCAGTTTCCATATTTGGAAGATTAAAAAATGCTGGCTTTTAAATTATACAGTTTGATAAACTTATCCAGAGCCCATGTTATGTCAAAACCAGCTACATGCTACTCTTTTTGTATGTGTATACCTCAAAATCTGTATTTCTGTATGTGAACTTTCTACCTTATTCTTGCACAGGAAACATAACTAACCCTTTATGGTTGATAATTATACATTGACTGTGGCTGACCCTCTCATTTTTATTTTTTCTGTTCCTCTCTCTCTCTTTCTCCTATTTGGTGAAACTTGAAATATTAATTTATCACAAAACAATTTAGTTGTTTCACATATACCCTAGGAATATTTAGTTCAAATAAACACAGATTTGTCTAAAAGAAAATTTTAATGTATTAAACCATGTTACTTTTTGTGTGCACTGAAAAGCTTAATAGCCTTGTTGCTATAGTTTATAAGAAAATAAGAAGACGCTTTATTTTCAAAATAAAAGAAGAATTTTGGTATGATTTTATATCTTTAGCACACCATCTTGGTTTATTCAAAGCCAGGTTTAAATGTCTCATAACTAAACTTTCTAATTTTCAAAATTTTTTACATTGGTTTTATAAGTTAAATAAGTTAGTATTGTTTCCATAACTTGTTTAAATTAAAATTATATGTATAAAGTTGTATTCAACTAAACAGAATGAAAATAATAGATATCTTTTCAAAACTTTAATTTTATGAAATTCTTAAAAAGATGTGTATTGTAAGAGTTCAGTGTCTTAGCTAAATTGTATTTCCCGTTTCTCCAGTTCAGTTCAGTTCAGTTCAGTCGCTCAGTCATGTCCGACTCTTCACAACCCCATATATCGAAGCACACCAGGCCTCCCTGTCCATCACCAACTCCTGGAGTTCACCCAAACTCATGTCCATCGAGTTGGTGATGCCATCCAGCCATCTCATCTTCTGTCATCCCCTTCTCCTCCTGCCCCCAATCCCTCCCAGCATCAGGGTCTTTTCCAATGAGTCAACTCTTCCCATGAGGTGGCCAAAGTATTGGAGTTTCAGCTTGAGCATCATTCCTTCCAAAGAACACCCAGGACCGATCTCCTTTAGGATGGACTGGTTGGATCTCCTTGCAGTCCAAGGCACTCTCAAGAGTCTTCTCCAACACCATAGTTCAAAAGCATCAATTCTTCCGCGCTCAGCTTTCTTCACAGTCCAACTCTCACATCCATATATGACCACTGGAAAAACCATAGCCTTGACTAGACGGTCCAGATTCTTAGCTAATTTTAAAACCTTAGACCTGGGTTCATTGTAAATAATCTTTGGATGTCTGGACAGTTCCAAAATAAATAAATAAATAAGCCAGATACAAATATAGTTATATTCTTATGTTTGATAGAAATCAACTAACAAAACATACAAAACCTTTTGGATGATATTTTATACATTTTTTTTTTTGCCCCCTAAAACTTTAAAATGATATGAAATAATTTGCTCATGGAGAAAAGATAGCTAAATAGCTTTTTATTTTCTGTTCTCTAGTTTTCTCTAATGTTTGAAGAAAGAAAAGTTCTCTACTTTGGTTAAAGATAAGAATTAAGGGCTGTGAGCTGCAGGTACTGAGCCTGCGCACCCTAAAACCAAAAGTAGCCCTCGATGGTAGCAACCAGAAAGCCTGCATGCAGCAACAAAGACCCAGCAGAGCCAAAAATAAGATAAACAAATATTTTTTAAAGGGTAAGAATTAATATATATGTTTAGTTGTACTAAATACAGAAATTACAGAGAAATAGAAGCATGTATAAAAGATAATGGATATTATTTTCATTTTGCTTTTTTTTTTCCAACTACAATTTTATTTTATTTTTAAACTTTACAAAATTGTATTAGTTTTGCCAAATATCAAAATGAATCCGCCACAGGTATACATGTGTTCCCCATCCTGAACCCTCCTCCCTCTTCCCTCCCCATACCATCCCTCTGGGTCATCCCAGTGCCCTAGCCCCAAGCATCCAGTATCGTGCATTGAACCTGGACTGGCATCTCGTTTCATACATGATATTTAACATGTTTCAATGCCATTCTCCCAAATCTTCCCACCCTCTCTCTCTCCCACAGAGTCCATAAGACTGTTCTATACATCAGTGTCTCTTTTGCTGTCTCGTACACAGGGTTATCGTTACCATCTTTCTAAATTCCCTCTATATGCATTAGTATACTGTATTGGTGTTTTTCTTTCTGGCTTACTTCACTCTGTATAATAGGCTCCAGTTTAAGAAGCTGTCAGTTGCTTAATATGATGTTTAATTTAACACACTAAAGTAATTATATTTAAAGCTATAGTTAAAAGCTTGAGATTATTACATATTTTCACATTTATGTATCTGAATATGCATAAATGCATATATATATACTTGTATTAATCAATTCCTTGCTCTAAATTGCTGCATGAATAATGTATCAAAAGAGTAAAAGCAGAATTTGACTCTTTTTTTTTGGTAGAATGATTAAGTTTTTCTGTGCCCAAATTAGTAGAGGTTCCTTTTTGTCCCCAAATTATTGTTAATTCTCAGAGCTTTGTGACGTAATTTGAAATCATTTTATAAAGATTCCTCTTCTTAAAAAAAAATAATTTCCTAATAGATGTTGTTTATCACTAGGTAATTCTACCATGCTAACTATAAATATTTTTGGTTTTAGATATTTATGTCTTCTTATACCTTGTCACTTCTAACAACTATTTTTAATTTTCCCTTTCCCAAATGCAGAATGATAAAACTATTAAAATGTCTTTTATGTCTAAACTATCTTTGGGTTTTCTAAAATGGACATTAAGTAACAAAAGGATTTGCCCATTCACTCTATAAAAGAAAAGGCAGGAAGAATAAGTAAGTCTGTCAAATTTTCTCCAACTTTTAATTGTTGAAATATTATGAGAACTCTGTCTCCAAAACTTAGAATTAAAAATAATCTGACAAATTAAAAATAGAGTTTATCTTCAGCATAAATAAAATATTCAAATGTAAATATCTTTCTATGTTGAACAAATTTCAAGTTAAAAGAAACATACTAATATTTAACTACAAAGACTGATATAATACCTTCAGAGAAACTTTGGCCTATTTTGCAAGAACTGCTTAACCTGACTCAAAAGAAAAAAAAAGCTCTATAAAGTTAGAAGGAGACAAAATGGGCTCTCTGCTATTGTTGCAGGTGTCAGTTTTGCTCCCAATACAGTCTGTGCCTCACTAGGGTAGTACTTCATATGTGGACATCAGACATCACACTAACTTAACTTGTGTATTCACTCTAATTTTAGATATTTTCAGATATTTGAAATTACCACTCCTCCAGAAAATTATGTTTCTCTATAAATAATTTTTAAATTGCCTCCAAATTACCCAGTCACCTCCAAAATAAAGCATATACCAGCCACTTTGGAGAACTCCCAGAAGGGATAACTGATTGCCTCTTCATGTATACTGTTGGAGCTGTGATTCCCACATTAGAAACCAGCAAAGATAGTCCAAAATTTGATTCTGACCCTAGAAAAAAAATCTTAAATTATATAAACTCAACTCTGAAATCCCAACAACCTGGTCAAAATTCAGTGTCCAGAGCTGTTATAAGCAATCACATTACTCTTGATTTTCTCTTAACTAGTCAAGGGGAATTTTATACTATAGCAAATACTTCTTGCATGCATGGCAACCCACTCCAGCATTCTTGCCTGGAGAAGCCCATGGACAGAGGAGCCTGGTGGGCTGCCATCTATAGGGTCGTACAGAATTGGACACAACTGAAGCGACTTAGCAACAGCAGCATACCTGCTATAGACTACATTCTCCAGGCAACCTCCTGATGAGCAAAATCTTGGCAAAAGAAAAACTCTGGCTATCATTGATTAATGTCCTGCAACCCAACTTCATCTGCCCTTGGCTATAAGGGAAGCACTAAGAAAAAACAAGTAGCCCCTGACAGCTAGGACTCAGCCTCATACTATCAGCTAAGGCTTGCTGTTCTTCTGCGAAACAACCTCACAGAACATCAAAATCAAACAAGGCCACCCTGTGACCATGATGGATCAAAGCCAAGAAAGACCACTGTGAGGGCCAAAATAGCTCAGTAGGAGAGCTTTAGACTGAAAAGGCCACTGCATAATCTGATCTGAGCAAAAACAAGATATGAACATTATCTAAACCTCAGAAATGACCACCACCCCCCAATTCTGGCTAATATGAGTGACTGCTGCTTCTTTAACTACATCTTTAATCTTCTCTCATTTTAGATGATTTATTGAGATACCCAGTTATAGAATTACTCCTGCTTCCTGACAGCCTCCAAACCATGCAAAGCCCCACTTCCTTAGTGTAGGCTCTTCTCTGGTGGCTCAGATGGTAAAGAATCTGCCTGCAATGCAGGAGACCTGGGTTTCATCCCTGGGTCAGGAGATCCCCTGGTGGAGGGCATAGCAATCCACTCCAGTAGTCTTGCATGGAGAATCCCATGGACAGAGGAGTCACACTTCCTTAAACCTTCTCCAAAATCAGTTCAGTTCAGTTTAGTCGCTCAGTCATGTCCAAGTCTGTGACCCCATGTACCACAGCACACCAGGCCTCCCTATCCATCACCAGCTCCCGGAGTCCACCCAAACCCATGTCCACTGAGTTGTTGATGCCATCCAACAATCTCATCCTCTGTCATCCCCTTCTCCTCCTGCCTTCAATCTTTCCCAGCATCAGGGTCTTTTTAAATGAGTCAGCTCCTCGCATCAGGTAGCCAAAGTATTGGAGCTTCAGCTTCAACATCAGTCCTACCAATGAACACCCAGGACTGATCTCCTTTAGGATGGACTGGTTGGATCTCCTTGCAGTCCAAGGCACTTTCAAGAGTCTTCTCCGACACCACAGTTCAAAAGCATCAATTCTTCTGTGCTCAGCTTTCTTTATAGTCCAACTCTCACATCCATACATGACTACTGGAAAAACCATAGCCTTGACTAGACGGACCTTTGTTGACAAAGTAATGTCTCTGCTTTTTAATATGCTATCTAGGTTGGTCATAACTTTCCTTCCAAGAAGTAAGTGTCTTCTAATTTCATGGATGCAATCACCATCTGCAGTGATTTTGGAGCCCCCCAAAATAAAGTCTGACACTGTTTCCACTGTTTCCCCATGTATTTCCCATGAAGTGATGGGACCAGATGCCATGATCTTAGTTTTTGTATGTTGAGCTTTAAGCCAACTTTTTCACTCTCCTCTTTCACTTTCATCAAGAGGCTCTTTAGTTCTTCTTCACTTTCTGCCATAACGGTGGTGTCATCTGCATATCTGAAGTTACTGATATTTTCCCCGGCAATCCTGATTCCAGCTTGTGCTTCCTCTAGCCCAGCATTTCTCATGATGTACTCTGCATATAAGTTAAATAAGCAGGGTGACAGTATACAGCCTTGATATATTCCTTTTCCTATTTGGAACCAGTCTGTTGTTCCATGTTCAGTTCTAACTGTTGCTTCCTGACCTGCATACAGGTTCCTCAAGAGGCAGGTCAGGTGGTCTGGTATTCCCATCTCTTTCAGAATTCTCCAAAATCACATAAGTCCAAATCCTGAAGCACCCCATAAGTCCTCATGTTGTGCATTCTCCTTTTCCTGCAATGACATATAGATTTTCTCACTTTTATCCCACAGGAAGAAATGATTACCATCACCATTTTGCAGATAATGAAACTGACTCTGACAATTTAACTTTCCCAAGATTACCCAGCTAATAAGCAGGGAAACCCACACAAGAACCCACGACTTGCTCTTTACAATATGTCATACTGCTTTTAGGGGCTTCCCAGGTGGCACTAGTGGTAAGAACCTGTCTGCCAATTCAGGAGACTTAAGAGACACAGGTTCAATCCCTGGGTCAGGAATATCTCCTGGAGAAGGGCCCAGCAACCCACTACAGTAATCTTGCCTGGAGAATCCCCATGGACAGAGGAGCCTGGCAGGCTACAGTCCATGGGGTTGCAAAGAGCCAGACACGACTGAGCAACTAAGCAGAGCATACAGAAGGACATTCTATTAGGTTCCTGGCAATTCCTCTGAAGAAAATTCCATTTTTCAATAGGCTACCTCTTATTCTTAGTTGATATAGTGGTAAATCAACCACTTCATGATCATTCTCAGGTACTTTGAATGTTCTCATTAACTTGCACACAGTAGCTGCTCACTAAATCATGTGTGTGCGTGTATGTGTGTGTGTGGTTGGAGGGGTTGTGATGTATTTTAATGTGTCCTGTGATTTATCCTGGGGGCCTGCATCTGGATAACTTGGATCACCCATCCATTTCTGTACAGAGCAAAACCAGGGGAAAAAAAAAAAAAAAACCTCTTTCTTCAGGCCCCTTCCAGGCTCAGGTGCTGAGGAGCTCACAGGCTGAACCAGCTAGCCTGGTGAGGCCACTAACTCAGTGCAATGTGCGAAGGGAGGAGCCAGAGCGGCTACTGCAGGGCTTCTGACTGTTTAGTGCTGACAATGGAAATGACAGGAGTGTCAGTTGTTCAGCAAGGATGAAGTGAATTCTTCCTACTGTCAGCTTCCTGTCCACCTTGTGCCTGGTGCAGAGGGTAAAAGAGGGGTTTCAGAAGGGCTGTGAGATATGGTTTCTGCCCTGGGGAGATTATCTTGGCCTCCTCCAGTAAGAATGCCTCCTGCCTCCTTTTCTCTCCCTCCCATCTGGCGCTATGTTTTGAGAAGCTAAAGGAAGCACTCTCATGAGGGAGGGGCAGATGCGCAGGCTGATGTGGGCATGAGGCACAGCCATGAGAGCCATAAGATGGAGAAGTGTGCACATTCATTGACCTAGGCATGTCTTCTGTCAGATAATTACCTGTCAAGAAAATCCCAAGGGGTAGTGAGGAGGGAAGGGGGCAAGGAACAAAGTTTTATCCACTTCTATGCAGTAAGGATTTAGGGACAGTGATCTGAAATGTGTGTTACGGGAGCACGGGAGTTTGCCTGGAGGCTGCATCTGCTTAAAGGTGCTTTATTTGGATTATAGTTTCATCGGGGGTGGCATGGTGAGCAGGTGGCAGCTTATAGCAGTATCAGTGAACTGAAGATGCTCTAAGACATCCCTGCTCTCAGGTACGATGACAGGAGCTCCTTCCCTGGGCTAGCAAGCAAGAGAGGAAGTCAGAGAGATGGGATCAAGGATGAGGGTTTGGAGTCTTGAGAAAAGGTGTGTGTGTTCTGTGTATTAGTTGCTCAGTCATGTCCAACTTTTTGAGATCCCATGGACTGGAGCCCACCAGGCTCCTCTGTCTGTGGGATTTCCCAAGCAAGAATACTGGAGTGGGTTGCCATGCCCTCCTCCAGGGGATCTTCCTGACCAAGGGATCGAACCCAGGTATCCTGCATTGGGAAGTAGATTCTTCATTGTTTGAGCCACCTGGGAAGCCTGGGGAGCAGGGGACAAACTGTTTAAGATATAGTGGTTCCCTCCTGAGAATTGGTTAGGAGAGGCGCTATTTATGAACTTCACAAGACCGTATCGAGGGCCTTCCCACGAGGGCACTATGGCTGGCAAGGGTAGACGGTGTGCTTCATATAGCCCACATGTAAGGGTTATAAGCACCAGGTATCTTCTCCCCACAAAGTCCTAGTTTAATATGATGTCTTGTTCATGGCTGGCCTTTATTAGATAATCAGAGTACATTTTCCCATCTTCACTCACAGATTTAAGAGGGGAATAGAACCACTGAAGTGATCCGTGGCTTTCTTGAGATTGGATCCTCCAAATTCAAACCTGGAAGGTTAGAGTGGGGTGCTGACTTGGTCCATCTGGACATCAGTCATCTTGTTTGTCCCACAGTCACTACTCACCAGCCCAGTTTCTGCCCCTCTTCTTAGAAACCCCCAGCCCCCACAAGACACAATGCCTCTTCTCCTGTCCCCAGCAGCCCAACTGACAGCAGGCTGGCATTTAAAAAAAAAGAACCTCCCTTCAACCCCTCTCCAAATAGGAGATAACGAATAGGAAAGAAAGCATCAATAACGTGATATGGAAACATTCTGAAAGCACTGACACAGTTCATTGGAGTCATTCCCTAGAAGGAGGATGGAGCTTCCCAAAGTACTTCTTTTATAATGTCAGTTCCACCAGATGCTGAAAGGTGGCTGTGAGGAGAAATCTGCCTGTGAAAGGCCGAGTTAATCAAACATTAAAAAAAAAAAATGTTTCTACTTTGAGATTTCTTAGAACCTCTAATATGCTAATGTGCATTTATGGTCTCTAAAAGATGGAAAGAATAGAGTTTGCAGCTAGATGCCATTTATCAAGCCCTTACTGTGTGCTAGGTCTGAGCTAAGTGCTTCACTTGTAGTTTTTAAAGCTTGTTACTTTTTTATATTTATGATTTATTTATTTGGCTGCACTGGATCTTAGCTGAAACATGCAGGATCTAGTTCTTTGATCAAGGATCAAACCCAGGCCCGCTGCATTGGGAGCACAGAGTCTTAACTGCTATACCACCAGGGAAGTCCTTGCTTCACATATATTAATCCTCATGTAACCCTTTTCATGTAAGATAGACGCTACTGTTCTCTTCATTCTAAAGGTAAGGTAATTGAGGAACAGAGAGGTTATAACTTCATCCAAGGTCACAAGCAGAGCTGATATTTTGGGAGATTGCACTGTAGTATATCAGATCCCTGTGGCAGAGACTGTTTAGATGCTCACCAAACACATTTTCTCTTCTTAAGAGCCCATTGCCAAATTAGATCTCCCAGGCTCCCTTGTAATGAGGTGGTTAGTTCTTATGTTTGGAATGTAAGTAGAAGTGATGTGTGTCCTCTCCAGGCCAAAGCAATAAAGAATGGATGTGTCCCGAGACACATAGTAATCAAAATGATGAAAATTAAAGACAAAGATAAAATATTAAAAGCAACAAGGGAAAAACAACAAGTAACATACAAGGGAACTCCCACCAGGTTATCAGCTGATTTCTCAAGAGAAACTCTACAAACCAGAAGGGAATGGCATGATATATTTAAAGTGATGAAAGGGAAGAACCTATAACCAAGAATACTCCACCCAGCAAGACTCGCATTCAAAGTTGATGGAGAAATCAAAAGCTTTCCAGACAAGCAAGAGAATTCAGCACCATGAGACCAGCTTTACAGCACATACTAAAGGAACTTCTCTAGACTGGAAACATAAGAAAAGGAAAAGACCTACAGAAAATAAATGCAAAACAATTAAGAAAATGGTAATAGTATCATGTATGTGTGTGCTTAGTTGCTCAGTCATGTCTGACTCTCTGTGACCCCATGGACTGTAGCCTGCCAGACTCCTCTGTCCATGGGTTTCCCAGGCAAAAATACTGGAGTGAGTAGCCAGCCATTCCCTTCTCCAGGGGATATTCCTGACCCATGGATCAAACCCCAGTCTCCTGCATTGCAGGCAGATTCTTTACCTTCTGAGCCACCAGGGAAGCCCAATAGAATCATACATATCAATAATTACCTTAACTGTAAATGGATTAAATGCACCAACCAAAAGACATAGATTGGCTTGGCAGATGAGAACATGTGCATGTATGCACTTCCACTTACCACATCTACTTAACCCCCCAAACTGTATGTAACTATTTTATATGGTTAAGTTCCTATTATGGCTTGCAATTGTAGGTATCTTTTATTTGTTCTCTGACTATTGACTGTGAAAACTGTTAAACATATTTTACTATTTTGATTATGTAACTAAAAAAATAAGAATGATTGTGCCTCCTCCACCTTCTCAATTTTCCCTCACCTCTTGGCAGAATGCAGAGAATTCAATAAAGGACTCCAGGGACATAAAAGTGACCAAGTCACACTATGAGATGAGCCTCGGTCATTGGAAGTCTGTGTAGATCAGAAACCCCCAGCCCAGCGCCCCCCACTCCTTCCAAGCAGCATTGCACTGTGACAGGGATACAAAATAATCATTTATTGCATTAAACCACTGAGATTTGGGAGGTGTCTGTTTGTCACAGAAGTTTTCCTATCCTACCCTGATTAATACAATCAAGAAATTCTTTTTTTTTCTTAGAGCATTTCCTGGAGCAAAGATTCTAAGGAGTCGACACTGAGGAACACCTGTGTAATATAATGAGTATCAGCTTCAAAATCAGTCAGAACCATATTCAAACGTCAGTTCTGCACCAGCTGTGCCACTCTGGGCAAGTCACTTAACTCTTCTGAGCTGCTGTTGCCTAATTAAAGTAGACACAATAATGCCAAATTCATGCAGATTAAGTGAGATCATGTACAGAAAAGTGTCTGACGTGCAGTAGGTGCTTGTTATAAGGTATGTGTGCGTGCTCAGCTGCTCAGTCTTCTCCGACTCTTTGCGATGCCAAGGACTGAAGTCCATCAGGTTCCTCTGTCCATGGGATTTCCCAGACAAGAATACTGGAGTCTCTTATGATCCTTTGTATTTCTGTGTTGTCTGTTGTGATTTCTCCATTTTCATTTCTAATTTTGTTGATTTGATTCTTCTCTTTATTTTTCTTGATGAGTCTGGCTAATGGTTTGTCTTTTATTTATCTTCTCAAAGAACCAGTTTTTAGTTTTGTTGATTTTTGCTATAGTCTCCTTTGTTTCTTTTTCATTTATTTCTGCCCTAATTTTTATGATTTCTTTCCTTCTACTAACCCTGGGGTTCTTCATTTCTTCTTTTTCTAGTTGCTTTAGGTGCAAAGTTAGTTTATTTATTTGATTTTTCTCTTGTTCCTTAAAGTAAGCTTGTATTTCTATGAATCTTCCCCTTAGCACTGTTTTTACTGAATCCCATAGATTTTTGGTTGTGTTTTCATTTTCATTCGTTTTTATGCATATTTTGATTTATTTTTTAATTTCTTCTGTGATTTGTTGGTTATTCAGAAGCGTGTTTTTTAGCCTCCATATGTTTGTATTTTTAATAGTTTTTTTTTTTCCTGTAGTTCACATCTAATCTTACTTCATACAAAGGATCATAAGAGACTACTATCAGCAACTATATGCCAATAAAATGGACAACTTGGCAGAAATAGACAAATTCTTAGAAAAGTATAACCTTCCAAAACTGAACCAGAAAGAAATAGAAAATCATAACAAACCCATCTCAAGCATGGAAATCAAAACTGTAATAAAAAATCTTCCAACAGACAAAAGCCTAGGACCAGATGGCTTCACAAGTGAATTCTACCAAAAATTTAGAGAAGAGCGAACACCTATCCTACTAAAACTCTTCCAGAAAATTGCAGAGGTAGGTAAATATCCAAACTCATTCTATGAGGCCACTGCCACCTTAATACCAAAACTAGACAAAGATGCCACAAAAAAAGAAAACTACAGGCCAACATCACTGAGGAACATAGATGCAAAAATCCTCAACAAAATTCTAGCAAACAGAATCCAACAACATATTAAAAAGATCATACATCATGACCAACTGGGCTTTATCCCAGGGATGCAAGGATTCTTCAGTATTCACAAATTAATCAATGTGACACACCACATTAACAAATTGAAAGATTAAAGCCATATGATTATCTCAATAGATGCAGAGAAAGCCTTTGACAAAATTCAACACCCATTTATGATAAAAAAAAAAAAAAACCTCTTCAGAAAGCAGGCTCAGAAGAAACATACCTCAACATAATAAAAGCCATATATGATAAACTCACAGCAAACATTGTCCTCAATGGCAAAATACTGAAAGCATTTCCCCTAAAGTCAGGAACAAGACAAGGGTGCCCACTCTCACCACTACTATTCAACATAGTTTTGGAAGTTTTAACCACAGTAATCAGAGAAGAAAAAGAAATAAAAGGAATCCAGATTGGAAAAGAATAAGAAGTAAAACTCTGTTTGCAGATGACATGATCTTCTACATAGAAAACCCTAAAGACACCACCAGAAAATTACTAGAGCTAATCAATGAATACAGTAAAGTTTCAGGCTATCCCTTGCATTCCTATACACTAACAATGAGAAAACAGAAAAATTAAGGAAGCAATCCCATTCACCATTGGAACAAAAAGAATAAAATACTTAGGAATAAATCTATCTAAAGAAACAAAAGACCTATATATAGAAAACCATAAAACACTAATGAAAGAAATTTAAAATGACACAAATAGATGGAGAAATATACCATGGATGAGAAATAGACCATGTTCATGGATCAGAAGAATCAATAAGTGAAAATGAGTAAACTACCCAAAGCAATCTACAGATTCAGTGCAATCTGTATCAAGCTGCTGCTGCTACTGCTAAGTCACTTCAGTCGTGTCCAACTCTGTGCGACCCCATAGACGGCAGCCCACCAGGCTCCCCGCCCCTGGTATTCTCCAGGCAAGAACACGGGAGTGGGTTGCCATTTCCTTCACCAATGCATGAAAGTGAAAAGTGAAAGTGAAGTCACTCAGTCGTGTCTGACCCTCAGTGACCCCATGGACTGCAGACTTCCAGGCTCCTCCGTCCATGGAATTTTCCAGGCAAGAGTACTGGAGTGGGGTACCATTGCCCTCTCTGCCCTATAAAGCTACCAACAGTATTTTTCACAGAACTAGAACAAATAATTTCACAATTTGTATGGAAATACAAAACACCTCAAATAGCTAAAGCAATCTTGAGAAAGAAGAATGGAGCTGGAGGAATCAACCTGCCTGACTTCAGACTATACTACAAAGCTACAGTCATCAAGATAGTATCATACTGGCACAAAGACAGAAGTATAGATCAATGGAACAAAATAGAAAGCCCAGAGATAAATCCACACACCTATGGACACCTGGCAACCCACTCCAGTGTTCTTGCCTGGAGAATCCCAGGGACAGGGGAGCCTGGTGGGCTGCCATCTATGGGGTCACACAGAGTCGGACATGACTGAAGTGACTTAGCACCAGAAGCATGGACGCCTTATCTTTGACAAAGGATGCAAAAATATACAGTGGAGAAAAGATAATCTCTTTAACAAGTGGTGCTGGGAAAACTGATCAACCACCTGTAAAAGAATGAAAGTAGAACACTTTCTAACACCATACACAAAAATAAACTCAAAATGGATTAAAGATCTAAATGTAAGACCAGAAACTATCAAACTCATAAAGGAAAACATAGGCAAAACACTCTCTGACATAAATCACAGCAAGATCCTCTATGACCCTCCTCCCAGAGTAATGGGAGCAAAAATAAACAAATGGGACCTAATTAAACTTAAAAGATGTTGCACAATGAAGGAAACTATAAACAAGGTGAAAAGACAGCCTTCAGAATGGGAGAAAATAATAGCAAATGAAGCAACTGACAAAGAATTAATCTCAAAAATATACAAGCAGCTCCTGCAGCTCAACTCCAGAAATATAAACAACCCATCAAAAAATGGGCCAAAGAACTAAACAGACATTTCTCCAAAAAAGATATACAGATGGCTAACAAACACATGAAAAGATGCTCAACATCACTCATTATCAGAAAAATGCAAATCAAAACCACAATGAGGTACCATCTCACACCAGTCAGAATGGCTGCTATCAAAAAGCCTACAAACAATAAATGCTGGAGAGGATGTGGAGAAAAGAGAACCTTCTTACACTGTTAGTGGGAATGCAAACTAGTACAACCATTATGGAGAACAGTGTGGAGATTCCTTAAAAAACTGAAAATAAAACTCCCATACGACCCAGTAATCCCACTGCTAACCATACACACAAAGGAAATCAGAACTGAAAGAGACACATGTACCCCAATGTTCATTGCAGCACTGTTTACAATAGCTAGGACATGGAAGCAACATAGATGTCCATTGGCAGACAAATGGATAAGAAAGTTGTGGTACATATGAACAATGGAATGTTACTCAGCTATTAAAAAAGAACATATTTGAATCAGTTCTAATGAGGTGGATGAAACTGGAGCCTATTATACAGAGTGAAGTAAGTCAGAAAGAAAAACACCAATACAGTATATTAACACATGTATATGGAATTTAGAAAGATAATAATGATGACCCTATATGCGAGACAGCAAAAGAGACACAGATATAAAGAACAGACTTTTGGACTCTGTGGGAGAAGGCAAGGGTGGGATGATTTGAGAGAATAGTATCGAAACACGTGTATTACCATATGTGAAATAGAGGACGAGTCCAAGTTTGATGCATGAAACAGGGCACTCAAAGCCGGTACACTGGGACAACCCAGAGTGATGGGATGAGGAGGGAGGTAGGAGGGGAGTTTGGGATGGGGTACACAACTATACCCATGGCTGATTCATGTCAGTGTATGGCAAAAACCACCACAATATTGTAAAGTAATTGGCCTCCAATTAAAATAAATAATTTTTTAAAAAGAATACTGAAGTGTGTTGCCAGTTCCTTTTCCAGGGGATCTTCCCAACCCAGGGATCAAACCCTTGTCTCCTGTGTTTCCTACATTGCAGGCAGATTCTTTACCACTGAGCCACCTGAGAAGCCCAAGAATACTGGAATGCATTGCCATTTCCTTCTCCAGGGTATCTTCCAGACTCAGGGATCAAATCCGAGTTTCCTGCTTGGCAGGCAGATTCTTTACTACTGAGCTGTCAGGGAAGACTGCCTGTTAAAAGATATCTATTTTCATTACAGAAAAGCCCTGGCGCTCTGACACATAACAAGGACCTAATAAAGAGTAACTCTTGTTGTTGTTCAGTCACTCAGTCATGTCCGACTCTTTGCAACCCCATGGACACCAGGCTTCCCTGTCCTTCACAATCTCCTGGAGCTTGCTCAAACTCATGTCCATTGAGTCAGTGATGCCATCCAACCATCACATCCTCTGCTGTCCCCTTCTTCTCCTGCCCTCAGTGTTTCCCAGCATTAGGGCCTTTTCTAATGAGTCGTCCCTTTGCATCAGGTGGCCAAAGTATTGGAGCTTCAGCTTTAGCATTAGTTCTTCCAATGAATGAATATTCAGGGTTGATTTCCTTCAGGATTGATTGCTTTGATCTCCTGGCAGCCCAAGAGACTCTCAAGAGTCTTCTTGAACACCACTCTTTAATTCCTTCCCTCATCCCCATAGCTTAAGAGCTGGCTTTGACTTGGCTAGCATCTTGTTGAGATTACCACTCTCCCACTTCCCTCCTAACCAGTGTCTTCTTGGCAGCACGATCCTTTACACACCTTCCAAAGCTGGTCCATACCCCATCTTCATCCTATCCCACACAAACCACAAACCCCAAGTGAAATGACTCTCTACTGAAGACCTGCCTTTTTAAAAAAGGTTTTGTGGGGGTTAATAATATCCCTCTTCCTAAAGCAAGCCCTCAGCTCCAAGCTCCTCTGGGGTCCTCTGAGCTGACTGATGACTGGGATGTGCCAGGGATATGCTGCCACTCTCCACACCCAACATCCAATTTAATGCTTCCTTCAGTATGCAGGGACCAAATGTGAATTTTTCCGGTGCCAACCAATGTGGTGCCACTGAATCCTACAAAGGGGCACACCTATGGAAGACCTGACATTGCAAGAGCTGCATACAGAGGGCTAGTGGGTAGTGAGAAGGGAGTGCCCACTGCACAAAGAATTCCAGGGGCAAGGGGATCCTTGATCTGTGGAGATCTGTGGTTACTGCAGGCAGTGATCCAGAAAACTGAATTCACATTGACTCACCTCTTCCTGGAGCAGGCAAGAATAAATGGTTCTTGCTTTCTGTCCAGTTCTAGCACCCTCTTAATTACCCCACCACCACTAAAAGAAGAAAAAAAAAGCTCAGCTATTTTTAGTTCTCTGCTTTTTCAGAGTTGGCCTGGATCTCTCAATTGTTTTTCCTCTTTCCTCTGTGCTGGGTTTTTCACTGATTTGAAACTTTCTTATTCTCTTAGGCTGATCAAGCTCCTGAGGTAATCTCTTTGGAGGGTAGAACAGGTGGGTGTCCATGTTCTTTCTGGGGACAAGGAAGGCCTTCCTTGGCCCCTGCAGGTCATGACCTCCTCCTGTTCTCCCTCTGGCTTTTCCTGCTGTTCTTGGCTATGAGCCTAGGGGCACCTATGCCCACCCTAAATCTAGACCATCTGTCTCTTCTGCATGAAGTAGATGGCTGGAACTTAAGTATGAAAGGAATGACAGTGTTGGAACTAATACAGGCAGCACCTGCAGAAGTCTTCAAGGCTTCAGGGCTGATTATGGGACTGAGTCTGAGGCTGAGCCAGGGATCACTGGAGAAAAACCTTTAGAAGATTCCATGGGCCCTGTGAACAGTATGAAAAGGCAAAAAGATAGGACACTGAAAGATGAACCCTCAGGTCTGTAGGTGCTCAATATGCTACCGGAATTCAGTAGAGAAGTAACTCCAGAAAAATGAAGAGATGGAGCCAAAGCAAAAGCAACACCCAGTTGTGGATGTGACTGGTGATAGAAGCCAAGTCCGACGCTGTAAAGAGGAATATTGCATAGGAACATGGAATGTTAGGTCCATGAATCAAGAAAATTGGGAGTGGTCAAACAGGAGATGGCAAGAGTGAACGTTGACATTTCAGGAATCAGCGAACTAAAATGGACTGGAATGGTTGAATGTAACTCAGATGACCATTATATCTACTACTGTGGGCAAGAATCCCTTAGAAGAAATAGAGTAGCCATCACAGTCAACAAACGAGTCTGAAATGCAGAACTTGGATGCAATCTCAAAAACGACAGAATGATCTCTGTTCGTTTCCAAGGCAAACCATTCAATATCATGGTAATCCAAGTTTATGCCCCTAACAGTAATGCTGAAGAAGCTGAAGTTGAATGGTTCTATGAAGACCTACAAGACATTCTAGAGCTAACACCCCAGAAAAGATGTCCTTTTCATTATAGGGGAATGGAATGCAAAAATAGGAAGTCAAAAAACACCTGGAATAACAGGCAAATTTGGCCTTGGAGTACAGAATGAAGCAGGGCAAAGGCTAATAGAGTTTTGCCAAGAGAACATACTGGTCATAGCAAACACCCTCTTCCAACAACACAAGAGAAGACTTTACACATGGACATCACCAGATGGTCAACACTGAAATCAGATTGATTATATTCTTTGCAGCCAAAGATGGAGAAGCTCTATACAGTCAGCAAAAACAAGACCGGGAGCTGACTGTGGCTCAGATCATGAACTCCTTATTGCCAAATTCAGACTTAAATTGAACAAAGTAGGGAAAACCACTAGACCATTCAGGTATGACCTAAATCAACTACCTTATGATTATACAGTGGAAGTGAGAAATAGATTCAAGGGATTAGATCTGATAGAGTGCCTGGAGAACTATGTATGAAGGTTTGTGACACTGTACAGGAGACAGGGATCAAGACCATCCCCAAGAAAAAGAAATGCAAAAAAGCAAAATGGCTGTCTAAGGAAGCCTTACAAATCGCTGAGAAAAGAAGAGAATTGAAAAACAAAGGAGAAAAGGAAAGATATACCCATTTGAAAGCAGAGTTCCAAAGAATAGCAAGGAGAGATAAGAAAGTCTTCCTCAGTGATCAGTGCAGAGAAATAGAGGAAAACAATAGAACGGGAAAGACTAGAGATCTCTTCAAGAAAATTAGAGATACCAAGGGAATATTTCATGCAAAGATGGGCTCAATAAAGGACAGAAACGGTATGGACCTTACAGAAGCAAAAGATATTTAGAAAAGGTGGCAAGAATACACAGAAGAACTATACAAAAAAAGATCTCCATGACCCAGATAATCACGATGGTGTGATCACTCACCTAGAGACAGACATCCTGGAGTGTGAATTCAAGTGGGCCTTAGGAAGCATCACTACGAACAAAGCTAGTGGAGGTGATGGAATTCCAGTTGAGCTATTTCAAATCCTAAAAGATGATGCTTTGAAAGTGCTGCACTCAATATGCCAGCAAATTTGGAAAACTCAGCAGTGGCCACAGGACTGGAAAAGGTCAGTTTTCATTGCAATCCCAAAGAAAGGCAATGCCAAAGAATGCTCATACTACTGCACAATTGCACTCATCTCACAAGCTAGTAAAGTAATGCTCAAAATTCTCCAAGCCAGGCTTCAGCAATACGTGAACCATGAACTTCCAGATGTTCAAGCTGGTTTTAGAAAAGGCAGAGGAGCCAGAGATCTGTTCCAATTGCCAACATCTGTTGGATCATGGAAAAAGCAAGAGAGTTCCAGAAAAACATCTATGTCTGCTTTATTGACTATGCCAAAGCCTTTGACTATGTGGATCACCACAAACTGTGGAAAATTCTGAAAGAGATAGGAATACCAGACCACCTGACCTGCCTCTTGAGAAATCTGTATGCAGGTCAAGAAGCAACAGTTAGAACTAGACATGGAACAACAGACTGGTTCCAAATAGGGAAAGGAGTACATCAAGGCTGTATATTGTCACCCTGCTTATTTAACTTAAATGCAGAGTACATCATGAGAAACGCTGGGCTGGTTGAAGTACAAGCTGGAATCAAGATTGCTGGGAGACATATCAATAACCTCAGATATGCAGATGACACCACCCATATGGCAGAAAGTGAAGAATTTAAGAGCCTCTTGATGAAAGTGAAAGAGGAGAGTGAAAAAGTTGGCTTAAAGCTCAACATTCAGAAAACTAAAATCATGGCATCCAGTCCCATCACTTCATGGCAAATAGATGGGGAAACAGTGGAAACAGTGACAGACTTTATTTTTCTGGGCTCCATAATCACTGCAAATGGTGACTGCAGCCATGAAATTAAAAGACATATTCCCCTTGGAAGAAAAGTTATGACCAACCTAGACAGCATATTAAAATGCAGAGACATTACTTTGCCAACAAAGGTCCATCTAGTCAAGGCTATGGTTTTTCCAGTGGTCATGTATGGATGTGAGAGTTGGACTATAAAGAAAGCTGAGTGCCGAAGAATTGATGCTTTTGAACTGTGGTGTCGGAGAAGACTCTTGAAAGTGCCTTGGACTGCAAGGAGATCCAACCAGTCCATCCTAAAGGAAATCAGTTCTGAATATTCACTGGAAGGACTGTTGCTGAAGCTGAAACTCCAACACTTTGGCCACCTGATGTGAAGAACTAACTCATTTGAAAAGACCCTGATGCTGGGAAAGATTGAAGGTGCGAGGAAAAGGGGATGACAGAGGATGAGATGGTTGGATGGCATCATGGACTTAATGGATGAGTTTGAATAAACTCTGGGAATTGGTGAGGGACAAGGAGGTCTGGCCTGATGCAGTCCATGGGGTTACAAAGAGTCAGACATGACTGAGCGACCGAACTGAACTGAACTTAACTGATCAGGCCAGGTATCTAATAGGAATCATTGTGAGCTTGGGAGTTGGGATCAAATCCTCTGGCCAGTTCCCTAGAAGGCAGACTAAAACAACATCAGTAGCTATTGGATATGTGGAGGGGGAGGGGAGTTGACAACACATTCCAAAATGGCAGACAAGCTCCAGCCTTAGAAAAGCATGACTGGCCAAAGGATGGTCCATGATCCACTTCATCCTGACTTGACTGTAAGTGGAGAATGGGAAAAGGAAAAGAATAATTACAGCTAATAGAGTGAACAAAGCCAGTTGTAAAATACCCCATTTGTATGATTCCATTTATATGATATGTCAAGAATAAGCAAATCTACAGAGACAAAAAGTTGATTAGTGGGTGCCAGGGGCTGGAGGGAGAGGGAACGAAGAGTTACTGCTAATGCATACAGGATTTCTTTTGGGAACAATGAAAATGTTCTGGAGTTAGATGGTTTCACAATTTGGTGAATATACTAAAAACCACCAAACTGTACACTTTAAACGAGTGAATGTACATATGATATATGAATTATATCTCAGTAAAGCTGTGAAATGGAAACAATTACTAATAGTTATTGAGTGTTTTAGTATTAATGTATGTGGCTTCCCAGGTAGCTCAGTGGTAAAGAATCTGTCTGCCAAACTGCAGGAGATGGGAGTTTGATTTCTGGGTTGAGAAGATCCCCTGGAGGAGGAAATGGCAACACACTCCAGTATTCTTGCCTGGGAAATCCCATGGACAGCGGAGCCTGGCAGGCTACAGTCCATGGGGTTGCAAAAGAGTCAGATACAACTTAGTGACTGAGCATGTGTGCACACTTTAATATATGTCCAGCTGTCTTCTAACCACTTTGTAGATAATGATAATATGTTGAATCTGTAAAAAAAAATCCTCTAAGGAAGGTATTATTATTGTCCCCATTTTAGAGGCAAGGCAACTGAGGCACAGCGAGGTTATACAGCCAGTAGTGTAAGAACCAAGGTTTGAACCCAGACAATCTGCCTTCCAACCCCATGCTCCTAACCAGTATGCATACTGCCTGGCCAGTGTCCATCTGTGTGGATGAGTCCCGACCCTGCCCTCCGCCTCCTGAGTGAGTCCTTCTCCTCTCAGGACCTGGGGGCTTCATCTACCTCAGAGAAAATCCTAGTGTTTTGCCCTATAAGGCCCTGGGCCAGTGTGGCCTTAGGACACAGAGCAGGAAGCCTCATAGGAATCTGAAGAGGACCAGGAAAGAAAAGGAGGGAGAGTAAATTCCATGTCTGGAGAAGGAAGCAGCTAGTGAAGTAACTGAAGAGTGAGAGAGAATCCTCCCCCTCCCCCCCCCCTCAATACAACTGCTCCCCCAGCACTTCCCTACACACACACACACACACACACATGCACACACTCACATGCACATCCTTCTGTGCTCAATTATTCCAGCAGAAGGACAGAGCAGGGCTGCCAGAGAAGAGATTGCTTGTTAGTGAGGGAGCTTGGTGAACATGCCCTCCAGCTCTGCTTTTGAAAGCAGCTAGAGAATTGGGGGCTGGGTGACCTGCAGAACTCCTGGGGCTCAGAGAGCACCCCTAGCGGGAGCAGATGCTAAAAAATCACTCGACTCTTGTTCAGGACTGGCTTATTCAAGACTCTGTGGCTAGCCCCCAGGACTCCAAATCAAGTTCTAAGGCTTCATTCTGGAACTTTTCTAAAGCAGACACAATAGGGATATACAGAGGAAGCCTCATTCCCTGTTGACTCTGCTTATCCTGCAGGACCCCTTCAACTTCTCAGCCAATGGGCTAGCTGAGGACATACACAGTTCATGAGACTTTGACTCCTCTGCATAAAAGTAGTCATGGTGCCTGGCCTCTTGTTCCCCTAGAAAAAGCTTGCTAGACATAAAGCAAAGCTGCCCACGACACTTCTCTCTCAATAGCTTTCCACCCTATGTCATTAGAAGCCTTCCACTTCACATCATCACACATCTCTGCAGTCGCCAACTATTCTTCTTACTTTTCTACCTTCACAGGCACACGGTCTCAGAGATACTTACTTGACTCACTTTATTCATCTGTCAAGTGAAGATGATACTGCCCTGCAATCTCCTAGAAGTTTTAGGAGATACAGTTCCGAATACTCTAGCAAAGTACACAAAGGGCTGCAAGTGCTAGGAGATACATTCATCTCCCCCACCAGCCTGTGAGCTTCCCCTCTACCTGATTATTCCCTCCCTAGCACCCAGCAGAATATTTTGCACATAGTAAGTTACTGAATAAAATGGTGCTTCATGAATTCAAGCTATGGATGGGAGTGTAGCATTTCAGGGCTGCAAATGACAGTCAAGCCTCTGTTACCATGAGCTGCTTCCCAACCTGAACCTGGGACCAGGCCTTTCCCATATCCCCCATAACAGGATTAGGTGACGTCAGGTGAAGCCAATGCCATTCACTTTTCTTCATAAGAGTCCAGTGAGAGTAAGATTGTGCCAGGCTGTAAGGAGATTGGGTCACAGTCTTTCATAGCAAGGAGCAGAGGAAAGGCAATACCTGGGACCAGCACTGTGGTGGCAGAGGGTGAAAGGGGGACAGCAGGAAACATGGAGAGTGAACTCTGACTCTGTGCTCATTTCAAAGCATTTCTGATCCAGTCAGTGTGAGCACAGTGAAGGAAGAAGGCTGCATAGGACCATTTCACGCCAGCAGCAGTCAGAAGGGTAAAGACTTGAGAGAGGAGAAATAATCACAGACCCACAGACTTGGATGGATGGGACCTTCAAGACCACCTCCTTCATTTTACACTTAAGGCCTGGGATTCTGAAGTAATTCACACAAGGTCAGAGAACCAGAGAAGTTCACAGCCATGTCTGGAACCAGGTAGCTCAACTCAGCCCAGTGTTCATTCTATGCCCTATCTTCCCATGAGGTGGAATAGCTCTTTATTCTTTAATATCCCTTGACCTACTTGATAGTCATGGCAGTCCCAGGGGTCAGGCAGGACACGGACTGTCATTCCCATTTGATACCAGAAGAAACTAAGATTCAGGGAGGCTTTTGCATTAATAGCCACAAATATTGGTGATGTGGCCAGGTTGTTATTGTTTAGTTGCTAAGCTGTTTCCAACTCTTTTTTGACCCCCATGGATATAGCTCACCAAGTTCTTCTGTCCATGGAACTCCCCAAGCCAGAATACTGGAGTGGGGAACCATGCTCTGCTCCAGGGGAACTTTCTGACCAGGGATCTAACCTGCATCTCTGCCCTTGCATGCAGATTATTGCTGAGCCACCAGGAAAGCCCTCAATATGGCCAGGACCATAACCTAGTACTCCCGACAAAGGCAGCTGAGTGATTAAGGACACCGCAGTAGGAGTCAGACAAACCTGGCTTTGAATCTTAGCTCTCCAGATTACCATACCCGAAACTTTGGGGTTAGTCATCTATCCTTCTGGGGACTCAGTTTTCTCAACTATAAACTGGGCAATGATGATAGTACTAATCTCAGAAGCATGTAATAATGCTCCGAGTAGTTCTTTTCTCTCTGTACCCTCCCCCATCCTCAGTGCCTCTCTCTTCAGGAGTCCACTGGGAGGAAGAGGTGGGGCAGTTGATAACAAAAGCTGAGAAAATGAGCTTTGGAACACATGAAGGCAGTTCTTCCCTATCACCTGGCCCCAGCCCCTCCTCCCTCCCTCCTCCCACCAAGGATGCTGGACAAAAGAGTACTCTTAGACTGGCACTCCCCATGCCATTTGTGTTCCTGGGCAGGCAGCCAGCAAAATCTTTAAATGCAAATTTAAAAAAAAAATAAATCAGCAAATCCCAATTGCCTGACCTTGGAAACAAAGAGACAGACAGATGACAGCTGTAGAGGAATGAGCCAGGAGGACTATGGGCCCCACAGCTTGGGGGTGGGGGAGGAGGTGGAAGTGAAGATAAGGTGAAGAGAAAAGTGGGCATAAATACAGATGCTCACTACATGGCTAAGCCCCTTTTCCCCAAGACAGACAGCCAAGCAGCTCTGTGGCCTGGTAGGACCAGGCCTCCATCTCTCTTAGCACTACCAAAACCAAGATCAATGCCAAGTCCTGACACAGGCCTAGTGAAAATCCCAGCAGGCAGGAGCCTGGTTCAGAAGAAAAAAGTAAATGATAAGCAATTGCTGTTTCCAGAAGCCCTTCTCCTTTATGCCCTCATTTGTACTTGTCTGTTCCTTTCCCATCTGTAACATTTGCCTGGTTCTTAGAACACTAGCCTAGTTCCGTCTTGGGACCTCTGTGAAGAAATGTCCTCCCTCAGCTACAAAATGAGTCAGAGCCAGATGGGAGACTTGAGGCTCTTCTGCCTCCACTGTCACGACTCAAATCTCACAGATTGCTTTTCCCAAACCATGCCCTAGGGAGCGAGGCATTTCCCTTTGCTTCTCTTACTTCTTTTCTTTGGCAGGAGGTCCCTGAAGGCTTCCCAGGTTGTGCTAGTGGTAAAGAAACTCTCTGCCAATGCAGGAGACATAAGAGATGTGGGTACCATCCCTGGGTTGTGAAGATCCCTGGAGGAGGGCATGGCAACACACTCCAGTGTTCTTGCCTGGAGAATCCCCATGGACAGAGGAGCCTGGCGGGCTACAGTCCATGCGGTTGCAAACAGTTGGATACGGCTGAAGTTCTTAGCACACATGCATATACACACTGAAGGCTACTATCTGTTCAGGCTGATCCAGGCTGGGCTAAACTGATAGGCCCCCCTGTGGAAACCCAGCCTGAGTCAAGTGAAAAAGCAGGCTTTACAAATGCCTCCTTGCTGGGGACCCTTCAGCTCAGCCTGTGGGCTTAAATAATCTCTTCAGTGGTATCACTGCCTTTGGGCTTGTTTCCTGGGTCTTTATACAGGGAGGGCAGTATCCTCAAACCACCTGTCAGGTGCCTTGGCCTTGGGGTTCCTGAAAATGAAATTCACTTCTCAGAGCAGCCAGAGGGGCTCTGGGGAGGCATAGTGTTGGAGCAGTCAGAAGAAGATCTAAAGCTTCTCCCCACCCGCAAGCCAGCAGTGACCCGTGAGCCAGCAGAGACCAGCAGTCTCACTGGATCCAGGACTGCTAGACTGGCAATGCAATTGATTGGACTCCTTGGGTCAAGCTCCCAGTATAAAGATGGTAGGATTGTGGACATGAAGAGCAAAAGGAGCTCACATGTCAACATTTGGGATATGGAGGTTTCTTGCTGTTTCTAAAACCATGTGACCTCATTTCACTTTTAGTGTCCTCCAGCAGGGGCACCTCCACCAGGTGGTCCAACTGGCATCCATGGACAGATCCAAATGCCCAGGTGTTTGGCTTCTGGGTACTTGGTACTCCCTACTCACTGCCACTTCTCTCTCAAAGCAGCAAAAGGATGAATCAGGAGAAAAGAAACTCACATTTGCTGAACATGTATTGGTTGCCAGACACTATCTCAGATATTTTCCTATACCTTCTCCAGTTTCTTTCTTCCTATTTTCTATTTTTTATTTTTGGTGGGGAAAGGGAGTTGTGCCTTAGATGCAAAAAATAGCATTGCTTGGAATTCTGTTATAGTTACACTATCAGCTCATGTGTGGCCCACTTTGTTTTATGTTATTTCTATTTTTGCTCATCTTTTTATCAAAATATAGTTAATTTACAATGTTGTGTTAGTTTCAGGTGTACTAACACCACATTGTAAATGTTGTGTTATATATATATACATATATATATAGATGAATATATCTATATATGCTATGCTATGCTATGCTATGCTAAGTCACTTCAGTCATGTCCGACTCTGTGTGACCCCATAGAAGGCAGCCACCAGGCTCCCCCGTCCCTGGGATTCTCCAGGCAAGAACACTGGAGTGGGTTGCCATTTCCTTCTCCAATGCATGAAAGTGAAAAGTGATAGTGAAGTCACTCAGTCGTGTCCGACTCTTAGCGACCCCATGGACTGCAGCCTACCAGGCTCCTCCATCCATGGGATTTTCCAGGCAAGAGTGCTGGAGTGGGGTGCCATTGCCTTCTCCGATATCTATATATAGTTCACCTATATATATATAGGTGAAAATATATTCAGCTTTATATATACATATATTCATATTTATATGAGAAAGTAGGGAAATCACTAGGCCATTCAGGTATGACCTAAATCAAATCCCTTATGATTATACAGTAGAAACAACAAATAGATTCAAGGGATTAGATCTGATAGAGTGCCTGGAGAACTATGAATGGAGGTTCGTGACATTGTACAGGAGGCAGTGATCAAGATCATCTCCAAGAAAAAGAAATGCAAAAAGGCAAAACGGTTGTCTGAGGAGGCCTTACAAATAGCTGAGAAAAGAAGATAAGCTAAAGGCAAAGGAGGAAAGGAAAGAATGAAGAATTCTAAAGCATAGCAAAGAGAGAAAAGAAAGCCTTCCTCAGTGATCAATGCAAAGAAATAGAGGAAAACAATAGAACAGGAAAGACTAGAGATCTCTTCAAGAAAATTGGAGATACCAAGGGAACATTTCATGCAAAAATGGGCTCAATAAAGGACAGAAATGGTATGGACCTAACAGAAGCAGAATATATTAAAAAAAAAAAAAAAAAAAACGGTGGCAAGAATACACAGAAGAACTATACAAAAAAGATCTTCACAACCCAGATAATCACGATGGTGTGATCACTCACCTAGAGACAAACATCCTGGAATGAAAAGTCAAGTGGGCCTTAGAAAGCATCATTACATATCAAAACATGGGCCAAAGAACTAAACAGAAATTTCTCCAAAGAAGACATACAGATGGCTAACAAACACATGAAAAGATGCTCAACATCACTCGTTATCAGAGAAATGCAAATCAAAACCACTATGAGGTACCATTTCACGCCAGTCAGAATGGCTGTGATCCAAAAGTCTACAAGCAATAAATGCTGGAGAGGGTGTGGAGAAAAGGGAACCCTCTTACACTGTTGGTGGGAATGCAAACTAGTACAGCCACTATGGAGAACAGTGTGGAGATTCCTTAAAAAACTGGAAATAGAACTGCCTTATGATCCAGCAATCCCACTGCTGGGCATACACACTGAGGAAACCAGAATTGAAAAAGACACATGTACCCCAGTGTTCATCACAGCACATGGACATGGAAGCAACCTAGATGTCCATCAGCAGATGAATGGATAAGAAAGCAGTGGTACATATACACAATGGAGTATTACTCAGCCATTAAAAAGAATACATTTGAATCAGTTCTAATGAGGTGGATGAAACTGGAGCCTATTATACAGAGTGAAGTAAGCCAGAAAGAAAAACACCAATACAGTATACTAATGCATATAGAGGGAATTTAGAAAGATGGTAACAATAACCCTGTATGGAAGACAGCAAAAGAGACACTGATGTATAGAACAGTCTTCTGGACTCTGTGGGAGAGGGAGAGGGTGGGATGATTTGGGAGAATGGCATTGAAATACGTATAATATCATATATGAAACGAGTCGCCAGTCCAGGTTCAATGCATGATACTGGATGCTTGGGGCTGGTGCACTGGGACGACCCAGAGGGATGGTATGGGAGGGAGGAGGGAGGAGGGTTCAGGATGGGGAACACATGTATACCTGTGGCGGATTCATTTTGATATTTGGCAAAACCAATACAATATTGTAAAGTTTAAAAATAAAATTTAAAAATAAATAAATAAATAAAAAGAAAGCATCACTACAAACAAAGCTAGTGGAAGTGATGGAATTCCAGTTGAGCTATTTCAAATCCTAAAAGATGATGCTTTGAAAGTGGTGCACTCAATATGCCAGCAAATTGGGAAAACTCAGAAGTGGCCATGGGACTGGAAAAGGTCAGTTTTCATTCTAATCCCAAAGAAAGGAAATGCCAAAGAATGTTCAAACTACTGCACAGTTGCACTCATCTCACACGCTAGTAAAGTAATGCTCAAAATTCTCCAAGCCAGGCTTCAACATTATGTGAAATGTGAACTTCCAGATGTTCAAGCTGGTTTTAGAAAAGGCAGAGGAACCAGAGATCAAATTGCCAATATCTGCTGGATCATAGAAAAAGCAAGAGAATTCCAGGAAAACATATACTTCTGGTTTATTGATTATGCCAAAGCCTTTGACTGTGTAGATCACCACAAACTGTGGAAAATTCTTCAAGAGATGAGAATACCAGAACTCCTGACCTATCTCCTGAGAAACCTGTATGCAGGTCAGGAAGCAACAGTTAGAACTGGACATGGAACAACAGACTGGATCCAAATAGGAAAAGGAGTACGTCAAGGCTGTATACTGTCCCCCTGCTTATTTAACTTATATGCAGAGTACATCATGCAAAATGTGGGGCTGGATGAAGCACAAGCTGGAATCAAGATTGCTGGGAGAAATATCAATAACTTCAGATATGCAGATGATACCACCATTATGGCAGAAAGTGAAGAGGAACTAAAGAACCTCTCAAAGAAAGTGAAAGAGGAGAGTGAAAAAGCTGGCTTAAAACTCAACATTCAAAATATGATCATGGCATCTGGTCCCATCACCTCATGGCAAATAGATGGGGAAACAATGAAAGCAGTGAGAGACTTTATTTTCTTGGGTTCCAAAATCACTGCAAATGGTGACTGCAACCATGAAATTAAAAGATGCATTCCCCTTGGAAGAAAAGTTATGACCCACCTAGAGAGCATATTGAAAAGCAGAGACATTACTTTGCCAACAAAGGTCCATCTAGTCAAGGCTATGGCTTTTCCAGTGGTCATGTATGGATGTGAGAGTTGGACTGTGAAGAAAGCTGAGTGCCGAAGAATTGATGCTTTTGAACTGTGGTGTTGGAGAAGACTATTGAGAGTTCCTTGCACTGCAAGGAGATCCAACCAGTCCATCCTAAAGGAAATCAGTCCTGAATATTCATTGGAAGGACTGTTGCTTGAGCTGAAACTCCAAAACTTTGGCAGTCTAATGTGAAGAACTAACTCATTGGAAAAGACCCTGATGCTGGGAGAGATTGAAAGCAGGAGGAGAAGGGGACAACAGAGGATGAGATGGTTGGATGGCATCACTGACCCAGTGGATATGAGTTTGAGCAAGCTCTGGGAGTTGGTAATAGACAAGGAAGCCTGGCATGCTGCAGTCCATGGCGTCTCAAAGAGTTGGACACTACTGAGTGACTAAACTAACTGACTGATATATATATATATATATATATATATATATATATATATGTTCTTTTTCAGATTATTTTTCATTATAAGTTATTACAAGATATTGAATATAATTCCTTGTGCTATACAGTAGGTCCTTGTTTATTTATTCATATAACTTTATTTCTTTCTCTCTTTATCACCTTTCCCAGTGCTATTTCTTTTCCTGATCGGCCTCCAGTCTTTGTTTTCTTATGTGGTTGATCTATATAAGTAATATTATTCTGTTCATCTTTTTCTGCTTCTTTGTTTCACATAGTATCGCAATTATAAAGCTAATTACATTGATATCTATGTACCTAGTGTGTTCATTTTGACCACTGCATAGTATTCCATGACTTGCATATCCTGTATTTTACTTATTTGTTCCCCTGTTGATGAACATTTAGGTTGTTTCTAATTCCTTTCTATTGCAATATTGCAGTGGAGATTTTCACATAAGCCATTTTCTGTACCTGTGAGAGCAGTTCTTTTGGGATATATATCCAGAAGTAGAACTGGTCTATCACAGGGTACGTACAAATTAAAATTTTATAAATATTTCCTAATTCCTCTCCAAGTTGGGTATATCCATTTACATAATTCCCCATTTCCCTACATCATTATTAACACTTATTATTAGCTTACTCTTTTCAAATGTTTTGCCAGTCTGATGAGTATAAAAGAATATCTTGTTACTGTTTTGATTTGCCTTTTCCCAATGATAATGAGGTTGAACATTTCTTTAGATTATTATGATCTTCTTATTGAAGCTTACCCTTCTGTAAGTTGCCTATTTGTACATTTGTTGTCTTCTCTGTCAGATTTTGTGTATCTTTCTTGCCCTACATATTCTGGATATTAATCTGTTTTGTTCATATATATTACAAATATTTCCTCCAAGCCTGTTACCTCTCTGTTCGATTTGCTCATTGTGTCCTCTGTAGAAAAGAAATCTTAAATCTTATAGACTTTAATCAAATTCACCCACTTTTGCCTTTATGGTTTGTGCTCTCCACACCTTAAGAAAACATTCTTACCCCCGTGCCACAAAGACATTCTCCTATATATTCTACCAAGAATTGTATAGCTTTGCCTTTTATGTTTAAGTCTTCACTATCTCTAGAGTTTATTTTGTATATGGCATGAGAAAAGCATTTATTTTTATTTTTTCTATGTAATAAGCTTATTTTTCCACTATTCCTACATTATGCCAGTTTTACATAGACTGGACCTTTTCTGTGGTCTTCAGTTTTGATCAGTAAGTCAGGATTTATTTATCAGGCTTCTATTGTGTTTCAAAGCCTTAAAGAGGAAATCTAGTGGAGCTTATGACACAAAACCTGCCTTCAGGAAACACGCCATCTAGCTAGAAGGATAAAACATAGACACAAGGACCTGAGAATAGGCACAAAGCAACACCTAGGTAAGGATAAATAAAGACCTTGGAAGCTGAGAACACAAGTTTAGAGGGTTAAAAAAGGAGCTGGGTCCCTATTGCCAGGATAAGATGGATAAAAGATTTGGACTACGGGTACAAGGGGAGAAGGCAATGGCACCCCACTCCAGTACTCTTGCCTGGAAAGTTCCATGGACGGAGGAGCCTGGTAGGCTGCAGTCCATGGGGTCGCTAAGAGTCGGACATGACTGAGTGACTTCACTTTCACTTTTCACTTTCATGCATTGGAGAAGGAAATGGCAACCCACTCCAGTGTTCTTGCCTGGAGAATCCCAGGGACGGGGGAGCCTGATGGGCTGCCATCTATGGGGTCGCACAGAATCGGATACGACTGAAGTGACTTAACAGCAGCAGCAGCAGCAGGGGTACAAGGACAGCTTCCCAGGTGGCACTAGTGATAAAGAACCCGCCTGCAAATGTAGGAGACATAAGAGACGTGAGAAGTTCCCCTGGAGAAGGAAATGACAACCCATTCCACTATTCCTGCCTGGAGAATCCTATGGACAGAGGAACCTGGCGGGCTACAGTCCATGGGGTCGCAAAGAGTTGGCCACGACTGAAGTGACTGAGCACACATGCAGTTACAGGGACAGCATTTGATGTCATCACTCTGAGATGCTCGTCCAATCAACCTAGCTTTATGCAGTTGCCACAGAATGAAAGAGATAGGAGCCACTAAGGCTTCATCATTTGCCATGATCTGGCCTTGCTGGTACGCTCAGTGTTTTCCTTCTCATGAACTTTTCCCTTCGTATAGCTCCCCAGCCCCAGGGTACCAATTAAGAAGGAAGCAAAACCATTTTTGATTGGAGTCCAGGTACCCAGTCCACAAAATCTCCCTGAATCATCTCTCTCCCTTTTCAGAGAAACAGACTGAATTGAAGGGAAATCCATGTACCCAGTCCACAAAATCTCCCTGAATCAGCTCTCTCCCTTTTCAGAGAAACAGACTGAATTGAAGGGAAATCCATGTACCCAGTCCACAAAATCTCCCTGAATCAGCTGTCTCCCTTTTCAGAGAAACAGACTGAATTGAAGGGAAATTATTTATAATAATAATAATAATACCCTCACAGCCCTTCTGGAGCACACGTTTTCTCCACAAATATATTATACCTTTGGTCACCACTGGGAAAGGAGGCAGCTGACAGAGGGAAGTTTTTGTAGACTGAGTACATGGACTCTGGTCAAAGGACCTCAGGTTGAGGGAGATACCAGAAAGGAGTTCCCAGACAGACAGGACCAAGCTGTCTCCCTTTTTCCAGAGGCCTCCCTCTGCCCAAATTCCTAGTACCTAGTTTGCCTGTGCCTTTCCTATTCTATGGCCAGAAAACTATGGAGGCTTCAGAGAGCGTCAGGAACCCTCCTCCCTCGCCCCCACCACCAGTCCCCCTCTGCCTCAGGAGGCCTCAGCCATGGCACAGAGGTGTAACGTCTCGCCTTCCAAACATGGCGTTCCTAGGCGTCTGCACTGCAAAGCACACACCAATTATCCTCAGCAGGGCAGCCTGTATTCAATGTAGCCAGCATCCGAGGCTGATTTTGCTCCTAGTAATCTCCTTCTGCTTTAGTGCTTTGAGACTTTGGAAGGGTAGGCAGGAAAGGAATGGAGGGGAAGAGGGATAGGGGCAGAAAAGCAAACAGAGCTCATCAAAACCAACAAACAATAAAGCCCAAGCTCCTAGCTCCTTAATCCTCTCAGGGGCCTAGTCCTCACCATGGCAACCAGTAAGCCTCTAGGCCTCCTGAGTCCTCAATCCAGTTAGTGACGCTGGCTGCTTTGACTGGGATGGTTTCAATACTGGGCAAATTAAACTGGTCCTGAGGAGATGTGAAAGTTGAAGGAGCAGGCAGAGAGAGGAGAAGGAACACAGAGATGAGGAACGGCAGGTTTCTGTCAGGCAGCATCTCTCAGGAATTCTCTTAGGGAGATGGAGGGGACCTCTGCTACCAACTTGGATTAACTCTCAAAGGTCCCAGGTGGAGGCTGGCCCTCCCCACTCCCTTCCCCATTCCCCTTAGGCAACCCTCTGCAGTGTCAGGTATCCTTCATTGTGCGTGGGTGCCAGTCAGCTCTCTGCAGCCTAAAGTGAAATGCTCCTTCTTTGTCCAAAAGCAGAAAGAGGAGCTAGAATGTAAAACTTGGCAGGGTTCCCATTTTCACCTCACCCAGGAAATAGCTGGTCATTGGTTAGAGTCTCTCTCCCCAGAGAAACAGGAGGGACAGTCCTCAGGAAAGATTCTTGGCAACTCAGTTCCTCTGACCCAGTACCTCTGCCCCACCAGGCCTCCCAAAGTCACCACTGCCATAGCTTTGTTGGATTCAACCTGTCCACTAAAGGGCCCTGACCTCCATGGACAGACAGCCACCTGCCAAAGTGGGCAGTCCTTCCAGTCATATCAGAGGCTCTATAACTCCCACAGGTGACTGTTTTGGCCAACTACCTCTCCCAAGAAACAGGCTGGAGCTGGGTATGGGGCTGGAATAGAGTCACTGATACAGACAATGAGCTGAGCCTGGACTCAGAAATCAGACCCCAGTCTCGACCCCAGGCAGCTCACACTGGCCCTGTCCCCCATCAAGGTGGATGAATTCTTAGATCTTTTCCTAAATGCATGCTTTGACAAGGAAAGGGGAGGCAGTAAGCTGGGGAGAAAGGACTCAGGGGAGGCCCTTGGGTGTTTTGCTCATGTCCACGACAAGTAAAGGGTTGCTTCCTCAATTTGTTCCTAGTGGGTTTGATTTCTCCCATTGCAAATGAAACTGGGTACTCTTTCCTCCTTAAAAATACTACCTTTCTTCCTCTGTATGTGCTCCTGGGTCTGATACCATCTGCACACTCTTTCTATTCCCTTAGTGAGGCACTGAGTCCCAGAATCTGGAAAAAAATGATCATCTTCACTTTAGCCTCAACCTCTAAGACCTTAATACCTTAGACTTGTTAATTTCTGAGTCAGGAAGGAGTCTTGCTTTCACTCATTCACTCACTCATCTGCCATTTTTTGAAAGTCACTAGACTAATGTCCTTGAAGGCAGGGGCTACGTCTGATTTTGCTCACCAGCCTGCTCCAGTGCCTGCTTGGCATGCAGTCGGTATTCAGTGAAGAATTTGTTGACTGAAGCCTCTTACGTGCATAACCTCAGAATCTGTTAATGACTTAAAACAACAGTAACGCCTAAAGCTTCCATTTATTGAACAACTACTATGTGCCAGGGCCTGTGCTAAGTACTTCAGATACACATTCTAATTTAATGTTTGAGGGATAGAAACTGTTATTCAATTCCATTCCACAGAAGAGAATAACGAGACTCAAGGACATTAATTTTTTCCAATTCACGTGGTTAATAAATAAGTGGCAAACCCAGGTCCTTTGGACTCCAAAGCCTGCCTCCCTATACCAGTGTTAAGGCAGTGCTGCTGAGATTAAGGTTACTATCTGGTCCCCAAAATGCCAGTTAACTTTTCACAGAGAGCTCCTTGGCCACATACTTTATTCCCAACACTGGCAAACCAGTTTGTCTTAAGGAGCCCAAGAGAGACAGTGTGTGGTGTGTTATATATTCCTTTCTACTTGCCAATATCCCTTACTCAGGTACAAAAAGTTTTGTACAAAAGTTTTACCGAACACTTTTTCCCCCTTCCTCCAATCAGAAGAGGGAATTCAATTATTGTCCCTTCATTTACAGATAAGGACCCTGAGGCTCAAAGAAGTGATACAAATTGCCTAGGTTCACAGAGCCAAGAAGTAGTAGAGCTGCAGCTAAAATTCACTCTTTACTGTCTCTAAAAAATCCCCAAGCATATGTATGGTTGAGTCCCTTTGCCGTCCACCTGAGACTATCACAACATTGTTAATTGGCTACATGCTTAATGTGCTTAGTCGCTCAGTCATGTCAGACTCTGAGATTCCATGGACTATATTCTGCCAGACTCCTCTGTCCATGGGATTTCCCAGGCAAGAATACTAGAGTGGGTTGCCATGCTCTCCTCCAGGAGATCTTCCCGACCCTGGGACGGAACCCATGTCTCCTATAGTTTCCTGCACTGCAGGCAGATTCTTTATTTGCTGAGCATCAGGGAAGCCCATACTCCAATACAAAATTAAAAGTTTAAAAAAGATAAAAATTTTTAAAAAATCCGGGAGCATAAGCCACTGGGTCTCCTTCATATACAAAGCTTTGGAAATCTTGCTCTGTGGCATGTGCCAATTCCCACTAAAAGACTGCTGCCTTCTATTAAGACAAAGACAGTCTAGGGGGCCAGTGCTGCATCCTAAATTGCCAACTGGGGAGAGACTTGGCATCTCTCATGCACCGTCAAAAGTAGAAACCCATTATCCTGTAGGAAAATCTTTTGATGTCTTCCCCTCAAAGGTGCTGTCTAAGAATTAGCCTCCTTCCCCCATCCCTCCATCCCCCAAACAAGTCAGGGATATGTGCTCAGATGCAGTGAAAGCTGGCAAGGGCTTCTGCGAGGTTTTTGTTTGTTTTCCCCTGACACCTAATTGAGGACCAGGAATGCATGTCACTTCTTCCCTCCATCTGTCCTCTTTCCCCTCTGAGAACTCTTAATCATTTTTAAAGTCCAATGAATAAAAAAAACAGGCCACACACTCACCCCCTAGAGATTACAGCACTGCTCTCTAAAAGTAGGCCTTGGTCATAAAGAAAACACTGCTGGATGGGGCAAAAGCCAACAGATTAGTGGGGATTTGCACCAGCCTAAGTAGGCTTAACTCCTAAGTGGCAAAGTGGCTTGAACAAAGATCCATCCGAATTCTGTTAGTGACTCCCATACAGGATTCTTTCTCCTCCTCCTCTCCTGTATGACTATCACCCCACCCCCATCCCTCCCATAAGATGCTGTCCTTCTCTGCCTCTCCTACTGTCAAGTGACTGAAAGAATAACATTTCCTGAGCTTCCTTCACTGAATTATTCATCTTTGCTGCCTGGGCATGACAAACTTCTCATTAAAAGCCCTGGGTGGGGGTCACCCCTCCCCCTGTCTCAGCCCACACAGCTACCAGGAGAAAGAGCCAAGAGGAGGAAGAGACATGGTGGCTGGGGTGGGAGATCCCCCCCAAAGGGCCTGTAGACAAAGTCCATGAGACCCGGGGACTCAGGAGGGTGATGGACGCAGGCAGGATCCTGACTCCATGGTGACCAGCGTGCTGGTCTGGGCCATTATCCTTCTTGAAAGCTTTGGACAAACACAAGAGGCCTGAGCCCACCATGCCTCTCAGTCTAAGACTGTCCAAGTGCTGAGCAGTCAAAGAAATAGTCATGACACTGAGGAGAACTCACCCCTGTCTCTGCCATCAGGACTCAGTAAAGTAGGACAAGTTATCCATCTTGATTGTACCTAGAGGGACAGAGCCATGCAGGGAAGAGAGTGGAGTGGGGACTGGAGACCTAATTTCCAGTTCCAGCTCTGCCATTAGCCAGCTGTGTGACCCTGGGCACACCACTTGGCTTTTCTGTGTCTGAGTTTTCACTTGTACAAGGGAGGCAGCACACACGGTGCGGTGATTCAGGGCGTGGGCTCTGGAGCCAGGCTGTCCGGGTTCACATCTCAGCTCTGTATGTGACAGTGACAAACCCATTTGGCCTGACAAAGCCTCAGTCCTCTTACTTGTAAAATGGGGACAACAAATAGTGCCCGCCTCAAAAGATTGCTGCAAACTGTACAGCAGCCAGCACACAGCCTTGAGAGACACTCAGAGACGGTTGCTACGTGCATCTCATCAGAGATCCTCATTCTCCAGAGTCTGATCTGTTCAAGTCACTGGGGCCTGGCTCTTCGTTCCAGAGGAAGCATGCCATTCTGGTGGTGAGGAGACGTGGTTTGCAGGTGGCCTGGGCCAGAATAAGGTGAAGGCACATCACGTGTGATGTTCTGCAAACCTTCGTGTGGCCCTCTTCATTTTGAGAAATCCTGGGGAACCCTGTGGTGGAGACCAGGGCTCCCAGGCTTCCAGGACATTTGCCCATGACTCTGCATAGGATAGAGTAAAGGCTGTGAAGGAGGAAAAATAATTTCCTCTCTATACTTCTAGGTTCTTGACTGAGGCCCCTTAGTTCACTTCAGTTCAGTCACTCAGTCGTGTCCGACTCTTTGTGATCCCATGGGCTGCAGCATGCCAGGCTTCCCTGTCCATCACCATCTCCCGGAGCTTGCTCAAACTCATGTCCATCGAGTCAGTGATGCCATCCAACCATCTCATCCTCTGTCACCCCCTTCTCCTCCTGCTTTCAATCTTCCCCAGCATCAGGGTGTTTTCCAATGAGTCAGTTCTTCACATCAGGTTCCCTGAGGCCTCTAGCTCTGTAATAAAAGACAGATTAACAGGAGAAAAACATACAGACTCTTTGGAACCTATGTACCTCCTGCATTCACGGGAGAGACCCAGGAAAATTGAGTGACTCTCCAAAATGGTCTAAGCCTCCAACTTATATACCATCGCCAGCTAAAAACAAAAGAAGATGATAAGGGAGTCGGGGAGAGCCAGTGATGGGAGATTTTCAGGAAAAGCTCAGGGAACAAGGGTAAGATTGTCATGCATATTTAACAATTGCTGTCTTCTCCACTGATAAAAGTTTCTTGAGATTAAGCCATCCTTCTCTTCCTGGTCCAGGAAGGGAGACTCCCTTACAAATGGAGATTTCCCTTATAAATGTAAATGTTTCTTACAATATAGTAACTTCTGCTAGGTTTCCAATGGTTTCCTAGCTCTGCTGTTCCTTAAAAATAACCAGCCTAAAATAATCCTTATGCCAAGGAGATATATTTTGAGGTGGTGAATTCTGTCCTTGCTCTGTGCCCACCCCTGGGGAGCCACAGCAAGGGAGGTCAGGGCCAGGGCAAGAAGTCAGCAAATCCAGGCCTCTCCTCCCCTGGCCTCTGGGTACTCAGACAACCAACCAGAAATGTGCAGCTTCCCTTGACCTCTTACCCCAGACCAGACTGCCTTGGCTTTGGTTTGCTTTCCATTTGGGGAGTCACCTATGATTCTGCCAAGATTTGGGAACCTACAGAGAAAGGGCCTGTGCTTCAAGCCATTAATGGTGTCATGAGCAACCTGGCCAATAGAGCAGCCAGGACTGGCCCCACAGAGGTTTGCCACTCAGCACTGTTGTCCAAGCTGGGGCTGCCACCAGTGCCTCCCCATTCATCCACCTATCCATCCATCCTTCCTTTCATCTCTCTACCCATCCATCCATGAACCAAGTCATCCTTCCATCTCTCCACCCATCCATCCATCCACCCATCCATCCACCCATCCTCCCATCCAACCACCCATCATCCAACCATCCATCTATCCATCCATCCTTCCATCCACCCACCTATCTACCCGCCCACCCACCCATCTATCCATCTACCCATCTATCCATACATCCATCCACCCATCCATCTATTCATCTTTCCATCCACCCACCCATCCATCCATCCATCCATCGACCCATCCATCCACCCATCCTTCCATCCAGCCACCCATTCATCCATCCATCCTTCCCTCTACTCACCTATCTACCCATCCACCCACTCATCTATCCATTTACCCTTCTATTCATCCATACATACACCTATCCATCCATGTACCTATCCATCCTTCAATTTACCACTCAACCATCCACCCATCTATCTACCCATCTGCCCATCTATCCATCTATCCATGTATCCATCCATCCATGCATTCATCTCCAAATATTTAGCTGCCACTTATCACCAGATGGTCAACACCAAAATCAGATTGATTATATTCTTTGCAGCCAGAGATGGAGAAGCTCTATACAGTCAGCAAAAACAAGACCAGGAGCTGACTGTGGCTCAGACCATGAACTCCTTATTGCCAAATTGAGACTTAAATTGAAGAAAGTAGGGAAAACCACTAGACCATTCAGGTATGACCTAAATCAAATCCCTTATGATTATACAGTGGAAGTGAGAAATAGATTTAAGGGCCTAGATCTGATAGATAGAGTGCCTGATGAACTATGGAATGAGGTTCGTGACATTGTACAGGAGACAGGGATCAAGACCATCCCCATGGAAAAGAAATGCAAAAAAGCAAAATGGCTGTCTGGGGAGGCCTTACAAATAGCTGTGAAAAGAAGAGAAGTGAAAAGCGAAGGAGAAAAGGAAAGATATAAACATCTGAATGCGGAGTTCCAAAGAATAGCAAGAAGAGATAAGAAAGCCTTCTTCAGCGATCAATGCAAAGAAATAGAGGAAAACAACAGAATGGGAAAGACTAGGGATCTCTTCAAGAAAATTAGAAGTACCAAGGGAACATTTCATGCAAAGATGGGCTCGATAAAAGACAGAAATGGTAGAGACCTAACAGAAGCAGAAGATATGAAGAAGAGATGGCAAGAATACACAGAAGAACTGTACAAAAAAGATCTTCACGACCCAGATAATCACGATGGTGTGATCACTGACCTAGAGCCAGACATCCTGGAATGTGAAGTCAAGTGGGCCTTAGAAAGCATCACTACGAACAAAGCTAGTGGAGGTGATGAAATTCCAGTTGAACTATTCCAAATCCTGAAAGATGATGCTGTGAAAGTGTTGCACTCAATATGCCAGCAAATTTGGAAAACTCAGCAGTGGCCACAGGACTGGAAAAGGTCAGTTTTCATTCTAATCCCAAAGAAAGGCAATGCCAAAGAATGCTCAAACTACTGCACAATTGCAGTCATCTCACACGCTAGTAAAATAATGCTCAAAATTCTCCAAGCCAGGCTTTAGCAATATGTGAACCGTGAACTTCCTGATGTTCAAGCTGGTTTTAGAAAAAGCAGAGGAACCAGAGATCAAATTGCCAACATCCGCTGGATCATGGAAAAAGCAAGAGAGTTCCAGAAAAGCATCTATTTATGCTTTATTGACTATGCCAAAGCCTTTGACTGTGTGGATCACAATAAAATGTGGAAAATTCTGAAAGAGATGGGAATACCAGACCACCTGATCTGCCTCTTGAGAAATTTGTATGAAGGTCAGGAAGCAACAGTTAGAACTGGACATGGAACAACGGACTGGTTCCAAATAGGAAAAGGATTTCGTCAAGGCTGTATATTGTCACCCTGTTTATTTAACTTATATGCAGAGTACATCATGAGAAACGCTGGACTGGAAGAAACACAAGCTGGAATCAAGATTGCTGGGAGAAATATCAATAACTCAGATATGCAGATGACACAACCCTTATGGCAGAAAGTGAAGAGAAACTAAAAAGCCTCTTGATGAAAGTGAAAGTGGAGAGTGAAAAAGTTGGCTTAAAGCTCAACATTCAGAAAATGAAGATCATGGCATCCGGTCCCATCACTTCATGGGAAATAGATGGGGAAACAGTGGAAATGGTGTCAGACTTTATTTTTTGGGGCTCCAAAATCACTACAAATGGTGACTGCAGCCATGAAATTAAAATGCGCTTACGCCTTGGAAGGAAAGTTATGACCAACTTAGATAGCATATTCAAAAGCAGAGACATTACTTTGCCAACAAAGGTTCGTCTAGTCAAGGTTATGGTTTTTCCTGTGGTTATGTATGGATGTGAGAGTTGGAGTGTGAAGAAGGCTGAGCGCCAAAGAATTGATGCTTTTGAACTGTGGTGTTGGAGAAGACTCTTGAGAGTCCCTTGGACTGCAAGGAGATCCAACCAGTCCATTCTGAAGGAGATCAACCCTGGGATTTCTTTGGAAGGAATGATGCTAAAACTGAAACTCCAGTACTTTGGCCACCTCATGCGAAGAGTTGACTCACTGGAAAAGACTCTGATGCTGGGAGGGATTGGGGGCAGGAGGAGAAGGGGATGACAGAGGATGAGATGGCTGGATGGCATCACTAACTTGATGGACGTGAGTCTGAGTGAACTCCGGGAGTCGGTGATGGACAGGGATGCCTGGTGTGCTGCGATTCACGGGGTCGCAAAGAGTCGAACACGACTGAGCGACTGATCTGATCTGATCTGATCTATCCTGTGCCTGGCCCTGTACCAGGTTCTGTGGGAACTCAGTAATGAGAACAACACAGGCCTGGACCTAAGGGAGCTTACAATCTATTCAGGGGAGGGGAGGGGCTTTATGAGGAGCCACACACATGGATGTGAGATTACAGATTGTGATAAACAGAAAGAAATAGAGAGGTGTTCTGAATGCCTGTAAGAGTAGGAATCCAAGGGAAAAGCCCAAAGAGGTGATGCTTAGGCCTGACCCCAAGGGAGAGAAGGCACCAGGCAGGCAGTGATTGAAGGGAGAGGATGAAGCAGGGCCGAGTTGTGTCCCTGACCCGGGCCAGGGTGTTTCCAAGCCCTTTGCCTTGGTGGGTCAGGCTCTGGGTTCTGGATTCCCATTGACTTTCACTTGACAAACAAACTCTCTGACTGCTACCACCACGGCTTTTCAGTACTGAGCCCTCAGACCATGAGCCTCAGAGTCCAAGAGAAAACTTGATATAGGTACGTGCCTGAGCTGCACAGCCCACAGAGACCTGAATTTAGCAGGTCATGGTGGACTCAAGTATTTGCATTTTTAATAAGGTCTCCAGGTGGTTCTAAGTATATTGGACTTGGAGAATCTCTTTACATTCTAGAGCATGAGGGAGATGGTTTGGTGGCAAAAACAAAATTATTGAATTATTGTTTATATTTATGAGCCTGGGTTAAAAGTGACTCTCTCAAGAGCCTTCTACAGTCCCTGACAGGCTCTAAAGATATCTTGGGCTTTCTGAATGGGCTTTTTCTTAGGGCTCCCACATGTCCCAGTTTACTGGGACTCTCCTTGTTATATAATTGAAAGTTCCATGTACCAGGAAACCCCTCAGTGTCAGCAAACCAGGGTGGTTGATCACCTTATTTTCTTAGAGAAAAGCACTCCTAGATTTACCCTGGAAAAGAAGGAGTCACTAGAATAAGAGATCCCACCCATATCTGGCCAAAATGCTCCCTAACCTGCTAAACCTGCCTTCTTATCTCTCTGCAAAGAGCCGCACAGCATACTTCTCCTTCCATTCCCCAGCGTACACTCTCGCTCCTTTTGTCTTCTGGACAAATATCATTTCCAAAAGAAGGAATGACAAGCCAGCAGGTCCCACAGCATATCCAAAATTTGGAGATGGAAATACCAAAGCTGCACCGAAGGCTAAGCCCTGGACTTAGAATCTAGAGCAGAAAGAAGCTATCAGCTGCCAGATTCACAGAGTAATTGAAAAGAAGACATATAGCATCACCATGGCAACTAGCCTCCAAAAGCCCCCAGCACCTGCTCCTTTCTATACAAGATTTCCCCAAACAGGAATATTTCTTACTTCCTTGTTTTTCTTTTCAATAAAGATGTTAATTTTATTTCCCCTCATTTGTGCTTAATGTTCCAGTAGCAAGTTAGCTTTTCCCTGGCTCTCCAGCCCCTCCCTGTCTCTCCCAAACCTTTTCTTCTCCTCTCTCACCAGCTTCCGCTCCCCGCCTGTCTATCTTCTCTGATTTATTCTGTCTGTCCTCACAACTTCCTGTCCCCCCACCTCCAAGGAATATTTCTAACCTAAGCCCTCATCCAGAATATTTTATCAGCTGCAGTTCTAACTCCCTAGCAAGCACTAGTCTTTGTTCTGGGTGAGGGCTAGATGGTACTCCCTCCAAAGCCCACCTACTCTGTTCTGGTACCCCCAGCTGAAGGGGCACAGTGCAGCAAAACCACTTCAGCCCACAGAACAAATGAAGGAACAAAAGGGCTCCAGGGCCAAGACTAATAATAGCTTACCTAGTGCTACCTATGTGTCTGGCTCTTGGCTAGAGTCTATTATCACATTTCATCTTCACGACAACCCTGATGGCACAGGTTTTGTTTATCATCTCACTTAGCAGATGAGGAAACAGAGGTTTAGACTGGTTAAGTCACTTGTAGAGGGTCAAACAGCTAGTAAGTGATAGAGCTAGGATTTAAACCTAGTCAGTCAGGTGGTGCTACTGGTAAAGAACCTGAATGCCAATGCAGGAGACATAAGAGACATGGGTTCAATCCCTGGGTTGGGAAGATCCCTAGAGGAGGGCATGGCAACCCACTCCAGTATTCTTGCCTGGAGAATCCTCACGGACAGAGGAGCCTGGCGGGCTACAGTCCATAGAGTCGCACAGAGTCGGACACAACTGAAGAGGCTTAGCATGCACGCAGTCTAATGCCAAAAAGCTGCTCTTTTCACAATGACTTTCAGAAACTGTTTGGGGAAGACGATTCTGTCCTGATTCACTGAATGGGAATGGGAATCCAGGTATGCCCTCTAATCAGCATTATTTGGAGGGAGTGGTCAATAAAAAGGTCCTGGGTAACAGTACCTGCTCCCTTGAATCTGCTTAGATCCAAGGGAGCAGTGTAACAGAAAGTGAAATGGAGCAGGACCCTATCGTCCTTGACACCCATACCCCCACCATGACCTCTGCCTGCCTTTTATCTGTGGAAAACTTCTGTCAAACAATAAGTTTAATCACAGAGGTGAGAAGTGTGGAAACAAAGGAAAACAGTCAAAGGAGACTAAATAATAGTTATGTAGTCATTAAGCATAGTCAAGAATATAGTTCTTTCCCGAGGGCTATAGATAATATTCTGAGCCAAATCCTGTGAGTTGTCTTACAGATACTGAAACCCCAGGTAGAGAAGTTAAATACATGATGACCAGACTGTACCCAGGACATGAGCTGCCACAGTTCTGAGAACAGGTCTCAAAGAAATGGGAACAAATGGACCCTGGAACTGAAAATGAACTGTACCTAAGACAGTCAAGATGATGCTGATCAGACTACTGATGACCAATTTGAAGATGACTGTCAGAGTTGTGCTGTTTCTACATGCAGCACCCTGCGGGGCTGGGGTCGGCCTTTGGACAAATGTCCACCACCTTCCCCCCACTCAGTTGCGGAGTTGCCAGCATCTGAAATAAAGCAAACTTTCCTTTCCACCAGCCTGTCCTGTTTATTGGCCTTTGAGCGACGAGCAGCCAGATCCCACACACTCTTTTGGTAACAAAAGGACAACAAGGGAGTTGAATAACACTTTTTTCATTCATCCAACACATTTAGCTAATATTTCCCATGAACCAGGCTCTACTCAGCCTATCCATAGGCCTCTGTGTTGTTGTGGAAAGACTGGTGCTAGGAGCTCTGTGGATGAGGCCTGGCTCTCCACTTGTCACCTCTGAGCCTGTTTCTGGGAATACTAGTACTTGTGAGTTAACAAAAATTATGGCTCTGAAAGTGTCTGACATGAGAGCAGTCAACCTTGTAGAGGCAAAATCACTTCTACATGGAAAAGTTCCACTGAAACAAAGGGATGTGGTGCTGAACTCTACCACAGACGGGATGGGTCCAGGGATGCTGGATATGTGCTAAGTCACTTCAGTAGTGTTCAACTCTGTGTGACCCCATGGACTCTAACCCTCCAGGCTCCTCTGTCCATGGGGTCCTCCAGGCAAGAATACTGGAGTGGGTTGCCATGCCCTCATCCAGGGTGTCTTCCAGCCCAGGGATCGAACCCACATCTCTTATGTCTCCTGCATTGGCAGATGGGTTCTTTACCACCAGCACCACCTGGGAAGCCCAAAAGAAGATTCTGGGACCCCTACCCACTCTCTTAGGAGTGGGCACTCTCAAAGCAAGGATCCCCAAGGCTGCCCATGGTATCACCTATTTGCATCTTGGAGTGCACAGCTTCCCCTTTCCAGATCCTGTGGCCAAAGAAGAGACCCAAGCCTTTGTAGTACACAGCGTTTCGATCTGACACCAATCTTCTACAGTGATGAGGTCTCTGTGTAAATATGCTGCTGAGGCAACATTATTTTTAACATTATCATTATTAGAGTGGGAGCTTGTGTGCCCAGGCTTGCAAGGGAAGCTGACCCTATAGAACAGGGATTAAAGAAATGCTTTGGGTAAGGGGGGAGCAGGATGCCAAGAAATTCTAAGGAAATCCAATCATTTTGTTTTACTATTTTTCTCTCTCCTCTTTTCATCTCTCATTTCTTACCTCATTTCTGTATTTTTTTTTTTTTTGGTTTTGTTTTTTTGGAAGACAATGAGTTACTGAGTAGACAGTGGAAAAAGAAGCTCGGGTGTGCATAATTTAGCTGACTTGTGGCTTAATTAAAGGGATTCCCTTGGCCCTGCTGCTGAGCCTTTACACCAGAGTAGCAACTCAGGAAGACATCTTGCCTTGGCCTGTGCTTGGTCAGGATGACTCGTGGCTGTGAGGTACAGGGAAGAGGGTAGGTGTACACACGTGGACCTTGTGGAGAGGGCCAGGGGAAAACATCAGAAAGCACAGAGCACAAAACAGAGAAATGGTCTGGGCTTCCAATAGAAGGCAAGAATGTGATGGGGAGCAACTCTCGGGGGCCAGAGTTTCTGAGGTCGACTCCAAGCTCTAAACCAAATAGCTAGCTGTGCCAAGCTTCTGCACAAAGATGATAGAGGCAGCTTTAGAGTCAACTAGGGAGTACTCTTGCCTGGAAAATCCCATGGACGGAGGAACCTGGTAGGCTGCAATCCATGGGGTCGATAAGAGTTGGACACGACTGAGCAACTTCACTTTCAATTTTCACTTTCATGCACTGGAGAAGGAAATGGCAACCCACTCCAGTGTTCTTACCAGGGATGGGGGAGCCTGGTGGGCTGCCGTCTCTGGGGTCGCACAGAGTCAGACACGACTGAAGCAACTTAGCAGCAGCAGCAGCAGCAGCAGCAGGGGATTCCCAGGTGGCGCTAGTGGTAAAGAACCTGCCTGCCAATGCAGGAGACAAAAGAGGCATGAATGTAATCCCCAGGTCAGTAAGATCCCCTGGAGGAGGGCATGGCAACCCATTCCAGTATTCTTGCCTGGAGAATGCCAAGGACAAAGCAGCCTGGTGGGCTACGGTCCATGGGGTCACAAAGAGTCTGACATGACTGAGCAACTGAATACACACACACACACACACACACACACACACACACACACACACGTTAATTGCAGCCATGATTCATCTGGTGGATAAAAATCTCCCCTTACTAGGGTGGAGGCAACTTCACCACTAACCACAGCAAAGTTTGATTTAGACAGAAGTATTGATTATGGACTGTACCTTAATGTTCTAAGGATCTGGTTTGTTCTCACTTGACTAGAGCAGTCAGTCGAGGGGGAAAGCATGCCTGACTTTGACTCTTGTTTGACCTTTGGGGGAAAAAAAAGGCCTATTCCACAGCCAAGCTCACCAGTATTTAGGCTAGGGAAAGTGCAATTTCTTCCTTCAAAAGCCTCCAGAGTGGCCTTTGATTCATAGGAAGGCAGGATGCTGTCCTTTCTCCAATCTGCACTCAACCCCTGGAAACAGGGGGATCTGCATGGCAGAACCAAGAACCATGATGAATCAATGATTCTTTACTTCCTATTCCCCCTTTCTTAAAATGAAGAGGCCTACCCTAATCCTCACTTGGGATCAGTGGACTTCAGTTGATCTCTGCAAGACACTCTGAACTCGAAGGTAAGTAGAGATCTGAGTAAGTCCAGAGCAGTGGATAGGCCAGAGTCTGAATATAGAATTGGATATGAGAGAGACATCTGAACATTTCCTGGATGCTGACTACAAAAAGAAGCCTAGTTTCATCTCTGCTTTAGTCTATCTTATTGGTTGGCTTGAGTTTCACCAACTTGTAAACCTAATATCTTTATGTTTAAAAACTGGAAGTGGGATGAGAGTAGAGGTACAGTGAAGACATGAACTGTGTTGTGGGCCTTTATTTTCCCATCTGTAGCATGGATCTAGGAAGAAGCAATCATAGCATATCAAATTGAAACAAAGAGTTAAAGACAGTGAAATGTCTCTAATAATAGTTATGAATCTCACCAACTTGTAACAAAAAAAATCTTCTCTGCCTCTGACAAGTTGGAAGCACTTTGAATGCCAGAAATTTCTCTACAGAGTAACTAGAATCCCTTTAAAGTCTCCATGGAGATCAGAGAATCCTCTCAGAGTAAGGGGATGAGGAGGGCACTTTGGCATCATTAGAGTCTATGGTGGACTCAGTTTCGCCACAGGCACTGGCCTTCTTAGCACTGATTAACAGCTTCTCCAGGATTTGTTCTATGATGTGAGGAGTATCTTGTTAGTTTCACTTTATCTGGTAATATTCTGACTGCTTGATTGAGCTTGGATGGAATTCTAAGCCATCAAAAGAGACCCACTTCAAATTCTCTCCCTCTGGTAACTCAGAATGAGCTGAGCTCCCCTGCCTGTGCTTCCAGTTTCCTCCTAGATGCTTCTCTGAAGAGTGAAAATATTTGTCCCTACTCAGTGGGCCTTCTAAACAGTCCTCGTGTACTCTATTCTACCATTTCATAGGCCTGGTTCTGTACATGGAAAATAAGTTGGTCTCCCAAATGTTCTTGCTTAAGGTAATGCAACTGAGCAGACTTCCCTGGCTCCGTGCCACTGCTTGCCTGAAAATGTCAAGACCTCAGCATCCTATTTGTCTCTCCTGAAACCAGACCATAATTGAGGCTGGTTGTACTGGGTTTGCAGTTGTGAAACAGCACCTGCCTTTGACTCAGCAGTGGGCACACCACTGTGGAAAGTGAGGGGATTATAGAACACGTGGGATGGTAGAAAGGCAATGTGAAGGTTACAGAAAGAAACTGACAATGGGCAGGAAAAAGAAGTCAGAGTTCTCAAAGCCACGCTGTCTCGGTGTTGGAAGATGATGTTGCTGACCGTGCAGGAGAGGGTGACAGCAAAAGCTGGTATGCGTGACCTGCTAAGGTTTGTTCTCTGATTAGCAGCTCGGGTGACTCTTTGCAAGTGCCTGTCATTGATTAGGATCTGTCGCTTTGGGCCATATGCTGCATAACTTTCACAAAAATGAATTAACCCACTCCGTAAACAGAGAATTGGTTCAATTTAGCACCTTACCAAGGGATTCCAATTTTTCTGTGTAAGTGACTGTGGTGAAAAGGGCTTCATTAGTGCAGTGTATGAAGAAACCACAGTCACAAATCAAAGAACAAGATCCACTTGCACTCAGGAAGGAAAGGACTACTCACCACACCCCAACTTCATCATACTCCACGGTCACACTTTTGGATGATAATTGCTGGCAGCAAGGCATCATCTTCAGACTATCAAGAAGTGCTGTGTGTGCATACATAGACGTGTGTATATTCAGATGATGAAGACTACAAGAGTGTACAATTAAACTAGTGTATCTTTTCTAATGTAAAATTCTAGTCTTTGTCGTATAAAATTGGCTAATCTAACTATAACTATGTGCTTAGTTTCATTAATGCAAATTCTGCATATTTCTATGTACAGTCAGCAGTTAAATTCTTCCTCACTCCAGTGTCGAGTATCCTATTGCAGCAGACATTGAATTTATTCATCAGTTCAGTTCAGTTCAGTTCAGTCGTTTAGTCGTGTCCGACTCTTTGCGACCCCATGAATTGCAGCATGCCAGGCCACCCTGTCCATCAACAGCTTCCGGAGTTCACTCAAACTCATGTTCATTGAGTTGGTGATACCATCCAGCCATCTCATCCTCTGTTGTCCCCTTCTCCTCCTGCCCCCAATCCCTCCCAGCATCAGAGTCTTTTCCAATGAGTCAACTCTTCGCATGAGGTGGCCAAAGTATTGGAGTTTCAGCTTGAGCATCATTCCTTCCAAAGAACACCCAGGACCGATCTCCTTTAGGATGGACTGGTTGGATCTCCTTGCAGTCCAAGGGACTCTCAAGAGTCTTCTCCAACACCACAATTCAAAAGCATCAATTCTTCGGTGGTCAGCTTTCTTCACAGTCCAACTCTCACATCCATACATGACCACTGGAAAAACCATAGCCTTGACTAGATGGACCTTTGTTGGCAAAGTAATGTCTCTGCTTTTGAATATGCTATCTAGGCATGGGAAAATCAAAAAAAAAAAAAAAAAAACAAAAAAGACTGGAGGACAGACAGAAAGACAAACTGAAAGAAAGACAGAAAGAAAAACCAAAGACAGAGGAGAGAGAGAGGGGAAGAGAGCAGAGAGAGAGAGACAGAGAATGAAGCCTGAGTAATTGAAGACAACTTAGAGAAGCATAACAGCAACAGTGCTAAGATTGCCCTTAATCCCCCTAAATATCCTAGTGAGGAAGGTGCTTATTAGCAGTCACAGACAAATATGTATGCACCACCAGAGTTACTCAAATTGACCCAGACATGTATATTCTGTTTAGGGTTGGATTATTGGAGGAAAAGCTTCTTGGGAGGGTGTCTAGCAGGTGATGATCAGTTGTGATGTGACTAGCAGACAGATTCTGGAATACATGGAAATGAAACTGATTCCTGTCTGCTGAAAAGTCATCTCTCTTTTTTTCATTTTAATTTATTTATTTTTAATTGAAGGATAATTGCTTTACAATATTGTGTTGGTTTCTGCCACACATCAACATGAGTCAGTCAGTCTCTCTTCTTTGTAAAATTGAAGTATAGTTGATTTATATCATGTTAGCTTCAGGTATACAGTACAGTGATTCATATGTATATATACATATGGAGGCTTCCCAGGTGACTCAGCAATAAAGAATCCACCTGCAATGCAGAAACCACAGGAGACACAGGTTTGATCCCTGGGTCAGGAAGATCCCCTGAAGGAGGGCATGGCAATCCACTCCAGTATTCTTACCTGGAGAATTCCATGGATAGAGAAGCCTGGCAGGCTACAGTCCATGGGATCACACAGAGTTGGACACGACTGAAGCGACTTGGCACACATGCACACACATGTATATGCAGATGTATAGATACATTCCTTCTTAGATTCTTTCCCCTTATAGATTACTACAAAATATTGCGTATAGTTCCTTATGCTATACAGTATGTCCTTGTTGGTTTTCTATTTTCTTTGATTATCTATTTTATACATAGTATTGTATATATGTTAATCCCAAACTCCTAATTTACCTAATTTACTCCTCCCTCTACCCCATTTCCCTTGTAGTAACCGTAAATTTGTTTTCTATGTCTGTTTTTGTTTTGTAAATAAGTAAATAGACATTTCTTTTTTTCTAGGTCATATAATAAATGCTCAGCTCAAATGCTTCAAGAGGTTCTCAAGCCCTAGGTAAGGCACTGCTAATGACCCATGCACAGAAGCTTCTTCGGGAGGCAATTACATCATTACCCTACTGGAACATAAGCTACACAGGAGCATGGACCTCGTCGGCTTTGTTCACTGTTGCATCTACAGCACCTAGTATCTGGCGTTTGATGCATGGTCAGTAAATATTGAAGTGCATGCATGATTTGTGGAAACACAATCCATACCACGCAGTAAATGTTTATTCATCTTTCCAAATTCTTTGGCTTTTATGTCATATAAGGTCTTCACCCTTTACACATCATAGATGATCACAATCCCCAAATGAGTGAAATAAGATTTTCATGAACACAGTCACCAGCAAATAACCAACTTACTTTTGAAAAGAGGTGTGACATGGTCATATTATCCTTGAAAAAGAACATTCAAGAGCCAAGAGACAAGGAGAGTCAATGCAAGCTCCGGGCAAACCTTAATGCAACACTCCTGCATGCCTAGTGAATTGTTCTCAAGTGGCCAGTGGGATGAGTAATGATGCTGAGAGCCCAGCAGGGGAAAATGGTGCCAATCAGGATGCTAGTCAATACACTGTCCCTGCCTGGAGCCCCATTTCTCTGTTGTTCCTTAGACACTGAACAGAGAGCTAGTGACAGAGGTAGGAACATTGCTCACTATGCTATCCTGGTGCTGATTCCTCTTGTCTCTGAGGACTGAGAGGAGCTCAGTCATTCCCTCCACAGGTTCCCCCAAATTCAGACACCCCAGGCTTTCTCTGCAAAGCCTGTACCAGAAATATAAAAGAAGGAAAGCTAATCTTGTAGATACTGGACTTAAACTGATCACTCTCCAAAGTCTTAGGAGAAGAGCACTGAACATGTCTAATACATCTGTTCTTTTGTTCTTTCTCCTTCCTTCCTCCAGCTGAATTGAGGCCTGTGAAACTCCCATCACCATTACTCACACACACTATGCCTATCTCCTGAGTCTGAAGGGTGTGAAGGTTTCCTGCCTCGGCTGGCAGCGCTCCCTCAGGACCGAAAGTTGAGCCCCCACTTTTGAGTAAAGGCCACTTTCTACTTCAGTAAGTGGGATAGGTGGTGGGATGGGCAAGTTGGATCCAGCAAGGGGTGTCAAATGACTCTCCAACTCTGTTACATCCTCTGATGTGGAAAATGACCCTGAAAAGAAAAACTCATACACAGCAATAAGATGCAACCTTGGTCCTTGGAGAACCAACCGAAATGCCCCAGTCCTTGTCAGAAGATTTTTAGAAAGACATCTGACTTTTATTTCACATATGCCCCCAATTTCTTATCCTAATACTTCTTAAAAGTAGCTAATGCTTTGAGAGTTTCCTCAGACTGGGGGCACAGTCTAACTTTTTAAGTACCCCACAGGCCACTTTCTACTTCAGAAAGTGGGATAGGTGGTGGTATAGGCAAGTTGGGTCCAGGAAGGGATCCCAAATGACTCTCCAACTCTGCCCCCAAAATTAAGCTCTAGAAGTCACTGAATTCATCAAATGATACCCATCCCCACACAGACATGCAGTTCCTCAGACTGAGATATCAGAAGCCTCCTTGTCAAGAGGGCACAATTGTAAATTTCCTTGCATCAGGCTGAAACATGACAGACTCTTTCCCAGGATGAAACATTTATTAAAAGCATGTGCTTAATTCATTTTTAGCAGCTCAGTAGTTTTCCTAGATGAAATAAGTATCTTTCATTCTGAAAAACATTTTGTTTATTGTAGCTTCTACCCCATCTCCAGGCTGCAATCCAGCCAGTTCTCATGGCCAATGGGGCTGCCAATTGCAAAACAGGAAAAGAGGGCAATACATTCTGGAACATGCAGACTCATGTACACCATAGTTCTATAATAACAAGAGAGGAAGTTTAGGGGGCAAGGCTGGACACAACTTTGTGCCCCTCCCACATTAGAAAATGCTGAGGCCATCTTCAGAAAGTGTGGCTTCCTATTAGTAGAGGGAACTCTTGGATGGGCGGGCTTTCCAGGTTGCACAGTGGTAAAGAATCCACCTGCCGAGTTGGGAAGATCCCCTAGATTCTTGCCTGGAGAATCCCATGGACAGAGGAGCCTGGTGGGCTATAGACCATGAGGTTGCAAAGAGTCGGACACAACTGAGCACACATACACACACTCTTGGATGGGCATCTCCCCTGCTTCTTATCACCTCCTAGGAGTAGCTTATCCAGTTCTTTGCCTCCCTGGCCTCCCTTCTTCTCCCAAAGAGTCAGTTTTCAGCACCTTTGGAAAGCTCTATCCCTTCAACATGCCAGCCAGACCCTTGGTCATGGCTGTAAGCTCTCATGAGAGTCTTTCCTCCCCAGAAGCTGACCTCGCTGTGTTCTCAGCACTCAGGGATCCCACGGGACACACAGGGGCTGAGACCCAAGACAATAGACCAGTGGACCAGTCCCCAGGGGCCTGTGCCTTCCATTAGCCAAGAATCCCAGATGACTGAGAGTGAGGCCACAGGCCTAAGGGGCAAGAGAAGGAAAATTGCTTTCTCATTTCCCTTTATTACTATTACCTCATGCCAGCCCTCTCTGTGCGTCAGGCTTATCATTCTCATTTGACAGAGAAAGAGACAGAGGCATCAGCTTGGGGAAGTGTCTCTGGGTGCCTGGGATGCCTCTTCACAAAGGTTCTCTAGTGGCCTGGGATGTGCCTTGCTCTGGACTAGGCCCTGGGGACTGGGTGGATCACGTGGCTCTGCCCTTAGGAAGTTCATGGGGTGTATAGTGGGGAAAGAGTCAAGTAAGCGGGTGGCTGTAACCAAGTGTGATGGATGCCGTGAATGGGAAGGCGAGGGTCCTGTGGGAACACATTGGAGGGTCTCCTAACCCAGAACCAGGGGGCGACAGGAGCAGTCCACAAAGTCTTCCTTGAGAGGGTGACAGCAAAACTTAGTCCAGAAGAATAAGAGTGGAGGGAAGAGGGCTCTGGCAGACGAACAATTTCTGAAACAACCTGAATGCTGGAGAGACAGGGGATTCTTGGTGCAGCACTGGCGGAGGAGCAGAGGGACCAGGTCATGCCACTCCCTGAACTTCAGCTTGAGAGCCATAGGGAACAGTTGAGGCAGGGGAAATGACATGATCAGGCTTGTCAGAGGGAGCGAATTAAACAAAGAATCAAGTGCCTCTGCTTCCCGTTCCCCCTTAGCATCCTAGCCTGGAGCTCAGCCCTGAGAGGTGCTGTAAGGCTTGGTTCCTGGCCAAGGACTGGGGGTTGTGATGCTTAGAGAAAACAAGGTGGGAGGGTAAGCAGATGATAGACCCACTAAAAATGTTTCTAGGTAAATTAATACTTTGTATTTTGTATTTACTGGCCATATAGGCATGATTGGAGGCTTATAATTTTTCCAGTCCCAATTCTAAAAGCCCAGCTCCCCCATCAACATTTCAGTGTGTAATCTTTAAAATCCTCTTCTTTCCTTTACACTGGTTGTTTAAAAATTCCTCTTTAATAATAACACAGCCACAAAGGAGATGCAGCACAAGTTCTACTCATTGTAGCCTTGTCTTTAATCCCTCTAAGTAGCTGATGGATCCTGTTAGAAGAGCACACAGTCTCCACACATCCCTCTCTGGTGGGGCTCAGGTATTGACCCTAAGAAAGTGGCACCCACCTCGCCCCCGGCCCAGCATACCCTCAAGAACTCAGAAGAGCTGTCATAAGAGTTTCCACTGAAGAAAACATGAAAACATTTGGCTTCTCATGACCACAGCTTAAAAGGAGAGAGTGAGAAAATGGGAGGTTGAGATAGAAAACAAATGGGAATGGAGAGAAAGTGAGGGTGAAAGAAGGGGGGAAACAGACCTAGAAGGTGAGACCAGAAAAGAAACAGGGAGGGAGATGCAGAGAGTATGGATGAAGGAAAGCTTCAGAAAGAGAGGGAGGAAGAAAGAAGAGAAAAGCGAGAGAGGAAGCGATAGTGGATGAGGCACTCAGAGATGTCCTAGACCAGAGCGGTTCAGGTGGTGCTGAGCAAGTTTGGGGAAGGGTTGACAGGAAAAGAACTGTTCAAGCAGCCGTACTCTGTAAGCAAATGAGAAGCAAGGAGGGGTGGGTGGTCCGCTCTCCCCAGCTCTCTCCTCCATCCTAAGCTTTGGGGGTGCCAGGTCATTGCTCTTGGTCCCCTTGACTCTTCCAAAGCTTACAAAGCCTGCTGTGTGCCAGGCTTGCCCTGCCCCAGCTTCTGCCCTATTCCTCCTCACAGCCTAGCCAGTCTGGGGAAAGAGGGGTTCCAGAGAGCTACAGAGAGCCCACAAGCTCAGCAGAGATGACCTGAGGGAGGGAAGTAGGCAGGAAAGAGGATGTGCAACTATAAGGATGAAGGAGATGGAGCAAGTAGGCAGACAGACAGACTGACTGATAGGCAGGCAGACATAGGAAGAAGCCTCCTAAGTTCCTGTGCATCATTCATCCCCCTGTCTCCATCCAGAGAGTTGAGGAAAAGCTGCCCCTTCCCTTCCCCTCCTCCTTCTTGCCTCCTGGCAGCCCTTAAACTGTCACCTGGAGAATACCCAGTGGCTCTGCCTAAACCCTCTCAGGTCGTTTCTCCCCCTTACAAAAAATCATTAAGACTAGAGTTTGGCCCCCGCTTGGCTCCAGGCTAAAAGGGAAACTGCTGGGGAGGTGGGGGAAGCAAGGCAGCTTGCCGGCACTCCTCCAGCCCGAGAGTTAGAAGCTGGACAGAGCACCTCCGGCCCCTCTCCAGGCTGCAGCGGCAGCCCAAGCTCCTCCCCGGCACACAACACACACGGACTCGCTCTGAACCCGACTCCAGCTGCCGGCGACTGTGCCTTTAAATTGCTGCTTTCTAGAGGGTGCATCTCAGGGGGAGGTGGGAGGGAGGGAAACATCTTCATACAGTCTCCCTCCCCCATCTCCTCCAAGACTCTCCGGGGTTTAGAGAGTGATTGCTTCCCAAAAAGAATCTCCTTCAGCACCCCGGCAGGCAGGCAGGCTGAGGCCCTCCGGAGCCCCAGGCGAGCTCGAGCAGGAGCCGGTGGGGTTATCTGTGTCAGGATCACTTCCAGGGGAATAGTTCTGGCCCCCTGACTGAGAGGGACGGGGCAAAGAAGAGAGAAGTGGGGAGAGAGCACGCCACTCCTAGCCCGGCCCCCCTCAGGTTCCCTGCGAGAGCGGCCTGAGCAGGAAGAAGGATCTGTACTTTCGGCGTTCCTGCCCCGGGTATCCCCTCTCACCTTGGCAGCCAGGCTGAGAAAAGGACTCCAGGGTCCCCACAGGATGACAACTCTTGTTCCAGCTACCCTCTCTTTCCTTCTCCTCTGGACCCTGCCAGGGCAGGTCCTCCTCAGGTGAGCTGAGTGGGGGTGAGAAGGAGATGCATGCAAACACCGGCTGGGGAGGGGGGCAACTGGGGCTCCGGCAGAGTTTCCTTGAAGTTTGCCAAAAGCCCATGGATAGTATGGCTCCAGAGGCGGACTCACTCACCTCCACTGAGATCCCAGGAGCCTTTTGTGAAGGATGTCAAAGCCCCAGAGGTGATGGGGAGGCTTCTGCGGGTGAGAGCTTCCTGGGTCAGGGTAGGGGCTAGGAGTGAGCCCCTGAACAGAAGCCATCTGTCCTGCCCTCCAACCCTATCTCCCTCCCAACTTGACCACATGCTCCTCAAATCCTTAAAAATGACACCAACCTCTGCCAGCTGCTCACCCAAAAGGTTACAACGAGCCAGGATTTTCCCCAAACCACATTAGGATGAAGCCGGGCTGATCAAAGCTGGCCCCTCTGCACTCTCCCTACCCTGCCCAGGGAACACCTGGCTGCTCCCTGGAGTGGTGCTATGTGGCCATCATTTCCTGGACTTTGGGGCAAGACAAGCTTTGGGCTCCCTATAAATGCCCCCCCCCACCGATTCCCACTTTTCTCATTAGCTGGTGCAGGGGGCAGGGGCAGTCTAGGTGGACAGGGGAAGCTAGGTGGACAGGGGATGCTGGAGGAAAGATGGCTGTGCCCTGGGCTGAATTGGTCAGAAGAGTGCCTCCCAAGGTGGAGGTGGGTGAGTGCCACCGCAATATCATCCTCCTCTTCATTCAGGGAGCACCCCAGGACTGCTTGCCTCTGAGGAGCCTCTTTCTCATGTGCTGGCAGACACGAGTGGGCAGGCAGGCAGGGATTCAGTGGGATTGGCAGGGAGGGAATAAACTTCTTCAGAGTGAAAAGGAGCCCAAAGTAGAATGGCAATGGTAGCTCAGCTGGAGCTGATATGAGGATGCAGGCAGAAGGGGGCACCCAGCTGGCATTTGCTGGCCCTGATGGAGGGGAAATTATACTAAGGCCCAGGCTTTGGTGGCAGCAAAGCCCTCTTGGTGATTAGAGCAAGGTTAGCCCTTAGAAAGTCTTGAGCCCAAGTCCTTCATTGAACTTATGGAAACTGAAGCCTAGAGAGGGCAGGTGACCTGGCCAAGGTCATTTGGGCACCCAATAACAGAATTGGAGTTCTCCCCCCTACCCCACCCCAGGGCCTTCCATGAGAAAGGTTTCCAGCTCTGGAGCCTCCTGAGTCCTGCCAGTGTTTGGAACTTTCCAGGAATGAATGGGAGAAAGGAGAGTCTACACACCGTGACTCTGCTCTCAGGTCCACAAATGAGGTAGCCCTGGAAAAGATGGGCTGCCACGGGGGTTGAGGCCCAAGACAGCTGAGTTCACAGCCAGTCCTGGGACTGGGGCCAGTGGGAGAGATAACATGAGACTGGAGCTGAGGACGGTGGCAAGGCTCTGGCTGCTCCACACTCAGGTCCACGTGGCCTCCCTGGGGGCGGGGGGCAGACGGCAGGCGGCCAGCAGCAGCACCTGGCCAGTGTGGACGTCCCATGGTGAAGCCACGGACGACTTCTGCTTGCACCAGCGCCTCCTTGGATTTTCAGAGCATGCTTAAGCCACCTGCTCTGGCAACCCCTGCTCAGGGCCAAGGTGGCCTCTGTTCCCAGGGTAAGAGCTTCCTCTTGCTCTTAGGATTTGAGAAGGCAGGACTCTAGGGGTCAGAGTGAGGCTGCCACTGACCTTCCCCAACTCTGGTTCCTTGGCAGCCTGCCTGGGGCTGCTTGTATCTTAGTACTACAGTAGATAGACTTAGGTTTTTTTTTTTTTAATTAATTAATTTATTTTAATTGGAGGATAATTACTTTACAATATTGTGATAGTTTTTGCCATACATCAACATGAATCAACCATAGGTATACATGTGTCCCCTCCCTCCTAAACACCCTCTCACCTCCCTCCCCACCCCACACCTTCAGGTTGTCACAGAACACCAGCTTTGGGTTCCACGTCATATATCAAACTCCCACTGGTTATCTATTTTACATATGGTAATGTATATGTCTCAATACTATTCCTCAAATCATTCCACCCTCTCCTTCTCCCACTGAGTCCAAAAGTCTGTTCTTTACCTCTGTGGATAGGCTTAGTTTTGAAGTCAAGAGCTCTGGGTGGGAATCTTGGCTTTACCATTTAGAAACTGTATGATCATGAACAAATTGCTCCATCTTGCACTCCTCACCTATAAAAGGAGGATAATAATGGTACTTATTGAGAGGACTCATGTGAGAACTCTACTAGATAAAGCGTTTAGCATGGTGCCTCAGCTATTTTTATTACTATATCAGTCACTGGCAGGTGCATAGATTTACTGGGAAGGAGGAGCCCACTGTCTCAAAGGAGACTCAGACCCAGGACAGTAGTCACCTCAACTCCCAGCACAGGGGAGCTGGCTTTAGGGATGACAGCAGGATGGAGCAGGAGGCACAGGGCCCAGCCAAGAGTCTAGCTTCAGCTCCACCCTTGCCCTCAAGCCCTTGCTGAACTCCTGGTCCCTGGTCTAGCTATTGGCTGGTAAGCAGACAAGCAGGCATATGGGAGAACCTGTCAGGGGAGAAGAGGGCTGGCCTCTAGTTTAGGCCAAAGCACACTGGCCCCTTCCTTGAAATGAAGCTCTTAGGGAGATAAGATGGGAGTTGACTTTCGCAGCATGGCTTCTTTACTGGGAGTCTTTCCCTTGCTCCTAGAGCCCTGCTTTTTTCTGCCTATAGTATTGCGAAGGCAAGTTCATCTGCCTGCAGCTGCCTGGACCGAGGTCCAGCTCAGAATGTAGCTTCTGGCTGGAGCAGAAGCCAAACTGCCCTCTCCAGAAGCTGGGTCCTAGCCCTTGAGAGATCAGCATGAAGGCCAAACAACAGAAACCAGCTCTTAGGGGTGTCAGTTGCCCTTGAGCCCTTCCCATCCTTGGCTAGGCCAGATGTACAAAGTGTGGCCACAGCTACATTAATTCTGTCACTCATGTTTGAGTGTGTTCAAGACACCATCAGAGTCCAAAAGATGGGATGACCCAGAGGGATGATATGGGAAGGGAGGTGGGAGGGGGATTCAGGATGGGGAACACATGTATACCCGTGGCGGATTCATGTTGATGTATGGCAAAAACCAATACAATATTGTAAAGTAATTAACCTCCAATTAAAATAAATAAATTTATATTAAAAAAAAAGACACCATCAGAAAGAGAACACTGGATGAGGCCTCAGCTGTGAGACTTTGGGCAAGTCATTCTTCTTTTGGTAGTTGATTGACTGATCTATCTATCCATCCATCTATCTATTATTTATGTATTAAATTCCATGTTTATATGTGAGATCATACAGCATTTGTCTTCGTCTGACTTATTTGACTTAGCATAATGCCTTCCAAGTCTGTCCATGTTGCTGCAAATGGCAGAATTTTCCTTCTTTTTTATGACTAAGTAATATTCCATTGTGTGTGCTGCTGTTGCTAAGTCACTTCAGTCATGTCCGACTCTGTGTGACCCCATAGACGGCAGCCCACCAGGCTCCCCCGTCCCTGGGATTCTCCAGGCAAGAACACTGGAATGGGTTGCCATTTCCTTCTCCAATGCATGAAAGGGAAAAGTGAAAGTGAAGTCGCTCAGTTGTGTCTGACTCTTCACGACCCCATGGTCTGCAGCCTACCAGGCTCCTCCATCCATGGGATTTTCCAGGCAAGAGTACCGGAGTGGGATGCCATTGCCTTCTCCATCCACTGTGTGTATGTATGTATTTATCACATTTTCTTTATCCATTCATCTGTTGATATACACTTGGGTGCTTTCCATGTCTTAGCTATTACAAAGAATGCTGCTATGAACATGGGAGAGGTGCAAATATCTCTTTAACATAGTAATCTTGTTTCCTTGGGGATAAATACCCAGAGGTAGAATTGCTGGATCATATGGTAGTTCTACTTTTAATATTTTGAGGAAACTCCATACTGTTTTTCACAGTGGCTGCACTGATTTACAGTCCCACAGATCACTCCTTCTTTGGAAGGAGTTTTCTCACTTGTAGAATGGAAATAACAGTTTTTGCCCCCATCACATGAGCATTGTGAGAGCAAAAAGATCTAATATATGTGAAAGCAATTGTCTAGGACTGACTAGTGAGCTGCTGTGTTGGCTTATGGCTGTTTCTGTTCTTCTCATTTGCAAGTGGACAAGCAGAAACCCATCTCCTAATCTCCTCACTGATATGGAGACCAGCCAAAGTGGGGTGGGAACAGGGAAGTGAAGGATCTGTAATAAAGTAGAATATAACTGATCTCCAGCTTCTTAGGTGGTACTGGTGGTAAATAACCTGCCTGCCAATGAAGGAGACATAAGAAACTTGGGTTCAATCCCTGGGTCAGGAAGATCCCCTGGAGGAGGGCAGGACAACCCACTCCAGTATTCTTGCCTGGAGAATCCCATGGACAGAGGAGACTGGTGGGCTATGGTCCATGGGGTTGCAAAGAGTCGGACATGACTGAGCACACACAGACTGTAGTCTGCCAGGCTCCTCTGTCCATGGGATTCTCCAGGCAAGAATACTGGAGTGGGTTGTCCTGCCCTCCTCCAGGGGATCTTCTGACCCAGGGATCAAACCCACATCTTCTGCATTGCAAGTGAATTCTTTTACCGCTGAGCCACCGGGGAAGCCCCAGGCTACAGTCCATGGGGTCACAAAGAGCTGGACATGATGGAAGCAACTTAGCACACATGCATACACAACTGATTTCAGTGATTAACTCTCTCCTCTCCAGAGTGGCCTTGGCAAAAGAGGAAGTCAAACCTGGGACCAAGGCGTCCCAGCCCATGTCCCCCTCTGATTTCCTGGACAAGCTTATGGGGCGAACATCTGGGTATGATGCCAGGATTCGGCCTAATTTTAAAGGTAAGAAGTATTCATCCTACAAAACCTCCCCCTCCCCACTCCCTTTGGGGACACTGAGCCACCCCCATTGCCTACCTTAGAGCCAGGAGGCTGGGGAACAGGTCTAGCACTCACAGCTCAGAAGGAGCATCCCCACCCCATCACCCTGGGTCTGTGTGCCAGACACTGCCTTCTCCCAGCAGTGCCCTGGCCTCCAGTTCAGAGAGGCAGTCTTGGAATCTTCTCCCAGATTCCTGGAATGCTCTACCAATATGGCTGTGCTTTGCTACCCTTAGGCCCACCTGTGAATGTGACCTGCAACATCTTCATCAACAGTTTTGGCTCCGTCACCGAGACTACCATGGTAAAGCATCTCCATGCCCCCCACTTCCTCTCTAGTGTGAATGGGAGAAGCCCACCAGATAGCAAGCCAGTCTTTCCTCTGCCATCCTCTCCCTGTTTCAGTGTCATGGCTAAAGCCATGGGATGTCCAAAGGTGGTCACTAGGAGTTTATCTTTCCCCAGCCCAGGGTTTTTGTGGCTAAAGGCAGACTAGCCTAAGCAGCAGATGGTCGAGTTTGGAAGATAGCGTGATGACTAGCACAGGCTTTTAATCAGAAAAACCTGCATTCAATCTCAGACTCTACCATCTAATAGTTGTATGACTTTAGGCAGATTTACTTAAACCTCTCTTTGTCTCAGTTTCCTCATCTGTAAAATGGGAATCATAACAGCACTCTCCCCTCAGGGTTGAGGTGAGATTTAAATAAAATGATGCATATGAAGAAAGTGCTTAGCAAAGACTCAGGCACATAGTAAGAGCTTAATAAATGTCTTTTCCCTTCCCATCTTTGCCGTATCAGCCCGAGCCTGTCTCCTTCTCCAGTGGAAAATGCGCACTTCCCCTGAGATGTGTTCCCAGCATTTTCCTCCTCATGGCCCTCCTGTGGTAAGCTTGCTAGTCCCTGCAATAACACTGCCTCCGATGGGCCCATCTTTGCCCCCTCCCAGGACTACCGGGTGAATGTCTTCTTGCGACAGCAGTGGAACGATCCACGCCTGGCCTACCGAGAATATCCTGATGACTCGCTGGACCTCGATCCCTCCATGCTGGACTCAATCTGGAAGCCAGACCTGTTCTTTGCCAATGAGAAAGGGGCCAATTTCCACGAGGTGACCACAGACAACAAGTTGCTGCGCATCTTCAAGAATGGAAACGTGCTCTACAGCATCAGGTGCAGCTGGTAGATGGCCAGGAGAACTCGGGGCAAGGGGCAGAGGCTGCGGGGTAGGGGGAGGTCCCTGTGCTGCACTGAGCCACACTCAGCCAGCCTGACTTCTTTCTTCCTGTCCCTGCCAGGCTGACTCTCATTTTGTCCTGCCCGATGGACCTCAAGAACTTCCCCATGGACATCCAGACCTGCACAATGCAGCTGGAGAGCTGTAAGTGTCCCTAGAAAGTCACAGAGCGATGCCTGAGATACCAACTAGTCAACCCCATGCCATGATATTCCAGACAGGAGAAGGGCAGCCCAGAGTGGGGATGGACTTCCCCAAACACACACAGTCAGATCTTGGCCCGGGGAAGACTAGAAGCCAGAGCTCCTGAACACCCAGTCTAATGTGTTTTTCCATTCCCTGGCTATTTGCAGGTCTGGCTGCCCTATAGGGCCGGGGGATGGGAAGGTCCCAACCTTATATACCAGTGTGCTTGGGCTGGATGCCATTTGAGGAGTACCTCCTGTGTCCAGAGATACATTCCCTCTCACAGTGCCTGCAGTAATTCTACCTTTACTTCCTTTGAGTTAACATATTCAAGATGCCTATACACATCTAGAGTTGTCAGGGATGGGGCAGTCTTTGAACCCTGATTCTTTGTGAACATAGGCAACTTTTTTTTTTTTTTATTGAAGTATAGTTGATTTGGACTTCCCTGCTAGCTCAGCTCATAAAAAGTCTGCCTGCAATGCAGGAGACCCCGATTCAGTTCCTGGGTTGGGAAGATCCCCTGGAGAAGGGATAAGCTACTGATGCCAGTGTTGTTGGGCTTCCCTGGTGGCTCAGACAATAAAGAATCCACCTGCAATGCAGGAGACCTGAGTTTGACCTGAGGGTTGGGAAGATCCCCTGGTGGAAGACATGGCAACCCACTCCAGTATACTTGCCTGGAGAATGGACAGAGGAGCCTGGTGGGCTACAGTCCATGGGGTTGCAGAGAGTCAGACACAACTGGGCAACTGAGCACAGCACAGCACATAGTTGATTTACAATGTTTTGTTAGTTTCAGGTGTACAGCAAAGTGATTCCATTATATATGTATTATTTTCCAGATTCTTTTCCATGATAGGTTATAAAAAGATACTGAATATATCTCCCTGTGCTATCCAGTAGGCCCTTGTTATTTATCTATTTTACATATAGCAGTGTGTACAGATTACTTTTGTAGAGAAGTGAGAGAGGACAGTTCTAGGCATAGGACAGTGCCCAGGGCACCAAGGTCAGCCAAGAGCTACCAAGGGCATAGGGTGACAGCCTGCAGCGGCTGTCCCAAGTGCAGGGAAGCTAAAGGATGACAAGGCTGGACATCGCCCATGTCCATTTCTTCGCCATCTCCTGGGCAAGTGAGACTGCGAGATCAGGAGTTATGCATTTGATCCTCAGAAAATTCTTGTCTGTCTGTTTCTAACATATAGTAATAGTGATGGATAGAATTTGTCCTATGTGGTCCGCTTTTTAGAGTTCATAAACCACCTTCACGTCCAAGTCCTCATTACCTCCTCTGAAATGTAAGTGGAACATTTTAGAGAAGGGGAAGTGACTTGCCTAAAGTAACAAAGCTACTCTGGGCCAAGGCCCTACACTGGACATCTGTGAGCCTTTGTGTTTCTGCTCACATTTCTACCCAACATGTGAATATAGTCATCTATGTGGCAAGAGCCTTCACAAAATTCTAGCTCTCTGTGAGCAACTTGGCGCTTTTGGTGTTAGCTCTCAGTTTGCCCCAGTTCAGGGCCCTGGCTAGGAGTCTGTGGTGTGCACATTGGCCCATGCATGGCTGGCAGGGTATAAATAGCTCTCTCCTCCCTGGAGTGAGGTGGCAGAAGCCCCAGCTCCAAGGCTGGCTCAGCTCAAGGTATGTGGTCAGTACACATGCTTACTCCCCTGGGTTTGAGATGGGGCAGGAGGTTCCCAGCTGGGTTCCTTGACATCTTTCCAGGCCTCTTGATGTGCTTTCTAGGTCTGTCAGAATAATTTATCTTTGGGACTTTCTAATGCTTGAGAACTAGGTAGGAGAGGAATCTGAAGTCTTCCTGATTTACCCACTTAGGCTGGGCACATGAAGCAGTTGATCAAGTACCCTCTTCAGAATGGTTTTTCTTTCCCAGATGAGCATGAAACTCCTAAAACCCAGGTCTTAGTCCTCATCTGTTCTTTCCTGCCAGTTCTAATCCTCTCCCTACCCCCAACCAACACCCACACTCTGCAGCCCTCTGCCATCTCTTTCACTTTCAGTTGGCTACACTATGAATGACCTCATGTTTGAGTGGCTGGAAGATGCTCCTGCTGTCCAAGTGGCCGAGGGGTTGACTCTGCCTCAGTTTATCTTGCGGGATGAGAAGGATCTAGGCTATTGTACCAAGCACTACAACACAGGTAAAAAAAAAACTAGGATCTTACTGGCTGTGGGCTGCACAAAGGGCCTCCAAATGGGAGGGAAAGGAGCAAGGCAGCTGGCCTCTATTGAAGGTCCAATCTGTGCCCGATGGCGTGCTAAGTTTCTCATATGTCTTATCTCATTATGGCAGCGGTGATCAGCCCCATTTCTCAGAAAGAAAAAACTGAGATTCTAAGAAATTGAATCAGTTATCCAAGTCCCACAGTTAGTAAATGACTGATTTCAAATTCAAAGCCCATGTTCCACCACCAAAGCCCATATTCTTGTCCCTATCACATGCTGCAGAACAAATGGGCCTGTGTCAGTGAGTGGCAGGAGTGTTCCACCTGTCCTGAGGCCAACTTCATGTGGAAAGTGAGGAATTTCTACATCTGGGAGAATTCAATGACTACATTGAACCAGGAGAGAACAGAATTCAGGGCACCAGCTGGCTTACTGTCCACACGCCCTGCCACTGTCTCCAGTCCCCAAGTCTCATGAACTGACATGGTTTCCCAGGTGTGAAAACTGGGTCAGGAAATGAAGAGCAGCTGCTTTTCCAGCTTGAGCACCTTCCTTTTGCAGCTTCCCTAATCGCTGTAGGTTCCTCATTTCCACCTACCATTTGGCTGTTGTGAAGAGCTCTGATGCTGAGATAGGGGCCACAAGCTGAAGAAGGGAGATCCTGGGTCCCTCCAATGGTGTGCTGATATGCTTTGGGTGCAAGCCTATGAATATGTGTTTGTGTATGCAGGGGTGCAGATAGTTGGGGAGAGGAATGAGCCATTGAACTTAGAAAATGCTGGTGGGAGTGGAAATTGGTGTAAACTTTTTCAGGAAAAAAAAAAAAAACTGGCAATTTGTATATAGACTTATGGTTTTCAAATTTTGGTGTGCATCATATTTCCCTGGAGAGCCTGTTAAAATATTGATTCCTGGGTTCTACGTCTCAGAGATTCTGATTACATGTGCTTGGAGTGATGCCCAGAAATCTGCATTTGAACACGAATCCTGAAGATTCTGATGCAGGTGGTCCAGGGGGCACACTAAGAAACTTTAGTCTGGAACCTAAATTTTTTTCCTACCTGTTGATCCAGGAATTCCACTCCTTGGAATTTATTTTAAGGAAATATTCCAAAAAATCATATTGACTTTAGACCCCAAGAGGGCTCCTTGGTCACTGTTTATACTGGCAAAAACTCAGAACTGCTCTTAATATCTACCGATAGGGCAGAAGTTAAATAAATTACATAGCACATCTGCTTGCTGGGATATTATCCAGAGGTCTAAAAGGATGCTTTCAAGGCACTCGTATCAACATTGGAAAATACAAGTGGAAAAGGTTAAGATCTAAAGTTGTATACACAGAATGATTCTATTGTGGTGAAAGAAACAAACCAAAAGCATTTGTTTAAAAATCCTGTAATTGAAAAAAAAAAAAAAATCCTGTAAGAAAATAGCACCAAGTGTTTCTAAAGCAGTGTGATAAGAGCAAGAACTTTGGAATCAGATAGAGCTGAGTTTGAATACTGGCCACACTATTTTCTAGTTGGGAACCCTCAAGAAACATAATCTCAAAGGAGCTTCCGTTCCCTACCTGTAAAATGGGAAATAATAATTTTACCTGCCCCAAAGAGTTGCTATGGGGTTTAAATGAGATAAACTATATAAAGTCAAGGCACTTAGTAGGGGCTTGATAAATGTCAGTTTATGAATATTATTATTCCCTCTCTACCTCTCACATTTTTTCTATGCTAAACAAGTCATAATCCATTTTGTCATGGAAAACAAAAGCACTATCATCAAAAAGAAAAAAAAGAAAGAAAGAAAGAAAATACAGATACCAAAAACACTTCATGGCTAGAAGCCTGGGGTGGGATGAAGTGAGGTGGACTCAGGCAACAGTGGGAGATCACAGCATCACACACATGACAAAGTCTTAGTCAGTCATTGATGAAATCACTAAGCTTGAGGAATCAGGTCTGCTAACAGCAAGACCAGACCACAATAAAAGAACAACATACGTATCCTCTGCTTTTTGCCTTGGTTATCCTAAGCATCTACTACCAGGGGAAGCTCTAAGCTAGTGTTTTCTTAGCCTTGGGGCGTGGGAAGCAAGGTAAAGTGAAGGTGACTGTCAGAGGAGGAGAGCTTTGGTACATGTGCCCAGGGCCAACACACTTTTTGTTGGTGGAATAGAACGCTGCTGCCCAGTGCTGTCTGGGAACTCGCTGCCCACCGTCCAGAGCTGGTCTCTGTTGGACACTGTTTCCAGATATTTGCTATCCAGCTCTTCTTACTTGCTTAAGACACAGGCAGTGTTTATCTCAGTGAATCATTGCTGGAGAGCTTCAGGGGTCCCAGGACACACCAGCAAGGATGCTGAGACTGGAGTGGAGTCTAGGCTCATCGCTTTGTTAATCATGAGAATAGTACCATCTGCCTATGTGTTCAACACCTCAAATGCATCACCTAACTTTAATTCCTACAATTGCCCAGTGATGGAATGGATATTGTTGTTATTCTAGTTTATAGACGAAGAAACTGAAACTTTAAAATCTTCGGTGTTTCACCTGAGGTCACACAGTTAGTGAGCAGAAGCTTCAGGAGTCAAACACATACAGCCTGGCTTTGGAGTCCTCCCACTCTTAATCCTCTTTCAGTACTGTCATGGGGAAGGCCTTCTGCTGGCAACTAAAGTGCTTGGAGCAAGAGGTCAGGTCCGTGTTGGCTACTCTGAGAGCTTCATCAAAACATACATCTGGGACCTGGGACCGCTTTGAAAGGCTCAATTATTGACCCAGCTTAGGTGCCCAGAGGCTGGCCCACAGAGATAGGGCTGCCCTACTCCTGCCTCTCAATTTCAGCTGCTGGCTGGGGACCTGCGGCCTGACACCTCACCTCTTTCCTTGCAGGGAAATTCACCTGCATCGAGGTAAAGTTTCACCTGGAACGACAGATGGGCTACTATCTGATTCAGATGTATATCCCCAGCCTACTCATCGTCATCCTGTCCTGGGTCTCCTTCTGGATCAACATGGATGCTGCCCCTGCCCGAGTGGGCCTAGGCATCACCACTGTGCTCACCATGACAACTCAGAGCTCTGGCTCCCGGGCCTCTTTGCCTAAGGTGAAGAGACATGCCAGGGACCTTGCTTGCCACAGAGCTCCCCATTTCCCATTCATTCCCACATTCCCTCCCACTGACTATTTTCCTTGGATTTAAAGTAGAGAAGAGCCGTCAAGCAAGAGCAGGTGTCCTGCATTCTCTTCCCCTGGAACACACTGCTAATAACATTGCAAACAGTGTGAAGACTGGGGTTGCAGATGCTGTCTGGCTAGGGAATAAGTAGACAGTGCTGACTTTGACTTTCATCAGGAAATACTAGCATGTCCAAGATCAAAAGACCCTCAGCAAGTAGAAAGCCCCATTGCCTCATGGCACAGATGAGGGTATTACAGCCCAGAGAGATAGAATGACTTTCTCAAGGTCATGCTTCACAAGGAACAATCAAAGAAATACAAGGATTTTAAATTGACGTCTGTTTCTCACTATGTCAGAAATCAGATACTATCATGAAGAGCTCTAGAGACAATGTCCCTTCTTTGGGGGTGAGAAAACTTTGAGGCAGCAAATAGCAATTAAAGTCAGTGGACTCAGATTTTCTAGGGCCAGGTGATATTTTGATTACACAGAGAGATTTGTGCTGATGGGACTGGACCCAGGTTTTCCCTGCCTCATGTCTTCATGAACAGAATTTAGAGGTCATCACCTCAATGTCCTTAAAGTCAGCAAGGCTCTGAGATGATCAGGGAGCAAGCAAATTCATTCATTCAGTAAATATTTATTGAGCACATACTGTGTACCAGGCACTGTACTATGCCATGGAGAAATAATGGAAAGCAAAACAACACAGTTTTTATGGCTGTTATAGTGAATATATTCCCTCTTGCTCTGTTTTGTTGGAAACCAGGCCCTGTGATCTTATATCTCCCAGTGTTTATTCCTAAGAAGACTTTTACTGGGGACTTAAACAGGCGGTGATCTGGACACTCAGACTAAATTTACAAATTTCCTATATACTGGGGTGGTGGGGCAATAGTTGTTAAGAATAGGAGATTAGAGACAGGTAGTTTTTTTTTAAGACAGGTAGATTTTTATTGAAGTCCCAGCCTCATCATTTGCTAATGGTGATCTCAGGTAAATTCCTTCTCAGTCTCCTCACCTGTAACGTGGGAATATTACCTCTTCCATAGGGTTATTGCAAGAAATATATACGATAATGTATTAACAGAGAGAATGGTGTTTGGCACATAATAATCACTCAATAAATGTTAGCTATTGTTATAATTATCAGGAGTCTAGGTGGAAAGGACTGGGTAGTGGACCTAGGCCTAAAGCAGCTGGTAGTGCTCTCAATTATTTTTGAATCACCAGGAAACCTTTGAGATGATCCTAAGTTTTTCTAGGGACAGACAGTGACAAAGCTGAGATTAGGATCGTGTCACAGGGAAAATTGTCAGAGAGAATTTCCTATACAAGCATATCTCATTTTATGGCACTTCATTTTATTGTGCTTTGCAGATCTGCTTTTTTTCCCCCCACAAATTGAAGGTTTGTGGCAACCCTGAGTTGTTAAATGATGGCTACCATCTTTTTAGCAATAAAGTATTTTTAAATTAAAGTATACATATAGTCTTTTTAGACATAATGCTATTGCACACTTACTAGACTACAGTGTATTGTAAACGTAACTTTTACATGCACTGGGAAACCAAAAGATTTGTGCTATTTGCTTTATTGTAGTGATCTGGAATTAAACCCACAACATCTCTGAGGTAGGCCTGTAAGTGTGTTTTCTAAATGTCAAGGATATTGAAGAGGCTGTGAGAGGCAGACTGGGCTTAGGTGAAGCCTACAGGGCCAGGTGAGGCTGTGGTAGTGGCCTTGCATGAAGACCAGAGGAAGAAAAGTAGTTCAGACCTAAGAACCCTGCCCTAGTTTATTGCCGCTGCCATATAAGGAGATTCTCCTCTAACTCAGGGAGTTGCTTCAGTTTATGCCTTATTCTTGCTGAGAGAACTCCTTTCTCCAGTCCCCTCCTGTGAGCAAACACCATCCATCTGCTCCCAGGAATCATTCTGTTTTCTCATATAGAAAGAATGTACTTTATTGGAGGATTGTTTGGTTTTGTTTGGTTTGGGGGGGGTGGTATTTGGTACCTTCTCATCAGATTTTGATGACCTTTTATATATATATATATATATATATATATATAAAATTGAAGTATAGTTGATTTACAATGTTGTGCCAACCTCTGCTATACAGCAAAGTGACTAGGTTATACATATATAGACATTCTTCTTTATATTCTTTTCCATTATGGTTTATCACAGGATACTAAATATGGTTCCCTGTGCTATACAGTAGGATCTTGTTGTTTATCCATGCTATATATACCCGTTTGTATCCACTAATCCCAAACTCCCAGTCCTTCCCTACCCCACCACCTCCCTTTTGGCAACCATAAGTCTGTTCTCTATGTTGATGACCTTTTCCTGTCCTCATTGGCCAATGGCAAAGTACGCAGGCATAGACCCTAAACTAAAAAGTTTCATTGGCCAGCCCCACAGAGCAAGGGACTAAGTCAGAGAGCTTCTGCTCACTCTTGAGTTTGTGCAACATTAGATTTCATGGGAGCCCCAAGGGAAAATGTGGGGCCAGATCAGGGGCTTTTGAAAGCAACAGCAATCTCACCCCCAGTACTATTCTAGTGTCCAGGATAAGAGCAGCCAAGGGTCACTTTGTAAGGGAACTCAACTGGTATGGCCGTTTCCCATGCTACTGGAAGCCATTCCATCTTTGCCTTTATGAGGGCTAGGGCTCCAAAAGGCACCCATCATTGTCTCTTTGCCAGGCTCTTTATCTGTACAACTTCCAGTTGGTTCAGTGTATAATGGAAGGGCTTAATGGAAGTTTCTACTAGAGACTGACAGATTAGACCTAAAGTTGAAACAGGGAAGAGGAACCCAATTCTTTCAAAATCCTGTCATCTAAATGGCTCACAGCTCTTGGGGCAGGTAGTAACAAAGAAGGCTAAGAGGGCAAACAGAACTAGCAGAGACAAATACACCATCCACCTATTCATTAATTCAAAAGATACTTACTATGTGCCAAGCTCTTAGCTAGGCACTGGAGATAGAACAGCGAACATGATAGAAATAGTCCTTGCCACTGAAGAGCTTACAATCTAGTGAAGGAAAGAGCCAGGTATATTTGATGGATGCTCAGGTGCAGGTAACCTGAGCACATCCAGTAGGGGCAATCAACCCATACCCGCATGATTAGGGAAGACTTCTCAGAGGATATGGTATCTAAAGTGGACATTTAAGTAAAAATCATCAAGGTGAAGGAGAGACACACAGAAAGAGATGATCCCCTTGGGAGACAACTGAAATTGATCAGCATGGCAGGGTCATAGATTGCAAGGGACAAGGTAAAGCTGAAAAAGTAGGCAGGAGCTAGGTGTCATGCCGAGGGGAGCACTGCCTATATCAGAAGGATAGTGGAGAACCACTGAAGGGTTGTAAGCAGAGGAGTGATATGATCAAACTTACATTTTGAAAACAAAATTCTGGCTGTTGTTTGAAGAATAGATTGTAAGTGGCCAGCAGAGATGCAGGGAGATTGTTTAGGAAGCTGTTGCAATTCTTCAGATGAGCCAGGATAGTGAGTGGATGATTTCCAGAGATATTTAAGGTGCATTGTTGACACTTATTGTTAACAAGACTTTCTTCCTGCTTCTTAAGGTGTCCTTTTCTTTTGATGATCCAAAGTCCTTCATGGACCTCCCCTGTCATTACCTCATTGTGGATTTTCATAGCACTTACTTAACATCCCTGGGGGCACAGTGGGACTGGGAGATGGTAAATGAAATAGGAGGCCCTCTTTGTAGGTGGCAAAGTAGAAACACCAAGGGATGCTTAATCAGGGTTGCCTAGCAACCCACCACTATCATCTCAATAGAATTGCCCTTAAAGAAATAGAGCAGAGTTTCTCCAACTTAGCACTATCATCATTTTGGTTGAGATCATTTTTCTTTGCTGTGTGAGTTGGTGGAAGGGTGGTGTCCTGTGCACTGTAGGATATTAGCAGCATCCCTGGCCTCTAGAAGCCAGTTGCTGGCACCACCCTAAAATTGTGTGACCAAAAATGTCTCCAGACATTTCAAAATGCCCCTGGTCGGGGGTGGGGCGGGGAGATGGGTGTGGGAGTCAGCCCTGATTAAGAGCTACTGAGGTGGAAGATTTTGTGAGACCTGCTCCTTAACTGGAGTGTGCAAGATCCTCAATGTCCAACATAGCAGAGGCTGGTGAAAGAAGTTGCCTGTCATGAATCCTACTCCTGCTGGGGAACCGCATAAGGTGAGCTTAGCCACTCAAAACTTTGTAAGGAGGTGATCTGATTGAGGAAGTGGAAGGACTTCATAAACCTGAGTTCTGCCCTCCCCTCTGGTCCCACCCAGCCACAACCCTGTTTCAAGAGAAGTGAGCATTTAATCTTCACAAAGGAAATGGGAGAGAAAAGTACAGTTATCTCTCAAGTGCCCTTGGGGGATTGCTTCTGGGATTCCTTGCAGATACCCAAATCAGCAGATGCTCAAGTCCCTTACATTTGGCCCTCTGTATCCTCAAATGCAGAACCCATGGATACAGAGGGCTGATGGTACCTGAAAGCTACCAAGGCAGGTAGTAAAGGAGACCACTAGGGACTGGATAGGCAGAAGCCAGCATTCTTGAAATGACAGAAACATCCATAGCAGGGGGTGGATGGTGCACCCCATTGGGATCCCTACCCTGTTCTGCTTTTCATTGTGAGAGATGAGGCCCCTGCTCTCCACTCATTTCAAATCCTCACCAGGGTCTCTTGCAAAGAATGGCAGGGAAAAATCATAGGATCAAAGGAAGAATAGACATGGAGGAAGGAAAGGAAGGAACTCATAGTCTGGTATTGAGACTTCAACCTAGGTAATTCACAGCATCACTGAATTGATGCCCAGAATCCTTAAGCCCTAGTGCCATCTTCTCACTGGGTAATCTTGGCTAAGACTTTTCCCTTCTAGGCCTCGAATGTCCTCATATGTCTCACTTATGAATAACACACCCTGCCCAATTACCACCACAGCTGTGTTATCCTAGGACAGAACAGAAGGCAAAGAAATCCAGCATTCATGTTCATTGCTTTTTATTCAAAGAAAAGAATCAGAAGAGGATAAGAATGAAAAGGACAATAAGAAGCAGAAGCATAAGTTCAAAAAGGAGAAAGAAAGGAAGGAAAAGCAGTATAGGCAGGAAAAGTAGCTGGAAGTGGAGGGTGAAGAGGGCAGAGGGGTGAAGCATGATGGGTGGTCTGATCTTTTTGACATAGTCCTTCAGATAATGGGATATATCAAGGAAAGCTTCTTTAAACACAAGAAGAAATTCAGGATAAAGCTGCAGAATAGCAGGCAGTTGATGCAGGCTGGTAATCCACTAAAGAGGCCGTGAAAGAACTCGAGGAAGGTTGACTCTTCCATTGATGGATGTTGCAGGTGTCCTATGTGAAGGCAATCGACATCTGGATGGCCGTGTGCCTGCTCTTTGTGTTTGCTGCCCTGCTGGAGTACGCTGCTGTCAATTTTGTCTCTCGTCAGCATAAGGAATTCATTCGACTTCGAAGAAGGCAGAGGCGCCACCGCATGGTGAGCATAACTAGGGAGGAGCCCACTTCCTTTCTCCTTTGGACTCCTTCCTTCCTGCTACTCCTCCCCAAAACCAAGACTCAATCTAGACTGCAAGGACTAGACAGGCAGTCAGGAACCCTGGATTCTAGTCCCAGGCTGGTCACAAATAAGCTAAGTACTTTAACCTTTTTGATTCCATTTCTTTATCTGTCCAATGGGACATTCATTCCTGTAGGGCAGTCTAGCAGAGTAAATTAAGGGCATGGACAGATTCCCCTGCATAGTCAGCACTGCCAATATATTAGCCAATATTAGAACCTTATCGACTGACTTACCACGAGATTGCTTTGAGAATTAGTAGTGGTTGCTCCTGACTCTCCTCCCACCCAGGAGGAAGGTATCCCAGGTTGTCGTATACTGATTGGTGGTTAAGAATTCAAGTCAGGCATTGTGCCTTTCTAGGGGAGCATTATAAAGGGTCCCCACCATAACTAAGCTGGAATTGAAACACTACCACTTGCATCTTCTGGCTCTTTCATTTCTTCGCCTTGGTCTCCATTGGGTGCATCAGATTCGTTAGGCATGAGTTGTTATTTTCTCTCATTCTTGTTTGTGATCACCTGGGGAAGCAGAGTAGGTAGGGATCTTGTCCTCATGACAACAGAGGCAGCGCATCCTCCCCCCCACCCCATTGCCCAGACAATAGGTGCTAGGTACACTGTCATGACAACAGAAGTGCTGGGCCACTGTCACAGAAGGAAGTGCCCAGTTATGAGCAAAACTAAACGCCTTTGCTGAGCTACATAAGGTTCACTTAATCATCAGACACACCGAGTTCTGGCCTATCCTGAGCTCCAACTCCCTGTTTACTGCCTAATCTGGAGGCACTAAAGCACATATGATCTCTGGGTGGGGAAAGAAAACAATGATCTATCTAAGCAAACTGGCTCTAGCTTGTTGGGGCCACTCTAACTCGAAGGTTCTTCTCTCTTCCTAACAGCCCCACCTCCCATTTCAGCTGCTCCTGGAGTACCCTTACCATATGTCTGCACTAAAAATATCTCAAAAGCTACCTCCGGGATTTCATGTTCCTTGCTAAGGTCCCTTTCTGCTGAGGGCAGTGTTCTTGTCTCATCTAGTGGTTCGTCGGTATTCATCAATTTTTTCCCCGGCTTCAGTCCTTGAGTTGCGGCCTGGGAAGCACGCCCTCTAGTGGAGTGATCCACAACTGCACCTCCTTGACTAGGACCGATCAAGAGTCCTAAAAGCCTTTCCTATCCAGCAGCAGCATCCTAGGCAGAGGCTCAGGGGAAAAACATGGATTTGGCAGAAGGGCAAGAAAAGTAGATACACCCTTTTGTAAGTTAACTGATCCCACCTCTTTAGTTGTGTCAAACCTGCCCACAGGTACCCAAATCTTATCTTTATAGGGGTTTTAATCTTGGTGCCTTCTCCATGCTTACCTTAGAAAAGAACAGTCTGCCAACCCGTTCCACACTTCTTTTCCCAGCTAAATTGCCTCTACTGGTGTCCTGGTAACAGAAGACTGCTGTAGTCGCTGTAGAACTACTCCAGGGTGACACTTGTCCCACCTCCTTCCCTGCACCTCTCCAACCTCCAACTGCCCACAGCCTATCCCCTCCTGGTCATATACAGGGTGATCCTGACCTCATAATGAAGCCTGTCATAATCAGTGCTCAATTATTACATAGTTATAACAGTAGCCTGGGCCCTGCTTAGGCACCTGGATCCTGCCTCAAAGTGGCCCAGGCTTTTGATTAATGTAGATAAAACCTGAAAACCATTACCTGTATCATTAGTTCTGTCCCTTTTTGAGTTTCCTACAGTCATTGCTATCCCAGAAGAAATGTAGCCAAATCCTGGAGGTCAGTGAGTGGGCTGAAAAAGTTGATACAGGGTTGATTCATTTCTAGAACCTCTCTCTGGACCCTGCTATTCCAGCTAGAGAAGCGATTTTCAGTCTGAGAGGAGCCCTCTTAAGGGAGAGAGAGACTCCATAGGATTTTCAAGGATCCCTTAGCCAAGAGCAAGTTAGGAGTATTCCAGAAGTCAGCCAGCTGTTCATCAAGCTCCAGACTTCATCTTGTTCTTCTCAAATCCCAAATCTCAACCATCCATTTGCACTTTGTAGTGGTCTCCTTCCATGTCACAGTCTAAGATAGCTTATTTTTTTCCTAGACATTTCTGCTTTGTCTTCTTAGCTAGTCTAGAAGCCTCACACAGAAGGGTCTGTTTCTCATTTTTTATAACCTCAACAGGCCCTGGCACTAGGTTCTGGACACAGCAGCCACAGAATCCAGTCCGCCAATCTTTGCAGACTTATTGGCAAGGGCTCTCTTTCAAGATGGACAGAGGAAAAAGCTTTACCATTATCAACAGAATAACTTGAGAAATGGAAGAAATTTAAAATACTGCCCAATCCTCTCAGGAACTTGGTCCCAGAACCCTGCTTGCCTCTTTCCATCTCCCAGGACCCTTCCCCATTCTCCAATCTCCTCTCCTCACTTCAATATACATCACTCAATATCGATCCATCCTTCCCATCTTCACAACTCATCTCCCACACTGTGCATTCCCATCCCCGCTTGATTTTGGAATATCTTTCCTCTCTAGTTCCCCAGCCCTCCTCCCCTATAGATATCTGCCACAAAAATGCTCCATTTCAACAGCCATGGAAGCCACAAGTATGTTTAGTGTGCTCCGTCATGTCGACTCTTTGCGACCCTATGGACTGTAGCCTGCCAGGCTCTTCTGTCCGTGGGATTTCCCAGGCAAGAATACTGGAGTGGGTTGCCATTTCCTTCTCCAGGAGGATCTTTCTGACCCAGGGATCCAACCGTGTCTCTCGTGTCTCCTGCCCTGGGAGGCAGATTCTTTACCACTAGCGCCACCTGGGAAGCATGAAAGCCACAAAGTGGAGTTTAACCCTCCACTGTCCCTCCCCAACACACGCACATACACGCACACACCTCTGAATGTGGCCTAAATAAGCAATACCCAAATTCAGGACCCTCACCCTTGAATTTTAGTCCACTCATCTTTGCTACCCCAACTACAAGTACAATATGTTAAAAAAAAAAAAGTTTTTTTAAAGAGCCCAGGGTGACTTATACTATTGGCCATTTTTTACCTCTCCTGTGGGAAACAGCTTTTTCCAGCTTGAAAAATAGTTCCAAAAAATTCTCTTTAGGTTTACTGTGATTGGAGAAAAGGGAAAATAATTAGATCTATAGAAACAGAAATAGCAAAAGTTGGATTTAACTTTCTCTTTCAGAGCTTTTTGCAAACAAATACATTCCATGCTTTTATCCTCTAGCTCGAGATCTACAGGGATTAGGATGAGCAATGGGGAACAGGGAGTCTGAGGGACTCTGAACTGGAAAGCAAAAGAAAACTTCATTTTATTTACTCCCTCATTTTTCACTTCAGTTCAGTCACTCAGTCATGTCTGACTCTCTGCGATCCCATGGACTGCAGCACACCAGGCTTCCCTGTCCATCACCAACTCCTGGAGCTTACTCAAACTCACGTCCATCGAGTTGGTGATGCCATCCAACCATCTCATCCTCTGTTGTCTCCTTCTCCTCCTGCCTTCAGTCTTTCCCAGCATCAGGGTCTTTTCCAAGGAGTCAGTTCATTGCATCAGGTGGCCAAAGTATTGGAGTTTCAGCTTCAGCATCAGTCCTTCCAGTGAACATTCAGGACTGATTTCCTTTAGGATTGACTGGTTTGATCTCCTTGCAGTCCAAGGGACATTTTTCACTTACTTGGGAGAAATTTTGTTTACCTTTGGTTCTTCATCCATAAAATGGATCCAGCACAACCTGTCATGAAGAAACAGTGTGAAAATGAACTACAGAATACAGGTGAAGTGAGCCAAGGCCTATGGTGATAGGTTGTATAAAGAACTTAAACGAAAGAGCTGAGGTCTCCCCATCACGACAACTCAGGGTCAAAGCACCACCACAAGGGTGAATTGCCTCTGGCCTACACATGTACAGGGCTTCCCTGATGGCTCAGGGGTAAAGAATCCATCTGCTATGCATCAGTCACAGGAGACACAGGTTCAAGCCCTGGGTGGAAAAGATCCCCTGGAGAAGGGAACGGCTACCCACTCCAGTATTCTTGCCTAGAGAATCCCAGGGACAGAGGAGCCTGGTGGGCTACAGTCCATAGGGTTGCAAAGAGTCAGGAATAACAGAACTGACTTAGCATGCATGCACACATGTACAACTCTCTTCACAGAGGCTGGCAAAATCAAGGATTGGGTAGCAAGGCTGTCTGGTGGGCAGACTTAGAGAGACCTTTCCCTATGCCAACTATGCCATTCTTTTTAAGGGGCCTCAGGCCATTGTGCAGAGGTAGGGCAAGAAGCAATTGTTTTTTCTGCCAGGCACTCTGTAGCTAAGATTCTCTTCTGAGTAGACTCTTCAGTTTGAGATCCTGAGAGGATGCTGGCTTCATGAGAACAAAGCCATTCCCTGTCCTGTATTCCGCATGTGGCTCATCAGTCCATTCATTCATTCAACTAATATCTACTGGGTGCCTATCAGATGCCAGCACTGTGCTAGGCACTGGGGACACAGCGGTGAGCCAGACTGATGTCCTTTCCCATGTATGAGCCTGCAGCAGGCAGAGAAAGAGATAGGATCTGTTGACAAATCTCTGACCTGAGCTTGTCTACCTCTGATGCCCAGTGACAGGCTAGGCCTTCTAGTGTTATCATAATCAAGGATTAATGGGACCAACCACACTAACATCTCATTGATGAAGCCACTTTTAAATGGGTTACTATAATTATAGAGGTCCCAGGATAAAGACCCTATGATGTCCTTCTAACTGCATAGCATGTGTAAAATCTACTTTATCTACGTTTTATGTATATCTGTCATGTCCATTCAATATATACATGTGCCTTATTCTGTTTAGTACTGAAAGTCCTAAGTATCAGGAAGACCGCAATTCTGGGCAAACTGAGAAGATAGTTGGTACCATCCCAGAAGAGGTTATTTCTTACATAGCTGAAGCTTTTACTGCTATAAACATTGATACTTTAAAAAATTATAACCATCTTTGAATGAAGTATTCCTAGGTTGTAGTATATACTTACCTGTCCTAGGTCTAATTTCCAGGTTGTGAACCACCACTTGTGATGGCAGTGTGTCCTTTAGAAGGAGATAAAATGGGGTTGAGGTTGTGTGCTACTGCTAAGTCACTTCAGTCGTGTCCGACTCTGTGTGACCCCCTAGACGGCAGCCCACCAGGCTCCCCCGTCCCAGGGATTCTCCAGGCAAGAATACTGGAGTGGGTTGCCATTGTAGAAACCAACAATAAATAGGCTCTGAGTTAGGCCCTGAAAGACTTTTTTTTTTAATTTTTTTTTAATTTTTAACTTTACAATATTGTATTGGTTTTGCCATATATCAACATGAATCCGTCACAGGTATACACGTGTTCCCCATCCTGAACCCTCCTCCCTACTCCCTCCCCGTACCATCCCTCTGGGTCGTCCCAGTGCACCAGCCCCAAGCATCCAGTATCCTGCATCTAACCTAAAGTTCTATTGATTACTCGGGAGCTTTGGTTCTCTCTCTCTCTCCTTTTTCCTCTCTTTCTCCCTCTCCATCTCTCTCTAGGTCTCTATCCACCTATCTTTCTGGCCTTACCTCCTGACTCCCAGCTGTGTTGTAGCTACTTAAGGTTGTCAGTTGTCATTTTTATTGGACAAATGAACTTTGTGTAATCTGCTACATTACATAATGCTTAGATAAAATTTACCTCTTCAATGTTAATGTGTTCATCAGAATTCATGTACTGCACATGAATGGAATGTGTATTGGGTAATAAATGTTACCCTAGAAGTACACACATCTGCAAGAGCATAATCAGCTTTACCCTGATTCGGATAACCCACTAGGTTATTTAAAACTTTTGGAATTTTCAGAGACAAACATTTTTTTAAAGATACTATGTACAAGGAGACATAATTCTTCAGCTTTTGGAAGTCATTAAAGTCAAGTTTCCAAGTCTAACTATCTCAGCTGTGCTTTCTAAAGGTTTCATTGTTCTCTTTATTCTGTTTATTACCAGTCAGAGATAACTTGACATTGAGATGTGCCTCTCACAGTGAGTTGGCACTTTCCTGGGTTTTAGATGGCTCTAAATGATGTTACGCATTTTAAAAAGGCAGCTCAAGGCTTATCTGCAAATGGAATCATAAACTTATACCATACGTACCACGTGTAGCTGCTTAGCGTACATCTATCTCGTGAGTAGTTTTGTGACCATAAAAAAGCATGCAATGAGCCTGTGTATCCACCTACCCTGTCTGCATAGCATCACCCGAGATACTTGTGTGGTGTGGTCTCTATTCTTCTACATTAGAACTGTGACCTCAAATTCTGCCTTTTCTTCCATGTAATTCCAGGAAGAAGATATCATCCGTGAAAGTCGCTTTTATTTCCGTGGCTATGGCCTGGGCCACTGCCTGCAGGCAAGGGATGGAGGTCCAATGGAAGGTTCTGGCATTTATAGCCCCCAACCTCCAGCCCCACTTCTAAGGGAAGGAGAAACCATGCGAAAACTCTACGTGGACCAGGCCAAGAGGATTGACACCATTTCCCGTGCTGTCTTCCCTTTCACTTTCCTCATCTTCAACATCTTCTACTGGGTTGTCTATAAAGTGCTACGGTCAGAAGATATCCACCAGGCACTGTGAATAGGAGCTTAAGAGTCCAGTTGTTGGCTTCCTGCTTTCCCCTTGTGGGCTTTCCCTCTCCAGTAGATTCCATCAAGCGCTTGGACAGCTCCTTCCTGATCTCCTACTCAGAACTTCAACAGCCAATCCCAAAGCTATGTGGAGCTACAATGCATGGTGCCAGTGGTGGCTGTACTTAGAAAGATGGCTCACCTATCTTCATCCAGATTTTCTCCATACTATCCCATTTCTCATGAAAGTAAGGTTTGGCTATGTTCTTGTAGCCAGGATAACCCTGACTGGAGCTTCTCTGTTTTTAAGTTCTCTGGTAGAGGATATTCAGAACACTGCTACTAGATTCTGGCATTTGTCATCTTAACCTGTACCAATCTTTGCCCTGCCACCTCCTACCCAGAGTCTGACCTTTACTATGCCCTCTGTCCCTCCTACCATGGGTCAAACAGGAATCTTTCCCATCCCCAAATGCTTCCCTGTGTGACTTAGTCAGGTTTCCTTGACCCTGGGAGGACGGCAAGGGGACAGATTCCCCACTACTAAGCTTGGAACAGTCATCGGCTACACTGGGGTAGGGTGTTGCTATACAACCCAACAGAGAGGTCTTCAAGTTTTCTTGGAACCTCAACACTGTTAAAATGGGGTCAGGAATCTTGGACTCTCAGAAAGACCACCTTTCCCAATCTACCCAAATTTCCTGATCTCAGAAATATTTGTTGTATTCCCTAACTAGCTAGCATCATGGCAGGGTGTGTTTGACTGCTGTGGAGTGTAAAAAGAGAAAGATGCTTAGACTTTTAGAAAGTTACTTGATGGTGCTATAAAGCTTTCAAGAAAAGTGAGCTTAAGGCGGTAGGGCCTAGGAGGCTTAGAATAAGAAACTATCCTAAGAGAGTCTTCTGTTGCCTGCACTTTTGTTTCTTCTTTTCTCTAAAGTCTCTTTATTTCCCAGGACCTCTCATTTCCAACTTGCTCCTTCACCTCCTTTCAGTGAGCAAATAATAATGCCATGCAACCATGCCCAGGATAAAGCAGCCTACCAGGCTCCTGGGAAGGAACTAGGTATATAGAGGATCCCTATCCTGAACAAACATTGACTTGGCCAAGCTCAGGATGGAGTTGTCGAAGCTAGAAAACCATAATTTGGACATTTTTCTTAATCCTTCTCATTTCCCTTCTCTGTCCACAGTGAGGAAGTGGAGCAGTCAGTTGAAGCTACCCAAAAATATCAGAACAGAAAGAGTGTAGAAGCGCTCATCTCAGGCCTGACACTGGGACACGGGGAAGCATGGGCCTGGTACTCTGAGTCCTTTGAAATGATCCAACTGGGAAGAACTGTAAAAAGGAAGATTAAAGTGCAGGGCTAAACAGCTGGAAGACAGAAGTGATCAAACAATCTCTTAAACATCTTGTCTTTTTCTCCGAATCTAGAATAATTAACTATGTAAATTCAGTCTCTCTCTCTCTCTCCCCCCTGCCCCATATCTTCCTCCCTCCCTTTCGCTTCCTCCTTTTCTCCTTTCCTTAAAAACAGGTGTTCAAAATTTTCTGAAAGTCAATAAATCCAATGACCAAAGTAGATCCTACAGACAAACCAAGAGCTCAGCTTTCTTTCCCCCTTTTCCCTATGGAGCTTGTCTGACCTTTGCTCTTTGTGGAGATACTCCTCTTGTCTCTTGGCTTTGTGGCGAGCATTCTGGGCTGACCAGGATAGCTGGACCAGAAATTAATCTTATTGAAAATATTAATTATGGTGGCCAAGGCGATTCCGAACTAAAGGACTGGCTTAAGAAAGGAGGGGGCAGAGAATCCCTGTTTTCCCATTTCTGCCCAGGTAGTGCCAATCAATGAGAGGCCACAAGCAATACCCCTTTGAAAGGAGCAGAGAGTATCTCTTTGATACTCTCCATGGTCAGGCTGGGGTGTCAGGCTACTGCAGCCCGAAGGCGGGGGTAGTGGGGGGTGGACTATGGAGATGAGCCTATTGCACAGAGCTCTACTTGTTATAGATCTTGTCCAGATGGGCCAACTGCACAAATCTGCCCTGTTGGAAGTCTCAAGAACAATGCCCTGGAGACAGCTACAGCACTGAGCAATAGAGCCTGCCCAACTGGGACTCAGCTCAGGGCATCAGCTGGTGCTGGGAGCCAAAGAAGCCAAAGTACCAACCAACATAATGGCCCAAAGGAGTTCACAAAGCTGCTCAGAGGCAATGCCAGGTGGAAGGTACTGTCCCTCCCCATCGGAGCTGGCAAGTGGAGAAGGGAGACACAGGGTGTCAGAATCAGGTGCAAATGGCTTTCATTTTCCTCACCCTTCCCACACAAATATAGGGGCAAGGGGGGGTGCTGGGTCTCACTGGGTCTGACACTTAGCAATCCATTCAATCGTAGAATTCTTGAACTTTGACCCTTCATACAGTGAATTGGCAGGAGACAATAATGAGACTCATTTGGAGATCACTTCTATCTACCCTCATTCTTAGAATACTCACTGCTAGAGATCCACACTACTTTCTGCCTGGATCATGTATGAAATAATTTTTAGTTTTAAAACAGCATATTTTCTAAAGGGGAACAAACTTCCTACATAAATAAAGTGTTTTGTGTTTTCATTAATTCGTTGTTAATATTTAATGTCAGTTAAATATTTTATACGTATATTTTTCCAGAAAAGGGCTTTATTTTTCCTGTTGTTATTAAGGCTATCAGCACCTTCATCTTCTCTTCAGTTTGGTCTGCTCTTTGAAAAGCCAGTGGTCTGTTTTCCTCTTTCCCCTCAATCCACTAGCAAGCAGGACCTCTTGCTATTCCAAATTTCACAGTCATATATATTTTTAAAATTTTCTATGTGGAAGAAAGGTTGCTGTTGTTGTTTCAGTTGCTAAGTAGTGTCCAACTCTTTGCAACCCCATAGACTGTAGCCCGCCATGCTCCTCTGTCCATGGGATTTCCCAGACAAGAATATTGAAGTGGGTTGCCATTTCCTTCTCCAGGGGGATCTTCCTGACCCAGGGATTGAATTTGTATCTCCTGCTTGGCAGGTGGATTTTTTTTTTTAACCACTGAGCCACCTGGGAAGCCCAGGAAGAAAGGTAGTGAATAAAATGTATTCCTTTCACTTTTTCTCATAAGCCTTTCCCCCCACCTGTCACCAAAGAATTGACACACTTCTAGATGAAATGTTGACTCTTAACGTTATTTTCCCTTTTCACTGAGCCAAGTTTATAGAGCCATGTAAATATCCCAACTTTGACCAGAACATATTGCCTCCTGGGAATCTTTATATGTGTCCCCACTTGCCTCTCTCCATTCTCAGTTCACTATTATCAATGCTGTAATTATTATTAATATCTTGTCATTTCACTGTGTTGGGATTAAAGATCTTCCTAGGTTGCTTTGTTGGTGAATAATCAGGCAAACATAGAAACCAACAAAGGATTTGGAACCCAGATAGTATTATCCCTTGCTCAATGGAAGAGATGTAGATTAAGCTCTGTGAGGACATGTTATACAACTATTTAACCCACACAGACTCTGGTACATAGGAAGACTCGGTATGTATATGTAGAATGAAAGCATGACTTCTCATGTGGTCTATTATATACCACATTTCTATTGATTTGCTTTCCATTAACCTATTGATTACAGAAAAATACACTTGGAAGGGAACTTATAAAATCAGATAAAGTTTACACACACACACACGTGCATGCACACACACATACTCAAACTGGTCCTTTGGTATAACAGAACCTAAGTACAGAAGACATCAAAATTTGGTAAATGGCATTACTGAATAAAGAATGATAATGATCTGATTAAACATTACTAACATGCCAAATAAGAAAACTAGTATCAAGCTATGTTTCAAAAACCAAGCACCAAATGAAAACTCAGGCAGTGATTAGCGAGTATAGGAGCAGGGATTCTGGCAGTACAACCATCTGCCTCACCCCATTTAATATGCTGTTTCTACCAGAGAGCCAGTCATCCTTGAAAGGATAGCAATTAGCCTCTTCTTCCCAGCTTCACACTCACTTCATTATACATCTAGGATAGATGTGCATCTAGGATAGAGTTTGCAATCTACAAATTTGGACTGGTGGCATCAGAACATCTCGTTATCAAATCTTAGGCCAGGAGAAGCAAGGCCATCTGAACCAGAGGCTTTCTTGCTCACAGAGCATTCTCTTCATGGAAGAACAAAGTACAGCTCCTATCAAGAAGTCACCTGAAAAAGTCACTTGAGAACTCAGCTATTGCTGTCCCACCTGAGTAGTTCTGCCTTTCTCAGTCTCTCCTTTCACCATGAGGCTTTCTGCATATGCCCTGGCTACATCATACTGTGTGGTGTATTACCAAGGAAGTACGTGCTCTCGCCATCAGCTCCCTGGAATGAGGGCAATTTTTACTATTAAGTTCAGGGAACATTTTGCCTTACAGAGCTGGATCTAGAAAAATGTACACATAGTCTCTATTTTCATAGCTTCCATTCATGACAGTGTAGTGATTAAGAGCATGGTTTTGGTACCAGACAGAGCCGGGGCTTGAATTACAACTCACTAGATATGAGTTCTTGGGACAAATGACTTCATCTCCCTTGGCATCCCTCGCAGCTCTGTAAAGCATCTGCCTGCAATGCAGGAGACCCGGGTTCAGTCCCTGGGTCGCAAAGATCCCCTGGAGAAGGAAATGGCAACCCATTCCAGCATTCCTGCCTGGAGAATCCCAAGGACAGAGGAGCCTGGCAGGCTACCGTCCATGGGGTCACAAGAGTCAGACATGACTTAGTGACTAAACCACCACCCTAGGAATCAGTTTCCTCCTCTAAGGAGTCATTTGAAGGCTCTGAAAGAGCCAGCACACAACAACTATGTGGCCTTGAGAAAATCATTGAATCTTTCTCTGATTCAGATATTCACGTCTGTTCAACAAAAGTGATTGCAATACCTACCTCATAGGGTTGTTGTGGCAATTAAATGTATTAATGTAGGTAAAGTGCGCTTAACTTAGTACTTTGCACATAGTAACTGCTCAATGAAGATTAGCTATTATATGACCTGACCAGTCATAGTCTGGTCATATCATAGTTTATCACATTTTCAGTACAGGGACCTGGTTGGAACTTCAGATTGCCATTTTTGCATATCTCATTTTGTTGAGTCCACACTCACAAAAAAGGTCAACTGAAAATAATCTCTCTTATATTTTCAGTCTCTCCACTGTCATGGGTTCTTCCTGCTGGCATATACAATGCTTATAAAACATGTAACCATGGCAAATGGCTGGATCTCTCTGAACCTTAGGTTTCAGAGAGAGAAGGAGAAGGGGAGGAGGAGGAAGATGGAAGGGAGAGAGGAAGAGGGCAGAGAGGGAATGTCTCTCTCATTCAAAATTAAAAATAAAAGTAAAAACTACCCTCCATTTGACCCTGAAGTTGTCTCTAGCTATTAATTTATTGCCCTCCTTCCATTCATCATCAAGTTTACTAAAGGGATGTCATTATTAGATGTTTGCACACATCACACTACCATTACTCCTCAACACACTGCAATCTAGTCTCTGCCTTCTCCACCCTCACTCTACCTCAGGTTCCTCACACCCCCTCCCTATTTGCCGTCTCAAGTCAACACTTCTCTATCCTAATCTTTCATAACTTCTTGTAACATCTACCAGAGCTGTCACACCTTCTTTGAAATTCTCTTCTCCCTTGGCTTTCATTTTCCTGTTTATTCTCTTGGGCCTCTAGTAATTACTTCTTGCTGTTCTCATTCTCCAGTATTTCATCTTTGGCTTTCACCCCCTCCTCATTGCACACCTACCGCTTAGCTGTTCTCAACTATTTCCAGGCTGTGATAACGTATATGCTGATGATTCTCAAATTTCTACCATCTTTTCCGAATCTCCACAGCTTTAGTCCTATTTTCCAATTTTCTGTTGAACATTCTGAGCCAGGTGCCCATAAGGACCTCAAACTCAGTAAGTCAAGAGCCAAGCAATTCACAGTCTCCTTCAAATTTCCTCCTCCATTCTTCCCAATCTTTGTGAGTGGCACTTATCTACCCAGTCACCTAAGCCAGAAACTTGGGAATGAGCCTTGACAACTTCTTCCACAACCCTCAGATCAAATCAATCAATCAAGTACTGCTGAGTCCACCTTTCAAATATTTCTGAAATCTGTCCCTCTTTCTCCAACCTCCCTGGTCTCATTTTGGCTCAGTTTTTGATTCCATTATGATTTCCTATCCTTTTCACACTAGTGTCCATTTGACCTTTCTAAACCAGAAATATTAGAGAAACACTTTCTTGCTCTTCATTCTTCAATAGCTCCCTATTATCTTCACAAAAAAAGGCCACATTCCTTAAATTGACCTCCAAGAGATTTTCTACTGTGGCCCATGCCAGTGCCTTCAGCCTCTTTCCACATTACTCTCCTTGCTCCCCTAAATTCATGCTGCATTTGAACAAGCTGATTTACCCACAGATCCCTGAACCCACTAACTCATCCTGTCTAATGCTCTGTGCCTTTGTATATGCTGTTCCCTAGCCTTTAAATGCCCTCCTCTGACCTCTTCCATCTGAAGTATCTCTACTCATCTGCCAAGACTCTAACCAGATATCATATTTTCTGTGAAACCTTCTCAAACCCATGTTATCCCAACGCCCAGACAGATTTGGGTTCTCCAATAATGCATTGTATATAGCTCTATGTGTACTTGGAAGATTACATAATGGTTTTTTTTTTTTTTTTGGTCTGTTTCCCTCACAATTATATGAGTTTGAAGTCAAGGGTTACAATGTATTTTTCAATTCCTTACACCAAGCTCACAGCATGAAACGAAAGTGTTTCCTAGATAATTTTTAAAGCAGTGAGCACTTAAATTTTTTAAATTTTTTAAAATGTTTGAAATTTTCAATCACTCAATTGCAACATTAGTTTCCACCAACTATACTTACTTTGCAGGGGTTGTGTCAAGAGGGACTATACGATTAAGGTAAAAAGCATCCTTGCAATCTTTTCCTTTGCAAAGCACTTAGTGGCATGTCATCCTTACAGCAAAACTTCTAGGGAAAATAATTATGCATTCATGCAAGAGATGAGGCAATGAAGCTCAGAGAGGCCAAGTGACTTGCCAAAGTCTGTTAATGAGTTAGTAACAGGGCCAAAACCAAAACCCTATTTCTCAGTTTTCCTGTTTCTCAGTTTAATGTCGTATTTACTGGGCAAGGAATTTTTAAAGTCAGCTTCAAGGAGTCCTAGAACAGGCAGTCACCTTCCCCAATCCCCTCACATACACACAATATGCACATTTCAGTCAGAGTAACTTTACTTTCAGCTGAAACATTTATTATACCATAATACTCATTTGGGATAGGAGTGGTTGGTGGGGAGGAGAGTTTATTGTTTCTTTTGAATTTTTGAAAAAAACCCTGCATTTTCTACAAATTTCAGAGGTAATTTATTTAACAGGTCAATGAATGTTACAACTGTGTTATTTGGACACTAGTATAGAAAGACCTTGTGTTTTAAAAAATAAGCCAAAATGAAGGGCAGTCATGACAAAGAAAACTGACAATTGACCATCTTTCTGACTTTAAGCTCCTCCTCAAATTATCAACCTACAGAAGTCATGAGTTCTTATCTCCCTCCATCCACTTACACTTTCTAACAATGCCTTGTTGACTGATCTGTTTTATCAGTCCTCAATTTAACACTAATCCTTAACTACTTCAGGCAGTGAGAAACACTGTTACAAAGACAGCCTTGACTATCAAGAGGGCAAGAATGCTTGGGACTTTTGGTCACAGCGACACATTTGCTATCTTGACTACATTTACTGCTATTCCCACACAGAGAAAGAAACAATTGGCTCTTTTAGAGAACTAATCTCTCATGGGATTTCCCATAAGGCAACTGGGTCAACGGATCACAATGTCTTAGAATTCTAGATCCTGGCATAAGAGAGCTAGCAGGGCTTTCCTGGACCATTTTGTCTTCGTCTGCTCACCAGACAACATCAGACTACACTGAAGGTCTAATAGGGTGAAGTCCAGGCTGTAAGTGTAACTCCTCCCCTGCTTTCTTTTGAAATTAGTTTGAAGCTATTAAGGAAAAGAATGGAATAGAAAGGGAGGGTCCAATGTGTGTCATAATTTATTAGCTTCAGAGACTCACTTCTGAAACTGCTCTGACAAGTTGACTACAGGAAATTCAAGGCCAAAGAGTATCTGTAGCTGAGGAAACTCCCTGTGAGACCATTCAGTCCCCAACCTCTGCCATGTTTAGATGTCCAAAGTCCCAACAGAAAGAGCATAGCACAAATCTTGCCAACAGTTAGGATAGTACAGGTGTAAATGGTGCTGCCACGATCCAAATTCTACAAACTCAGGGTGTCCTTCTCTTTGTGAACTTTTCTGTGAAGCCCTTAATCTTATACTTCTCCTACCCTTTCCCTAATGGAAACATAACCTGTTATCACCACTTGATTAGCGTAAGCTTCAGGTTGGTCCTTTAAGGAGGGACATAATGTGATTTCTCACTAATACATCATAATCCTTCTTTGAAATATACTCCATTGATTTGCAGTTAACCTTTCTTGCCCCATCTCTTAGGATTTCAAATTCCAGGTGTATGAACCCTCTTCACACAAGGCCACCTAACAGAGTAAAGCCATGAGCTATGGATATTAATCTCATTCATGTCTGTCTGCTACTTAAGTATTTCTCTCTCCCTAATATCCCAGTGGTAGATTCATTTTCAGAGTAAAGGATTCAAGGGAGAGAGAAAGAGTAAAAACTAATGACTATATCTTTCAGGCTTCACTGGTACCATGTTTGATGTTATCCTTCAACCGAGAGAAAACTAGTTAGGACTGTATATACAAAACAGTAGCTTTGCTTCCCTTTACTCTCCCTTGGAGTGGGGCCAGGGACAGAGGTGCACTGTCTCTCTGACATCCCCATCTGCTATCTTCCTAACCACCGAGAACCAAATCTAAGATAAAAGACATCATCCCCTGGCATTAACATCTACTCCTGGATGAAAGTGGGGGCTTTATGATGGTCTTGGAAGGTTTCTGGGGACCACATGTTTGTTTCAACTCCCTTCAGGGGGCAGGCCAGCTTAATTTTTATTGGGAAAACTAATTGCCTTTCCTGTGATTCCACTCTGTTTCACCCAAGAGGTGTACCTTGGAGGCCCGTTTGCCTTATGACGCTCAGCCTCATAAAGTTCAAGAATGGCTACTGCCCGAATGCCCTTCCAGACATTCTTCACTCTGCTACTTAACCTCTTCCTTTAAGAATGAAAATCTAGTGTGGATTGACATCCATTCTTTGTGTCTCACCGAGTCCCCAGTTTTACAGAGGACCAACCCCTGAGATTCAGATCCTCTGTAGGCTCTTAGTGCCCTAAAAAAATCTCCCAAATTGACCTCAAGTAAGGCAAAGTTCTTCACTAGAAATTTGAAGTTATCAACTAAGTGATCAGTATGAAGGATTCACTCAACTGGAACCTCATTAAGGTAGGAATACATTCTTCATCTGTAGCTAAGAACACAGAGTTTGCAACAATGGAGATGGGCAATAAATGTCAGCCCAATGAACAAGTGCACATGTGAACAGAAGTGCATTTGGCCCTACTGCCAACTCTCTCTGGTTGGAAGGACCAGTAAGTTTTCTTGTGTTTTGGAGGAGAGAGTGGTATGGGGAAGCAGGTAAGGAGGGAATATGAGTCCACAAGATAATTAGGAGTCTGGAGTTCAGGGTAAGCTAGGGGTGGAGTTCTCTGTGTATTGTTTGTTTGAACTGTTTTTTGTTTTTCAAAAGTCAGTGTTGCAACAAAAATAAAAAAAAGCGAGTGGCGAATGACAACGAAAAAAAAAAAGGCAAGTGGTGAATGACAAAGGAAAAAAAAAAAAAAAGTCAGTGTTGGACTTCCCTGGTGGTCCAGTGGTTAAGACTCTGAGCTCCCAACGTAGAGGGCACAGACGCAATATCTGGTCAGATCCTGCATGCCACAGGGTGTGGCCTTAAAAAAATTCAGTGTTATCTAATGATTTCTTCATCCTATAATCAAAAACATTCCATAGATATGAAATAATCTCTTCAGTTGGCTTTCACCTACCAATATTGCCGCACTCCCCTTGGATTCATTCATCAACTTCTGTGGAGCACCCACTACAATATGCCAGGCACTGTACTAACTACACGGGCAAACACAGTGAAGAAGAAACATGGCCCCTGCCCTCAGAGGGCTTATATTCTGGTGGAGGACACAAACATGAACTAAGTTAGTGGAGAAGAATAAAATGGAGAAAGTGTAGAAGTATTATGGAAATACATAAGAGGCAGAACTGACCTGATTGTGGTAGAAGCAAGGGGAAGGGGTGTCATGGAATGCTTCCCTGAGATGGAGACATTAAGATATGACCTAAGGGGAAAGTGAGAGGGAGGGAAGCAAGAAGGACCTAAAGGGAGGCCAGAGAGAACAAAGGGAGTTTTTAAAAGGGAAGCAATGTAACAGATTGGCACTTTGCAAAGAACATTCTGAGCCGCAGTGTGGGGAACAAATTGCAGGGAGGAGAAGTAGGACACTACCTGAAGATGGTGGCGACTTATAAAGGGGGAAGTAGTAGGTCCTGCTGCTGCTGCTGCTAAGTCGCTTCAGTCGTGTCTGACCCTGTGCGACCCCATAGACGGCAGCCCACCAGGCTAGGAGAGCATTAAAAAAAATCTCACTTCACCTGGTCCTAGATTTTAAGTGACATTTCAAGTGAGACTTGAAGGCTGGGTTAGGCATGAGGTGCTGGAGGGGTTGAGGTGTTGAAGAGAGTCTCCGGCACTGTAAGCTTCTGCTTTAGCCAAAGCAGTTCTCGTGATTGCTAACGCCTTGGTCTCAACCTGGAATGCCGAGTGCCAGTTCCTTCTAGTCAAATCCTGTATATCTTTCCAGGCCCTCTCAAATCCCACCTTCTCTGCTCACACCCAGATATGGCTTCTCTTGCTTCTAAACCCCTATGCCATGTTTGTCACTTGGCGTTTAAAGATCCACTATTTAGTATTGTTACTTAACTTTACACACATCTGCAAACTCCTTGTAAGCTCCTGAAACTTATGAATAGTCTTCCATGACTTTGGCATCACCCAGGGTACCTAGCACAGTGATGAGCACATAAGGCACTCAATGAATGAATGAATGAATGAATGAGGCACTAGATCCCCTTCAGGGCTCCTTTAGTAATTCCCTATTATCTGTGAAGCTGATAAGGAAAAGGTCTTCTTTCCCTACAAGATTTCTGCTACTTGCCTCCAAAGACCTAAGACTCGAGATCGACAGCTCCTTCCCACTGGTCACTGCTTCTCACTCCCCTTCCAATCCTGCCCCCTCTCCCACCACCACCACCTTCTATTGTTTCTTCTGTCTTCTGGTTGTCAGCCAGGATGAGAAAATGGCCTAGCTGTCCTCAGAGACTTACGCCAGCCTGAACTGCTCTGTGGTGCCATGAAGGGCCAGGACTTTTGTTTACAGCTGGGACCATGGCGAGGTGGTGAGCACAGCTGACAGCCCCACGCTGGAGCAAACATCAATCTTCCTCTGTCCTCTTAGCCAAGTTTCACAGACCAGCTCTATTGAAAACTGGCTGCACCCGCCTGGGTCTCACTGACATCCCACCCACCACTCTGGCCTGGGAGCAGCTGGGTGAATCTCGGCTTTGTACCTTTTAGGCACTGCCCTTGGCTCTCTTCTCTGGCCCCAGCCTCTAATCATATTACCTCAACTTCAGGGCCTTGAAAGAATATGTACTCCCAGGCCCCCACACTCCAAACAATGTCCCACCTCTCCAACCAAATACTCTGACTCCCACCAGTGTACCAACACCCTCATTGGCTCAGTCGAAGTTGAAACACGACAGCAAAAAGAACCAAACCACCCAGTTTTCAGTGTGTACTTTTATGGAGTCTGCCAAGTTTCCAAGTTGAGTAGACAAGGTTCCAGGCCCTTGGAAATTCGCATGCGTGTGTGATCTTTGCCTGCAGACAGCTTTCCTGCTTGTTTTAAAACCTGCAAATCAGATAGGGCCTGGAACCTTTACAGAATATCCTTTGAAAGCTTAAGTAAGGTCCTCTTTGCACCAAATTCTGTTTCTTGGCCTCCTCCTTCCCTAGCACCTTTGCCCTCTCCAGCACTCACCTGGGGTGAGAATGAAGCCCTATCTCTTGACCCCAGGTTCCCTTTGCCTGTGTTTCTATGCCTACTGGCTAACAGTTTTGACCAATTAGCTGAGGCCCGTTTCCTGGTTTTCACCCTCTCCCCATTTCCAAAGGTCCACAGGAGATGACTCACTCCTCTCGCTTGCAGTGGCTCATTATAGCAACATGTCTTCAGGGATCTGGCAGAGAGGGACTTCAGGCCAGAGGAGACTCCCCTTCTAGGAAACCTTCTGAGGATTTCCAGCAGAGAGGTCTTTTCAATCTAAAATAACCCCCTCCCCATTTTTTACATGATGTCTTCCTACTAAAGGTTGTCATCTAATTATTTACCTTAGTCGTGTCTGACTCTTTGCAACCCCGTGAACTATAGCCCACCAAGGCTCCTCTGTCCATGGGATTTCCCAGGCAAGAATACTGGAGTGGGTTGCCATTCCCTTCTCCAAGGGATCCTCCTGACCCAGGGATTGAATCAACATCTCCTGCATTGCAGGCAGATTCTTTACCACTGCACCGTTGGAGAAGCCTATTATCCAAGCCCTTGGTTAACAGAAAAGAATCCCACATGTATTCTCCTTCCCAGGGCTGAGAGCACTTTTTAATTTTTTCTTTTTCTTTTAAACTGTTTTATTGTAGAAACCTTCCCAAAAAACACCCAAAAGTAGTCTTTAAAATGACAGCTGAAATTTTCAAAAGGTATAGATTTTATCATTCCCACTAAAATGAGGACTGTGGGTGCAGGTTTAAGCATGAACATAGTTATATTTGAAAAAGGACTCAAAGCATCCTCTTGAGGCAATGCTTGGACCATAGGACTCAGCGTACATTGGTGGAAATCAGTCCTCATCTCTGTTGGTTGGTGTGTACCACAGATGGGTTGACACGATTGTTCCAAGTGAAGTGTGTGGTTCACAAAAGCACACATTTTGGTGAATCACATGCTAAACTGTTGACTCAGGACGGGGAAACCAAGAGATTATGGTGCAAGTCTGGCATCTGAAGGTCACTGAAGGACTACATTGATTAGATGCAAGTTCTCAGTCATTTATAGTAACCTCTTTGTGCCACATTGATGGGTTAGTTGAAGCAGAGGGGGTTTGATTATAGGAGAGGAGAGGTATTAGAAGAGAATAGATAACCCCCAAAAGGATAAAACTTTCCCATGACTAGCTCCATCATTGGCCCTGTATGTCATGGGCTAGCAAACTAGACTGATCCAGACTAATTTGCAGAACTGGTTTTATGAAATCCCTATGGAACAAGGTAGGTATAAATAGATAGAAAAAACATTGTTATTAAAGAAATATCATTTTGCTTAGCCTTGAAATATTAGTGTTTTTTTTTAACTTTTATATTAACCAATCATTCTTTTTTTTTCTCCAATCATTCTTAAAACAAACAAACAAAAAAAAAAAACAACACCCAGTAAGCCCCATGTGCTTAGCTGTTCAATTGTGTCCAGCCTCTTGCAACCCCATGGACTGTAGCCCACCAGGCTTCTCTGTCCATGGGAATCCTCCAGGGAAGCATACTGGAGTTGGTTGCCATGCCCTCCTCCAAAGGATCTTCACAACCCAGGGCTTGAACCCAGGTCTTCCTCATTGCAGGTGAATTCTTTACTGTCTGAGCCACCAGAACCCAGTAAGCTAGTCAGAACCAAGTGAAAAAATAGCAAATTAACCTTAGAAGGGAGCAATTTCATCTACTAACCAGAAGCCATGGGAAGATACTGGTGTTCCTCTTTATATTCCAGAAGAGACTGACCACTACCTTCCAGACCTAGGCTAAGAGATTAGCCAAAGGGTAAGACGAGCAAGGCCAACAGATACCTTTGGGCAGAGCAGGTCCCACCCTGCACAAGGGTACCCAACTTAGAGGGAGCAAATGGAGGCTGAAATTCATTCTTCAACTGCCCTAGTGGCCTCCAACATCCCTGAGAAAGAAAAACATTTTTCTAATTGTTCCTCTAGTGTGGCTACTTCTCTGCAATTTGTCTGCCCCCAGGTGGCGCATGTTTCTAATTAGCACAAAGGCATCACATGAGCAAATAGTAGCCTTAAAAATTAACTTAGAGATCTTAGAGCCATCAGGTGTTGTGAAGGCTGCAACCATAAATAACCTTTGTCTGGCCTTGGGCCTTGAAACCAAACATTGACTGAAGCTATCTTTCCCTTCCTGTTAACGCAGATTGTGAAGACAGTAATTCAGCTGTGAAATGAAAAGGAAGAAGAGTAACTCGCATTTGCTGAAAATCTGAAAATCTATTAAGAGTCAGGAATCTGCTCAAGCTTCATCCCACTAGTAAGTGGAAGGGGCAGGAGATAATTCACCTTTGAGTGGGTACCATGACATAATAGGAAAAATCATGGGTTTTGGAGTCACAAGAGAGAACTCTGAATCTTTGCCCTGCTGTTTACTAGTTGGCAACTTGAAGTGAATATTTAACTTCTCTGGGCTTCAGTGAGGAGTCACAAAGATAATAGATGTAAAGAGCTGAGCATAGTGCTGCCTGGCACATATAAGGCATTCAGCTCCTATGTCTTTTTCTGCTACCACCCTGACTGCAAAGTTAATTCACATTATTCACACCATTGGCCTTTAGGACCTCATTCAATAGAGCATAAGGACGAGTCTGTGCTGTGCTGCTCTGCTCAATCGTGTCTGACTCTTTGTGACCCCGGGGGCTGTAGTCCACCAGGCTCTTCCAGCCATGGGATTTCCCAGGCAAGAATACATGGAGTGGGTTGCCATTTCCTTTGCCAAGGTATCTTCCAGACTCAGGGATCAAACCAACATCTCCTGCAATATCAGGCAGATTCTTTACCACTGAGCCACCTGGGAAGCCCCCAAGAACGGGTCTACCAGACAGAATATTGAAGTGAGAGTTAGGAGACATCGGTCCCAATGCCAGACACATCCCTTGATGTACATTAAGTTACTCCCCTCTCCTGATCCCATCAATAAAACAAGAGAACACGTCTAGCTCTGATGCTGAAAGGCAAGAGCAGAGGAAATTACTTTTCTTGAGCACCTGCCATGATATACACACCAAGTTAGGCCCTTTCGCATACCTTATATACATATGCTAAATCAGCACTGTCCCATAAAACTTTCTGATGTTGGGAATGTTCTGTATCTGACAACGTCTAATTTGGTACTAACACTAGCCATAAGTATCTACTGAGCCCTTGAAACGTGCATAGTGCAACTGAGGAACTAAATTTTTTATTTAAATTTAACTAATTCAAATTTAAATGCCCATGTATTTAGACAGTGGTTACTGTATTAGATACTGCAGCTCTAAGATAATGAAGCAGGAATATTTGTTCCCATTTACTGTATGTTGAAACTGGAGCTTAGAAAAATTTAAGAATTTGCTGAAAGTAACATAAATAGTAAATAAACCAGATTCAAAACCAAGCCGTAGAAAGTTTAGCAGCTTAGTACTGTCAGATACACCAGGAATTACCTAGGCTCCACTACTCACAAGTTATATAACCAAAGAGAAATAATTATAGTCTCTAGAACTCACTTTCATCATCTATAAAATAGGGATAATCATCACCTAATTTGTAGGCTTATTGTTGAGATTAATAGGTTAGAGCTATATAGAGTGTGGCTTTCAGCAACTGTGTTTCCTCACTACCCTTTTACCTCAGCCCCACACAGAAGAGGTTTAGACATAAACTAAAAAAGATAACTATAAGGTAGAGGGGGCATTTAGGAAAAATAAAAGCAAAAAAGGAAACACGAGCTTTCATATGTTATCTTTCATAGAATGGAGTTGAGGGAAGATATGAAATCATCAAACTACTTCCACTTATTTGGTTTGCTTCCTTCCCCTATTCTTGATACTCCAGTCATTGTTAGCTAAGGCAGGGAACAAGGTATATATAATGTATTTTGAGGCCCAGAAAGACAAGATAATGCAGCTGAACAACACAGTACTGTCAAGGGCATGGGCTCAAAGGGCAGGGAAAGTTCAATCCTGGTTCCCAAATTTTGTATGCACAAAATAATAGACACCACTTCACAACAGTCTTTCATCTGTGAAACAGGACAGATAACATGCAGGGTGTCTCAATAAAAAACATATACGTTTATTATTTTGCTTTACATTCTGTAGCACCCTCTAGTGGAGTGTACAAAACTAAGCATTATATTTCTGCCCTCCAAAGCACACTTCTAAGTGTGCATTGGAATCACCAGAACAGTTTGTTGTAACACAGACACCCACACTCTAACAACTACTAGAATTTCTGATTAATTAGTTTGGAGGTGAGAATCTAAATTTCTGACAATTCCCCAACAGGTGATGCTATTGGTGTGTCGGGAAAACACTTTGAGAACCTCTGCTCTAAATCCCGCCCCTCCCCAATGTGTGCACATGTGTGCCCAGAAACACACATATGCACACACGCACAAACGTATGGAATCTATAACTGAAATAAGTATAACTTGTGTTGTTTATTAGTATGCCTCTAACAAGCTTTTTGTGAAGAATTAAAGAATATCATGTGATACATGACACAACATCTAAAATATAGAAAGCATGCAAAAAAACTGAGGATCACAGAACATAAATCCCAGGTTCTCAGAACTAGTAAGTGGTGGAATCGGGCTTAAAATTAGGCCTCTAATTAGGCCTCTAAACTCCAAAAACATAATAAAGTTTAACAGTACTACTACAGAAGACAGGGTGAAAACACACATATCTAATCATACTTTCAAAAGTAAAAGAAGATCAGTTTTCAATTCCAGGGTCCAAGTCCAGTAAAGACAAATGTCTGTACTGACTAGACAACCACATGTGTTTCCCCTGCAGCAGGGCAGGGGTCGTGGTAAGGTGGTAAAGCAGGGCAGGTGGCAGCATTTGAAAAGATCCTAACCCCACAGAAAGGGTTAGAATCTTCGTATCTTCATCGGCATCAGTGCTTGGGGTCATTCATCAATTCTAACTGTCTCACCCCAAAAAAAGGCAAGAAGAAAGAGATGGGAGGGGGGAATTTTTTTTAAGGAGGAAAGAAGAAAGGAGGTAAACATTTGAATAGAGCCCTACCTGGTAGGGCTATTAAGAAGTTAATTTGATTTTTTTTCGAGAAATGAAAGATATATATGATCTTTATAGATTGGAAAGCTCAGCAATTCAGGAAAAAAAAAAAAAAAGGATGGGGGAATCCCATAATTCCAGGGACCAAACAGCCAATCCTTTGCTGGAATTTGGCGGCATCTAGTGGCGAACTCAAAAGGTATAAACCTCACACGGAGAACTTTCTGGAAAATTAAAGTAAGTGCATACTTGCGTTAAGAGCACTCTGCCTGGAAATCAGAACAAGCAGGTAAGAGAGCCTCAGCCCCCACAGAAATTCGGAGTCCCTAGTGGAGGGGAAGTCTGTCGTGTACAGATATTCTCAGCAAAAAATTGTTTGTGCCAGAATTGGACGCAACTTGGGGGTGGAGGAGGGACGGGGGAAGGAGCAGGGGTTGGGGGAAGACGGCTATTAGGGACCAGCAAAGCTGCTTTTTGGAACTGCTAATAAGCCAGTGGGGGATTTGGTTGTTAACCGCTGCTGGGCTACGGCTTAGAACGGGATTTTTGATTCGGAGATAGACATGGGAAGAAAGTGTATTTTTAAGGTTTAAAATCAAATCGATAGGGGAGACCGAAGTATTTCTAGCGAAAACCCTTTATCTCAGTGATGGTCGCCATGACTTAATTGCTTAATTTTCCTTTTCGTAAGAATAATTTTCAAACATAAAGAAAGTAGAAAAAAGATCCGTAGAGAACGCGCGCGCGCGCACGCGCGCACACACGCGCACGCACCCGCCCTAGAACACCAGCCCCGACGCTAGGGGCGCACGCCTGCGCACACCAGCCACCTCCAGCGCCACGAGGCCTGGCGTTCGCGCACACGCCAACGCCAAGGCCACGCGGGCTCGCTTGCGCACAGGAGCCCTGACACCGCGCGCCTGCAGTACCCGCCACCCCCAGCTCGCACACACATCAAAACCCCCAGTCAACCTTTATTTTTTTTTTCCTCCAGGAGTTGCGCAAGGGGTTCGGGGGCGTGGCCGCAGATTTGACCTAGCGCTTCCCCACTCGCGGGGACCTTAGCTCATTTCCGCCCATCCTGTTTCCGTAGGCCACGTAGACACTTCCTTTCCCAGTTTGGTGGGGGGGAACCCACAATGCCTCCCTGCAGGAAAAAAAAAAAAAAGAAAGAAACCTCTGGGCAGGGGAACTCTGGGTCGTGAAAGTGGGCCACGTGAACACTCTGCCCTATAGACTTATGACCCAACCGCTGTCGCGCTTTTGGAGGGCGGGCTAAAAACCTAAGAGGGCGAACGTCATTGGTCAGAGCCCTCACTAAAGGACAAAGGTGATTGGTTTCCTTCAAGCCTTAACGGTGAAGAAGCAGGTTGCTAGCACCCGCCTTTACTGCGGCGGAGTGTCATTGCTGACGTGGTGAGCTTCATCCAATCATTTGGTTATAGAACATTCTAAAACTTAGATGAGACGATTGTGATTGGCTGTAGGGCATAAGCCCGCCTCCAGGGTGACGTGTCTGCCTATGGATATCAGTTGCCAGAGAAACCTGGCTTTACTATGGCGGTTGGAGAGTCGGCAGTGAACACACGTCGTCGTCTGTCGGAAAGAACTGGATCCTCGTTTCAGGTTTCGGGGTGGGGGTGGGAAGAAAGGGTTGACGATTTCCTCTTATCGTCGTGTATACAGACAAGATTAATTAATGGCTTTACAATCGGGCAGAACTAGATTCGAATTCCTAATCGCCAACGCCCAGCTTGGGCTGGCTGTTCTTTCTGTGTCTCGGTTTCCATGTTTGTAAAATGGTGATAATAATAGTATCTGCCTCAGAGACTTGTGCCTTAGAGGCGTATGCTGTATATTAGAGCGTATAATATACGACTGCTAGGTAATGTAATACGTATAATAACTTAATACGCAGCGTGGCTCCGGAAGATGTTAGCTATTACTGTGGAGAGAAAAACCCGCGTAATAGAGTGAGAAAAAACGTAAAATTCTGTAAAGTCGTTCCTTACAGTGCTTTTCCTATCACCTCCTTCCGTAAAAGAAATTCGAGATACAAAAGAGACGTATCAGTCTTTACCAGTGAAATAATTTATTTGGCAGTTACCTCAAAATAGCGGGGATTGGAATTTTCCGTATTGAAAAGTTAAAAAAAAAAAAAAAAAGCGGGGGTGGGGAGAAACGGAGAACGAGGAATGAGAGCTAGCTGGAGATGAACCACATGAGATGAGTAGGCCTTGTTTGAATCCTGATTCGGGGAACCAACTATAAAAAAAAATACTTAAAAGATGCATCAGGAGATTTTAAAGACGGATTCGATATTTGATTTTTCTTAAGGAATTAATGACGACGTTTCAGACGTTATAATGATATTGTGGTTATGTTTTCAAATTGCCTGTAGCTTATAGAAATATACGAAAATACGAATTAAACAATAAAAGCATTCAGACTGGCTTCAAAATACTTTGATGTCTAGGATTTGCTTCAGAATTAGCTCAGCGGTAAGGGGAAGTGGCGAGGGGCATAGATAAAACAAAATTGGCACTAAATCGTTTAAGCTGAGTGATGAGCTTATGGGATTCCTTGTATTGTTCTGTCTTCTTGGTATATGTTTGAATTTTTCCATAATAAAATACAGAAAGTCAGCTATTCCGTGCTCTTGAGAAAAACAAGAGTGGGGGGGGCGGCGAGCAGTGGGTGGGGTTACAGATAAAACAAGATGGCCTTCAGTTGGTAATTGTTGAAGCTAGATGATAGATTCGCAAAGGTTTATATTATTCCCCTACATTTTTATCCATTTGAAATTATCCTTAATAAAACTTAGAAAAAAGCAAAAACAAATTATCAGAAATCATGATAAATGTACAATAAGGTAAATTTGAAAATGTAGCCACAAGAAAGGGGGAAAAAACTTGTACGTTTTTTATCAGCTTTGGTGTCCTTTGTGTATGTTAAAATGCATTGATGGAAAACAAAACGTTCATCTCATATCTTTATCTTATGTCCTTTGCTGTCCCCTTGTTTGACCTTCTAGACTACCATCAGAAAAACTAAGTTTGCTGTGTAGTGAGGATCAGATCTGATCCTGATTGCAGAACAGCCCTCATTACAGAATCTTGGGTAAGTGCCTCCCTTCTCCTGGCCTTAGTTCTCAAACAAGATAATTCCACATAACCTTCATAACTGTCTAGGAATATTTTGAGGATTAATAAGGGCCTGTCGAGGAAAGCACTCTACATTCTAAGAATGTAAGGATGGAGCTAAGTCCATCTGTGCTTTCAGTATAGAAAGTGCCTAAACATCAGTGGGCCCTGTAATCTTACATTCCTTGGTGAAGGATACTCTCTAATTGATCCCCTATAGTTAGAGCCATGCATCTATATATTTTTTTTAAGTTTGTGGCATTCCATATGCAGCATAATTTAGTGGTCAAGAGCAAATACTGACTTCCTGAATTTAAATCCTGGTTCTGCCACTTACTGTAGGATCCTGGGCAGAATACTTATTCACTTTGTCTCTAAAGTTCCTCATCTGTAAAATAAAGATAATAATGGTTCCTATTTCATTGGATTATTGAGGAAATTACATGTAAATTGGCACATATAAGTAGTTGATTTAATTAATCATTGTGACTATTAGTTCCTCTGGTACATCCTGTTTTACACACTTGTGCATATGCACACATGCACACACGTACTAATCACAGCAATAGATACCTTTTTGGAGTTGTTAATAATAATAATAATACTGTTGGTTTCTCTCCTGATTTTCCAGAAGCAGCGGTTACTACTAGAACTGAATTCTGAAATTATAACTTCTGACTTATCCTAACACTCTAGAAAGGTATTGAGTATGTTGATCATATTTATTTATAAGGGAATTTCTAGGAACTGTAATTTTTAACTAGCAAATCAAAACCATATTCAGTCTGCTAACAGGTTTTATATTCCTCTTTGTCTCAGACTCAAAAAATAAAATGTTAAACATAAATGTTCCAAGATCAGAATTGATATAAATGTAACTGATACGGTGTATATGCATTTAAAGATTTATTCCAACAAACCATTGGATTTGTTCACATTCATTTCTGACACAGTCATACACAAAAATGTCAGTAAATGGAGTCTGTATTCCTGAATAGCTCATCATTTGCGTAAGGAGATGAAAGAAGGTTTTTCAGTCTCTTGACAGCTTTATTTTCCCATGGAGTCACTATATTTTCCTTTCTACTTTTTTTTTTTCCCTTCTGAAAGCTAAGTTCCAGAGGAGGGCACACTGCCCTAGTGGGAAAGATGCAATAGATTGGAAGGGGGAGGGCACAGAACCCCTTTATGGGAGGCTATTTGGAGAATGATTAAAGGTGAAAGAGAGGTGGACTGTTAGGCCAGTAGCAGCCCAGAGAAGGCAAGGGTCAAGGTAACGTGAAGGAGCCTCAAGGAGGAAAAGGACCTTGACCTGGGTCTCTGAGGATGGACAGAATCCATAAGGGGAGAAGGAAACCAGTTCAAATCATATGCATACAAAGTATATAATATACAGTGCTTAAGTCCAGCTGTAAGTTAGAACCATGAATAAGAATAGATCAGAAAATTAATAAGGATTTTAAATATGCATATTTTAGTGTAAATCTTTAGTCACTTAATTGATATGTGAATCAGTCTCATAATATAAAAAGCTAAAATATTACAGAGTAGGCCCAGGTTTCCTTTCCTCACGCCCCCATTTCTCTTACTCTCCCCAGAGTTAACCAGTATATTATCAGTTCTATTTCCTTCTAGATCTCTAAATTATGTACCTGTTGAAAATGTATATGGATATATATATATATATACTATTCTTTGGTGTTTTCTTTTACATAAATATGCTATCATAGATATTGTTTTACAACCTGCCTTGGATGTCTTCATGTCCATTATAGAGTTGTTTGATTCCATTCACAGTGGCAATCCTTTAACTAGTATGATAGTCTATATAAAGGGTAAGCCATGTTTTGTTTTGCCAAATCACTATTGATAGTCCTCCAGGTTGACTCCAGTGGTTTTCTGTTTCATTTATACTGCACCAAACATCCTTGGATCCCCTTTACAAGTGTTAATTCCAGGGCAATATTTATGTCTTTAAATTATGATGATTAAACCAGTGTTGATACTGGTGGGAGAAGAGACATCATTATGACAGACTAGATGACCTAGAAACAGTGATACCTTTAAAAATGGAATAATCAAAAATCATTGTAAACTAAGTACCTTTAAAGATCCATATAATTTAGAATGTTATAAATCAAATCAGTGGGGAAAGGATAGGCTCTATTGGAAAAAATTAGGCATAATATTTGGAAGAAACTATAAAATACTGAGAATACAGGAAGTCATTTAGAATATTGATTTGGGAGCATTTTCCCCAGGCATGACATGCCAAAGTTCACAAAGGGAAAAGTTGACATATTTGTGTTTTTATACACACACAGTGACCCACTTAGAAGAATAAAGACAGTTTGGAAAAAATGTTTGTAACACACAAAAGAACCTAGTGTTTAATTATTGGAAGTCAATAAAAGGCAAAACAACATAGTAGAAATGGGAACAACATATATAAGAGATGGATACGTACAAATATCTGAACATATGCTCAATATCACACATTCAAATAAAAATATCTTCCTACATATTAGATTTCCCCCCTCTTTTTTCCCCCCAAAAGATGTTAATCTAGTGTTGCTGAAGTTGCGGGTGAATGAGCTTAACATTTTTGCTGGGAGTACAAATTAAAACATTGCTTCACAAATTAAATTTACCTCTTAAGTCATCAAAGCTGTAAATAAGCAAATCCTTTGAGCAGTTGAGAATGCCTTTCTGAATACTTGCCTAATACATCTGTACACTGATATCTGTTAACAACATTTCTGTAATAATGAAGTGTTGGAAACAGCTTAAATGTTCATTTATATAGGACTGGTTAAATTATACTATGTGGAGATTGTAGAATGATGTGGATGTTAAAAAGAATGAGCTAAGTATGTGGCCATAGATGCCTGTGATAAAGTGAGAAAATGTGAGGGGCAATATGTGTTTCACCTTTGTCAAGACAAAGTAAATCCATGATACATAATCACAATAAATACATAACAGACACATTTAGTTTTAAAAGTAGGTTTCTGTGTGAATGTGTACATAAAAAGATTTGAAGACATATTCTGAGATCGGGGAGGGGAGGTGGTAAGAGGATGCCTATATCTATATATTTTGGTGTTTATAATTATGTAATAGTTTTATGATTATGTAAAGGAACTATTACTCAAATGCTACCACAGAATTACTTGGAAATATAGATTTTCAGTTCACAACTTAAGTAGTTTTTGGGTGGGTTGAGGAATTAATATATTAAAAAGTCCATTAAAATGTCATCAATTTTTAAGCTTAATGGCAAAACCACATATTTCATCATATACATCTTTTAAAATTTCATCAGACACTATAAACTGGGGGAAATATTTGCCCAGATATGACAATTGATAAGCAGCTATAAAAAACTCTTTTAAGAACCAACTCAAAATGAATAGAGGACATGTGAAATATAACTGGCCAGGAAACAACATTTTTTTAAAATACCAAGACAACTAATAAAAGAAATACAAGCACCTATTTTCCTTATCGGGTTACAGTGCAGACCAGAGTTGTGAGTTTGAAAATTGGTACAACTTGTGAGGGAAGTAATTTGGCAGCATATTACATTTTAACCTACTAAATCCACATCTGGGGGCAAAAAAATCTTTTAATTACAGGATAAATTGAGTGGGACGATCACTTTCCAGAAAGGGTGGTTAAGTAAAGTATGCCCGTTTGGTTTCATCTCATACAGTTCTCAAGATGTATGCATATTCCAACCTTACTAACATGGGGAAATAATCCATCAAAATAGTAAGGTTTTAAATATCTAAGATTTGATACCAAGATGAGGTTACCTTCAAGTATTTACACAGAAATGGAAGATGGAAAACTAAGGCAAACATATGAATGTGTTTTCTCTGGCATACCCTAGAAGTGACATGTAGGGAACAAGTGGGAAAATATTTGATGACCTTCATTCTTAATTTGTGCTTCCATTTTCCCCATGTGTTGAATCACCTTCTCACTGATTCACTGATGTATATCCAGAAGGGACCTAAGTGCTGCTGCAGAAAGTTGAGAGAGAAACATATTACACAAAGCTTATGGCAGGTGGAGATAAGTGGTTTAGTTGCATAAGCAGGACAGGTGAAACATTTAAGTAAATACTAAGTTGTGGAGTACTGACAGCTCATATGGTATCAGAGATGGGGCTAGAGTAGTTAGGAAATTTAATGGGACTTTTCCTGGTAGTTAGATGAGGTAGATGAAGGGAGGAAGCATGATGCAAGTAACAAGTAGGTACACCAAGCCAGTAAACAAAATTAAACTCAGAAACTGGCAGATTCAGTTTAAAACAGCTCAAAGAAATGTGTAGTGCTAACGTTTTTAATGAGGAATATCCACAGCACGTATGTCACCAAGTGATTGAGTGATGTAAACTTCTAGCAAGGGAGGTGCAAAGTGCAGTGACCCTAATAATAAGTGTGTTACAAGTAGGAGACAGACATCAAAAGGATGGTTTTTCCTCCCTTTGATATCTGGCTTCTGACTCCAGGTAGTAATAGTTGCTTGATCTGTGGGATACTCAGATGAAAATAAAGGTACTGAGACCATTCTAAGAAAGGCTGCTTCCTTAGCTTTATTCAGTCTGAGCACAAACCTGGGTATTTTCCTGTCCAATGTCAGACATTTCATTCAACTTTGGACTTGATATGAATAATAGAATTTGTAAAGAATGATGAAATTAACCCACTTAATGAAAACCATGTAGAAATCCTTATGGTTTTCTTTGCATAAATAAATGTAATCAATGCCAAGAATATACAGGAGGTTCAGCAGTCATTCTTAGGTTCCTCAGTAAGGAATTGCTGATGACCAGTGTGACGTCCAAAAGACTTCTCTGCAGGCTTGCTCCACTTCTGTGTTTTACAGTCTGCTTGGCACTGGGCCATCTTGCTTTTTTTAGTTGGTATTTTAACTGTCCCCTTGTTTGTGGAAGCTCTGCCTATTATTCCTCAGGTAGGTTTTCTGGATATCACCTCTATTACTTAACTAAACTCTGATATCCTCACATACTGTGTTCCCTCTGTCCCAGTTACAGTAAAATTTTTGTAAGAAACATTTTGTAAGCTTAGTAGCTTACGATGTAATACCATGAAACACTAACCACGTCTGATCCTTAACAGGATGTGTCTATATATCCCTCTCAGCGAGAAGGTTCTGATTCCTACAGGGTCAGTGTCTGTATTCACAAATTTTGATGCTGAGGAGCACCTTTGCTCGGATTTCTGCTGAGAGCTTTGTGTCCTGTCAGAGGAAATCATATGCTTAGTGATAGCACCCAGGCCTCTTGCCAATAACTGACTCCCCTGATGCAGGGCTCTAGTTTTCTAGTACTACTTATTTCATTTCCCCTTCAGGGATTCCCTTAAACCTGCTCACATAATCTCAGGGGGCCTAGCAATTGGCAAAAGGGCTTTTTCTGTGGGTTAAAATTGTGATTACCAGAGAAACCTGGTTTCAGGCTTGTCCACCATCATGTCTCGTTCTTTCCCAGAGGGTACCCTTGTTTTAATAGTCTGGTATTTATTCATCTAGATATTTTCTGATGTATACACATCAGTTTAAAACACGGAAGTTGGACCTCACTGTTCGTAAGAACTCTCTAAAACGTGCTTATTTCTCCACTTAGGCTATCTCTGGGATCCTGTTGTACACATTATACATTATGCAACTTGCCTATTTATCTAATAGTGTATAATTGAACATCATCCCACATCAGTACATGAATCTGCTTATTTCATTTGAATGTTCTTCCGTGGTGTGCATACATCATACTTTCTATTGCCATTTCCCTATTGAAGAATATTTAGGTATTTCCGGTTCTTCAGTATTTCAAACACCACTGCAGTGAACATCCTTGTGTCCTTATTCACATATGCAGATACTCTTGCAAGGTACTGTGTTGGCTGTTCAGCCACATCGTATTTATGAAATTCTTACCTAGGGGTAATTCGCCACACTCCATAGATGTAAGAGGCCAAGAAAGCTTAACATACCTTGCCCAGAGCCTCACAACCCGTAAATGACAGCCTAACTGAAGTAGAAGTATGTCTAACAGCAGAACCCATGTGTTTTCTCTGATATCACAATTGTAAACCACATGTTTTAAAGTTAGATTATTTTTTCTTTTTCCTGGATTTCACAAAAGGTCATTGTTGATGCCTGCTTTCCCTTTCTAGGTTGTGTCTCTCACCTCATCTCCACGACCATCCCAGAAGATCTATAAAATTCCATCTGGGAAAACACTAGGAGTTCTTGGCAGGGAAAGAAAAGGATTGCGTAAGTTAAAGGACTTGTTTAATCTGTCATTCCGTAAGAATCCCAGAAAACTGTTGTTTTCATCTTTATCTCACTAACCCTCTCTGCTGCACTTTACAGTGTAAATCATCTTTTTCGTTCTTGAAATTCTCAACTTTTTTGGATTCCAAAATAACGTTGTCCTAATTCTCCTATGGCTGCTTGGACCATTTTTGCTCTTGGTTTGTTTTTTTTTTTTTTTTTTGTAGTCTTTCTCTCCACTCATCCCTTAAATATAATTCTTTCTTAGGTTTGTCCAGAATTCTAGACCTGTTCAGTTCTTCCTCTATCCTCCATGAACTATTTCTATTCCTATCTATATGATGATTACACTCAGGTCTCCATTTCTGCTTCTGACCTCTCACCTAAGCATTAAAGTCACATGTTTAACTGCATACCTCACACTCACTAGGTCTATACCAAACTTCTTTCCTCTCCAGTCTGTTTCCTCCTCTTCTAGATGCAGTCTTATTTGGTGATAATACTATGACCTAATCACCCATTCTCAAAACCCTGGCAGTCATCACTGACTTCATCCCTCACCAATTTATCACCTCCAACAAGCTATCACTGAAAGTAGCATTAGGTACCATTTCTTGTTTGCTCCAAAAATATCCTGTGTTTATATAACTATCACTATACTAACCTTGTTGTTTCATAATTGTCACTTTAGATATTCGAATCCCTAGTACCTGGCATAATACCTGTTCCAAAGTACATAAGTAGTAATATATGAAGAGTAACTTGAATGAATGAATGAACTTGTTTCCTATTTTATTACTAATTCCAAACTAACCATTAAAAATTAGTGCTTTTACTAATTCATTAATTACCCAGACCTAAAATTGTAGGGTCTCCTTTGACTCCTCTCTCTCCTTCATTTACCAAGTTCTCTATTCACTTTCTCTTGACTCTGTCATCAGCCTAGTTCAGGCCTACCTGGACTTACACAAAAACCTTTGCTGGTATGCATTTTGCTTCCAGGCAGCTAAATTAATCTTTCTTGTTTCTTTTGTCTTGTCATTTTTCCTGTTCAGAAATCCTGAATTTCACCTCCACTGCCTTTTGTAGTTTAATTCATTCTTTCTCTGAAATTATATTCCTGTCTTTTGAGTGAAATCAAAAAACTAATTTATGGGCAGGTCTGATGAGTGATTGGGTAGGCTGAGAGTAGTGGGTGAGGGGTAGTGAGGATCAAAGAGCAAGCAAAGAGGTCACTAACAATTAATTGGTTGGCCCTGAAACAGGATTTGAAATCCAGATTCCAAGAGAGTAGTGTGTGTTGTGCTTTAATAGGCCTTTAGGAAGCACACTGTGTTCAAGGTCTCCATAGAAAACAATCAAATAAAATGTTTTATATATTACAGTGGTTGGAATAAAAACAGGGTTGAATGAGTTCCAGAAAGCAGGGTTCTCAAACCCGTGGACACCAATCTGCCGAAGAAGACAATTTCAAAAAACCAACTAGAAGCAATATGCAAAGAAGTAAAATGAGAGGGTCCTCTGGAAAGAAGACAGCTGGTCCCCAGCAGAAGAATCTGGAAGCAGCACTCCCAGGGAGATGGGGGGGTCGCTCTGCTGAGAACCCCCCATCAGGGTCGGTGAGGAAGACCAGAAGGAACAAACAGAAGACCCCTGGGAATGGAGATGGTGGCAGCACCAGCGAAGCACCCCAGCCACCTCGGAAGAAAAGGGCCCGGGCAGACCCCACAGTTGAAAGTGAGGATGCTTTCAAGAATAGAATGGAAGTTAAGGTGAAGATTCCTGAAGAATTAAAACCATGGCTTGTTGAGGACTGGGACTTAGTCACCAGGCAGAAGCAACTTTTCCAACTCCCAGCCAAGAAAAACGTGGATACTATTTTGGAAGAATACGCCAACTGCAAAAGATCGCAAGGCAATGTTGACAACAAGGAGTATGCAGTTAATGAGGTGGTGGGAGGGATAAAAGAGTATTTCAACGTGATGTTGGGCACCCAGCTGCTCTACAAATTTGAGAGGCCCCAGTATGCTGAAATTCTCTTGGCTCACCCTGATGCGCCGATGTCCCAGGTTTATGGGGCACCACACCTCCTGAGATTATTTGTAAGAATTGGGGCAATGTTGGCATACACGCCCCTTGATGAGAAGAGCCTTGCATTATTGTTGGGCTATTTGCATGATTTCCTGAAATACCTGGCAAAAAATGCTGCGTCCCTGTTCACTGCCAGCGATTATAAAGTGGCTTCTGCTGAGTACCACCGCAAAGCCCTGTGAGGGTCTACTGACCACTCGCTGTTATGTCTGGTATCTGTAAACGCTCTTTTTGTTCTTAGTCTTTTTTCTTGTATAATTGATACTCTTTAAAATTGTTAATGTATAACAGGGCTTATGTTTCAGTTTTCTGTTTTCTCCTAAACAGAAAATAAAAGGAGTGTAAGCTCCTTTTCTCATTTCAAAGTTGCTACCAGTGTATGCAGTAATTAGACAAAGAAGAAACATTCAGTAGAACATTTTATTGCCTAGTTGACAACATTGCTTGAATGCTGGTGGTTCTATCCCTTTGACACTACACAATTTTCTAATATGTGTTAATGCTACGTGAAAAATGCCCTGATTCCTAGTGCCAAAGGTTCAACTTAATGTATATACCCGAAAACCCATGCAATTGTGCTTTTTTTTTTTTTTATGGTGCTTGAAGTAAAACAGCCCATCCTCTGCAAGTCCATCTATGTTGTTCCTTAGGCATTCATTCTATCTTTGCTCAAGTTGTTGAAGGATGGTGGTTTGTTTCATGGTTTTTGTATTTGAGTCTAATGCACGTTCTAACATGATAGAGGCAATGCATTATTGTGTAGCCATGGTTTTCCGGAGAAGTTGATATTTTAGGAATCGTATTTCAGATCTTAAATAAAATTTGTTTCTAAATTTCAAAGCAAGCAATTTGCAGTGTGTCTTTAATGTTATTAAGCCTGAGAAGTCAGCAGGCTCAGGAAAGATCTAGGTGGTACTAAAGGAGAGAGTTCCGACTCCTAATGAAAGAATTCCTTTTATTGTTGGGTGTAGCAGCTTGGGAGTGCACCCTGCCAAGTCAGCTCCCCTTCTCTCCCCTCTGTGTGGCTGCTCAGGGTGGGATTGCTTTCTACTGATGCTTTTAAGAGCCACTTTTGTTCCTGAGGCCCCTTGTCTCTGAGTTGGGCTAGTATAATAGGATATTTAATGGGTACTGCAACACTACTTTAAAATTAGGGAGAGTGTTGCTGTTTCCCACCAGAGGAAGCATGGGCAGCCACCTCCAGTATTAGACATACTTGTAGATTTGGGACCAAGGATGGCAGCTTTTCCAGCTCCAGCATTGATGCCATGTTCCCAATGCTTTAATAATCCCTTGGACATAAGATTGGGAATCCTAGAGTTAGTAAGTCTATGGAGAAGACGGACTGTGTTGGACACCTATGATGATAAATCCATCTTCTGTGAAAATCCCCTAGTCAAACGAAGTTTAGCTTCACAACACTGTTACTTCTTTAGTGAGAAAAGTATTTTATGGTTACCACAGAAACTTTAGAAAATACACTAAGAACAAACAATAAGAATCACATATAATCCTGGGTCTGTCTGGGTCTGAAGAGGAAATAAATGGGACCCAAAATGGATGATTTGAGGAGTTTAATAGAGAATTTTCCCCAAGTTGTCAGTCGAGGAGTCACCCACAGACTGGGTAACTTAAAAATTCTAATCTCTTAAAAGGAGGCCAGTAGTAGTATACTAGGGCTCACCTTAATCTCATTTTAACTTAGTTACCTCTATAAAGACTATGTCTCCAAACAGCCACATTATGAGATAACTGTGTGGGGGTTGGGTCTGAAGTGATGGTAGGAATTTAACATGAGTTTGGAGGTAACTCAATTCAGTCTGTAACATGGTGTTACTACCTCTAGACAAGAGTAGGAGAGGAGAGAACAGGGTGAGGAGAGGGAGGAGGGAGTGAGGAAGACTGGAATAGGAGCTGGGGAGGAGTGAGAGTTGGGGTGAGAAGAAGGAGCAGGGGGAGGGGAAGGAGGAATTACTGGAATGGAGTGGAATATTCAAGATGCAGTTAGCTCACAGAAACCTTGAGGAAGACCGAATCCAGGAAGGACTGGGGTGAAGTACCTGACCTCATTCTTCCCTCCGTTTTATCTACTGCTGGATATTTCCCTTTGGCCACATTGGAAATCAAAGGGCAAAGATGACATTTGATATGTCTGTATTGGTAAGCTTGGGGGATACAGCAGGGAAGAAAAATAGATTGGTGGGGGAAGGCAGATGAGATTTCTAGCACACACATACCTAAAACTAACCATCATTCATACTATGCCATATATTAGAATTATGTTCTCTTTGGGACCTAGGGCCTTAGCCAACTAGAGGAGTTCTTAACAAGGACTTTTATCCATTTAACAGGAAGCCTAGTATACAAGTAAACACATCATCTCTGTAGTATAAGAATAGTTGCTTAGTTTATTATTTATAATAGTGTTCAGTTGCTCAGTCGTGTCCTACTCTGAACCCATGGACTATAGCCCACCAGGCTCCTCTGTCCATGTGATTTTCCAGGCAAGGATACTGGGGTGGGTAGCCATTTCCTTAGCTCACATGCCTGACCATGTTACAAATATCACATTGCCTCTAAATGAACATAAATATGACCCTGAGATCCAACCATAGCATGTTGGTGGGATATCTACGAAAGTTAGTATTGAGGATTCCCCATCTCCATTGGTTGTACAAATATCCTATGGTCTTATCTAGCACCAAAGCCTGAGGAGATCCCTACTGACATCAGATGACTCTTCACACTAGTTGGGGATGAGGTGCACTTTTACCAAATTGGCCCAGTGTCTTCAGATCCTTTGTCCCTGCTGGTTCCATCAACCCTTTGGGTAGGGGGATCTTTGGTAAGATCTTTGGTAAGGTTCCCAGCTTCCCTGAGCCCACCAGAGTCTTCCTTGGGGCCTGATACGGGAAAATACTCATGTCTCTGCTACTGGAAGGACCTACAAATCCTGACCTCTTTTCTCTTGCTGCCTTCACATGGCCTCCATTCCCACCTAGTGAAACCTAGCTTGATTTTGTCAGGATATAATCCTTTTCAAAATATAAAACCAATTGGCTTCAAGTACCTTCTGTCTCCAGCTCTGCCACAAACCTCACTCTGTTGGATCTCTGCAGAAAATGAGAGGAGAGAAAAATGTAAGAACACAATACACATGTTAATATCTCAATGACATAATTCAGTATTTCCCATTTAATAGGTGGTTAGCTGATTTCTTCATTTTTAAAAAAGAATAGGAATATTCAGGAGAGGCCTAAAGTACTTTATTAGGACGTAAACCAGGCTATCCTATTGACGAAAAAAATAGTCAATTACAATAAGTATACCCAAATTATGCAAATCTGTTGATTTAGCAAGTTTCTCATCTTAAACTACACAGGTGATATAGTTGCATCTAGATGACTAAATGGCTTCCCTTCTGAAACTGAAGGGTGGTTTTAAGAATGTATTTACCCCATCAGATTCAATGCCTAGCTAAAATGGTGGTTCCATAATAAATGTTGTTATAATTGTCATTTGTAATTTTCATCAATATGATTAACAACAAAAATACGTTTTCCATTCAGGATAATGTATGTGGATTTCACAATGGAAGCAGGTTGTGAAATAACCTCATGACACCAGTTAAACACTTAGAAAGTAAAGAAGGTAGCCATTAAATATAAGCCATGTCTTGCCTAAGAAAATTCTCTAGTACAGAATAAATGTTCAAAAATGACAATTCTCTCACCTGTTTCCCTTCCCAAAAGAAAAGGGTGATAATATATTTTTAAGATCTGTGGTTCTCAACCTGAGGTCCTCAGACTCCTAAGGGTTTTTAAAGATACCATTAAGAATTGAGGAACCCTTATTTGTTTCCTCTTATTTTTTTCATAATTCATTATGAGGTAACACCTAGCTGAGCTTTTTCTAGAATCAAATGAGATTTTAAAATATATCATGAACTGTGAACTATTGTAATAATAATGGTTAACAGTTTATATAGATAGAAAGACATTTCAAAATGTGAAAGTCTGTATAAGGAAGAACAGATGTTGGAGATACTTTGGATTTTGTTAAATAATATAAAGTTAGGGGAATCATCATGCCGTTTCACTGGTTCATGTGTTTGCTTGTACCTTAATTTTAGCTTCTAGGTAAAAGTCACTAAAGCATATATACTTAGAGTTCTAGAACCTTGAGAGTTTCAGAGCGAAGCTCATCTGTAGCTACAAGACTTGATAAGATCCTTCCCCTCTTCTACCTTCATCTACCAAAGATGGTAAAATACCTGATATTATTTAATATGTGAGAGACTAAGTGCTCTGTATAAAAATCATTCATATAACCTCACAACAATCCTAAGGAAGTAATGTGATTGTCCTGGTTTTAGAAAAGGGGCACAGAGGCCAAGAACACACAGCTAAAAGTAACAGACCTGGGACTTGAACCCAGTGAAGTCAGGCTTTTTACTGTACTACCCTGCCTCTCTGAAAAACAGTACAGTTTTTGAGAAAAGTGAAACATGAGCTTTCATCTGTGAAAATACCCTGAGCCTGTGTATCGATGCAGGCCCTCCTGGAAGCAAGTGCCAAGATAGGATTAGACAAGATTAGAGATTTACTGGGGGAACACCTATGAAAAATAGAAGAGGAAGGAGGCAGATGACCTGGGAAAAGTCTTCAGACTGTGATGCACAGCTCACATCTATGGAAAGAAGAGCGGGAAGGAAGGCAGATTAGGCAGGAAGAGTCTCAGACTGTGGTGCAATAATAAGAGAGTCTGTGCCAGGCCAGTGAGGACAAGCAAAGGAGTCCTTCGACGAGCAGAAACTGCCTGGCTCTGGCTGCCCAAATGTGCTCAGAGTATGGGAACAATCTGGAGCAAATGTGGCCTTAGCATAAATGTCAGGGAGATCTAAAGGTTCTTTTGAGGAAATATTTGAGCTATGTGACTCCCTGGCCACCAAAGACCCGGTGACTTTTTCCTGGCAGTCATCCACATACCTTCTGGCGCCTGAGTGTTTTGTAAGAACCCTGAACCTGATCCCTCTATGCTTCCTCACCAGAGGGGCTCCCACTCCCAGGCATTGTGGGCATCCTGCTTAGCACACAGCTCTCTCCAGGGTCCTGGACCCTCAATGCTTTGTGCTCTGGAGTTGGCAGGCTGGCAGCTTCTTGGACATGTGACAGGGATACCAGCCTTCTGTGTGAGCAGGGAAGTGGTGAGAGGCTCAGACAACCAGGCTCTGGATGCTGCTGACCCTCCACCATCAACACCTCCAAAATGTTTTCACACCAACCCACAGCCTGACTGCCCTGACCCCTGGTACTGCAGTGCATAGAGGTGTTCACACAGGAGTGACACCTCTTTTCTCCTGAGCTGTCAGACCACAGGCCTTTAAAGCTCCCTTTACCTGGGGGCACCTGTACCTCTGGGCCTGGGCTGACGCAAACATCAGAAGCACCGCACCAGCACACACAGACCTAAAGTCACCATAGAACCACCCAAACAGGCCAGGGCACATCTGAGGCCCTTCCGGGAATCTGAGCAAGGTGAGTGGGAGAGGGATGGGTGAGGTCTTGTCTGAGGTCTAATTCCATTTTGGGATGGGGGGCGGGTACTTCACTGGACTCTGACAGAAGGGGCAGGCCCTTCTGCTTCAGCCCTAAGTTACCTGGTTAGGCCCAGGCCAGAAACCAGTGTTTCCAGTTGGGAATCCTTGGGCTTATCTCCTCCCCTATAGAAGGTTCCTCTAAAGAGGGAGGGAGAAGGAAGGAGAGGCAAAGTGCTCTGACCTGCAATGGGGACAGTCGTTGTCTTCCAGGTATGCATGTCTAGGACAGTCTGGGCCTCAGCCTAGAAGAGTGGTGCCTGCTGCAGGCTGGAGCAGAGAAACCAATGTCAGACCACCCTGGAGAGTGGTGTGCCTTGGGGGAGCCCTTCCACATCCTGTCCAGGGAGCTAGATTGATCCTGTCATATAGAACTGGTGAATTGCTGGACTCTCATCTCACTCCAGCCAGAATCCAGCTGGACCAGCATCCATCAAGCTTAAAGAGTAGTCTGAAGATTCCCCCAAAATAACACCATAGAGGGAAAAGAAAAAGCCAAGGGTACATTCATTCTTGCTTTGTTCCATAGAAACTTGTCACTTTTTCTTTACAATTTTCAATTTTTTCTAGTGCTTTACAAAGGCACTCCCCCTGGCATTTTTATGAATATTTTCTGTTTATACTGCCTCTCCGCACACAGAAAACTATACTTCTAATCCCATAGCACCCTCAGCCCCTTGTCATTCGGTGAGGCTACGTGACTAGTTTTGGCTAATCAGCTGTGCGTGGCAGTGACTTCTGTTACTTCTAGACTACAGTGAATTTATAGAGGGAGTAGGTGAGAGATTTCTATGACACTCTCCCCTTGCCACAGTAACCAGCAAGGTTCCAGGTTGTGGAGCCTCTGTCAGCTGGGGTCCATGACAAACTATAGGAATCAGAGCCCCCTCACCCCTGACCTTCACCAAGGGATGCTGGGAATTCCTTGTGTGCTGGAAACTAAACCTTTACCATGTTAAGCCACTGAAGTTTGGGGATTGTTACCCCAGCATAAGCTTAGCCTAACCTGACAAACAAGAGATGGCTCTCAAAGTTTAGGATGCAATAGAGTCACCTGTGAAATGTTAAAATACATATTGTGTAACAAAAATATATTGGGGGACAGACTTATGGATTAGTGATGTTAAAACAATTATCAGATGATTTGACAAACCCTTTTGAATTTTATACTTTTTAATTTTTTAAACTTTATTTGTTACCCAAGTACATGGAAAAACAGAAGACTCGAACAAAAGAGAAAAAATTTTAAAAAAAATCCAGAACTATACTGTTAACCTTCTAGTGTGGCATGTCAGGAATTTTCTTGTGAAAAAAGACCATGTTTTCCTTACACTCCTTTTCAGAGCTCCATCAACCCCCCAGGGCGACAGGGCGAAAGTGTGGGGAATGCAGTCCCTGAAAGGATTTGCTTCCATGTCTGCCCGCCCCCATCCCTAGGGTCTACAAGCACCCCACCGGCAGGAATCCGGTGTGCTTACCTCTCTCCATCTTTCCCTCCACCCACCCGCCCACGTCTTCCGCAATAGGAAGCTTGCACCCACGCAGGGTTCCCGCCCACCTCCCCAGCATTCCCGTTGCCCACCATTTTCTGAATCAAAATGGATAGAAGACGAGGCTGTGGGGTGAAAACTGCAGTACTGGACCTGCTCCCGGGTCCCCCCTCCCCACTTTCCTTTCCGGTGGTTTGCAGGTGGCTTCTACCTGCACTTGCAGGGAACCCAGGAATTTGCCTCCTCCTCCTCTTTTCCTGGGCCGGAGGCCAACCTGCTTTCAATGCAGTAGGGAGCTGGTACCCAAGCCTGACCGCCGTCCCACAAGCCCACCATTTTTTTGCCCCAAAGTCGACAGTAGCAGGGGCAGGAAAGGAGCATAGGCAATGCAGTTGTGGACCCGCATTGGTGTTCGCCCTCGCCTTTGGATAGCCTCTGATCAAATCGTGGGCAGACGCTACTCTGTTCCTCTGGTCTAGAAGCGCGCCCGCCTACGCCTACTCCAAGGTAAGAGGGAGATGGTGCCTAGGCGGGAAACAGGACTCAGACTACACAGTGACTGAAGTTCACGTCAGCCCTTTGTCCAGCGAGGCCATGTTAACAGTAAGTTCAGGTCCTCAATTAACTCAACAGCACAGCTGGAGCCGAGTTGTCCCCCCCGCCCCCACCTGAAAATCTTCTGTCAAGTGTATCATCTCCTTGGAATGTCTATGTGGCTTTCTCAGATTATCAGAGAGAATCAGCCCTTGAGGGTTAATCCCCGGAGTCTCCTTTTTGTTCCTCCGCCTGCTTCCTAGACTTTCCACCTCCCCACCACCGGAGGTCGAGCATTTCCCTTGCAGTCCTGTCCAGGCACTTGAAATAGGGTTGAAGAAGTGAGGGTCCAAGTGAGAGAGACTTTTACTAGTTCTTTTTAATATTTGCCAGTTCTATTCCTTATAGTTATTATTATCATTACTGTTATTACTATCAGCCTACATCCTGTTTGCCATTAAAAAACAGAAAAGAGCTCTCTGCTGTCATTTGGGAAGCAGGAGGTAGATTCAAGCATGTGTGGGAATAAGTAAACAACCCAGCCACCTGTTTTCCCTTCTCAGTGATAATACTAATATGGATCCTTCAGGCAGCCACGTTTTTTGGAAGTTTGAAATGGACAGAACAGCTGAGGCTCCCCCTGTGAAGGGCCCCTGTGTATGTGGTGGCGGAGGTGGGGGAAGGGTCCATGAAGTCAGCCTCTGAGGTCACATAATTCATAATACCAAATTGGAACTTCAGATTTTAAAAGCTGGTCGGTCACATGTTCAAGTCTTCAAGATTATGATTAACCTCCACAATTCCTCTATTTCCTAGTTCCCTACCATGGCCACATCCATATTATCACAATTACAACCAAAATTTCATACTACTTCTTACCATCTCAGGGACTGATCTAAGTTATGAGGCCTGAAACTTACAATTCAGGGGACGTGCTTTATGAAAAAGGATGTCAAAAATATATGAGCAATGCAGGCAACTAGGTGCCAAAGTTAATATTAATTTATAATAAATCACAGGAAATTATGAAATTTGAACAGCTGGTATATACAGAACATCTCAATTTCCATACACACAGCATTTTTATTAATTACTGCCTGGCCCACTTCTATGATTTTTTCCCTACAATTTTTTTTATTACAAACTCTTTTGCTCCTCTCTTCATATGTCTGTGTAATATAATTTTTCTTGGAGAAAAATGTAAATATAATTCTATCTTTCCTTTGCATGGTTAATACATTTGTTACTATTATTACTGTTGATAAAAAATTTAGTTTTACAATTCATTATTGGTGACAGGTAAAATTTTAGAGGTAGAACTGCTGTCTACCTCTGTCAAATTTCTTTCTTTTATGAGCTTAACATTTAAGTTTTCTTGTGAATATTTTTATCTTAAATACTCTTAATAATGATGCTTACAAACCAGTTTGATGTCCGTGTCCTGAAGAGGAGCAGAATTTGCCACTCCAAAATATGCCTTTGGGCACAAGATTATTTTAGGCTGATGATTTTTTAAGAAATCCAGACCTAGCAGAAGCTCAGAAAACCGGTAATTTACCCTTTCCTAAGAGATATTTACATTTATAAGGGAAATTTCCACTTGTAAGGGTGTCTGCCTCTCAGTACCTGGAAGAGAAGGATAACTAAATCTCTAGAAACTTTTATCAATGGAGAAAGCTACAAGTTGAATTTGCATAACAACCTTATTCTTGTTTACTTCACTTTTCCTGGTCGCCTCTATTGACTGGTCTCCCCCATTCCCACCCCCACCAGCAACATCCTTTGTCTTTAGCTAGAGATGGTATTTAAGGCGGTACCTTGGGCTATTTCTGGGAGTTACTCAGTTTTGCTGGGTCTCCTTTATATACAGGACCTATGCGTGCATGTGTGCTCACGCAGTCGTGACCAACTCTTTGCAACTGTTTCCAACTACATGGACTGTTGCCCGCTAGGCTTCTCTGTCAATGGAATGTTCCAGGTAAGAATGTTGGCGTGGATTGCCCTTTCTTCCTCCAGGGTATCTTCCCTATCCAAGGATCAAACCCACCCTTCTTGTGTCTTCTGCATTGGCAGGCAGACTCTTTACCACTAGCGCCATCTGGGATGTATACATGTTATTAAATGTGTTTGTTTTTCTCTTACTAATCTGTTCTTTATTACAGTAGGGTCTCAGTAAAGAACCTAGAAGGGTAGAGGGAAAATTATTTGTCCTCTCCCACAGTCTTCAGAGTAGTAGAAATTTTGAATTTTAAGATATCTTCTTAGTCAATGTCAGTATTTGATACCATATCACCAAGAAATTAATATGAATCTGTGTGGATGTGATTGGGCAAAGCCATACATGTAGCTGGTGTAGCAAAAGATCAGAAGTTTATCTTTGAGAAATCATATTTTACATATTTATAGGGAAGCAATGGGAGCCAAGACTGAAAAAGTATCTTGAAATCAGATAATGAAGTGGGAAATAGCATCACATGCTAGCAAGTGGCTGGTGTTAAACCACCATGGTATTCATTTGAGCTGTAAAATTTATTCAAGATTCACTAAACGTATGAACAGCAATAGAGTATAGCATTAGTTCATTAGCATTAGAGTCAGATAACTCTAGTTTGAATCTTAGAGCTTCTACTTAGTACACTGTGAAATCTTACTGGTAATTAATTATATGCGGAAGTGACTGAGAAAAGCATGAATAAATTATACAAGTAAACCCAAACTAAATGTGATTCCAAATCAACTTCCCCTTAAATTTGATCCCAAACATGCCCACCTCCATCTCACCACTACCAACATGAGGGGAGTCAGAGTAGAAAAAGACAGTATTTTTTAATTGTCAGTATTTTTGCTTTGGTAATTTTACAAAAATATCTGAGACATTGTATGACCCCTGTATTAGTTTTCTGTTGTCATGTAACAAAATACCAAATTTAGCTGCTTGAAATAACATCCATTTCTTTGGCTACCAGTTCAGTAAGTCAGAAGTCAGGCGTGTATTGAGTTCTCTGTTCAGGATCTCATAAGGCTGAAATCAAGATGTCAGCCAGGCTACACTCATCTGCAACTTAGAGTCCTTTTCCAGGCTTACATGGTTGTGGCAGAATTAAGTTCCTTGTGGTTGTAGGATTGAGATCCTGCTTTCCTCCTGACCATCAGCTTGGGGCCACACTTGGCTCAGACATCACCCACATTCCTTCCCACATGGCCCCTCTATCTTGAAAGCCAAAAGTGGAAAATCTCCCTCACATCGAATCCTTTTCACACTTCAAATCTTTCTGACTTAAGGAATGGCCATCTCTTTAAGGACTTGTTCAGTTTGGTCACACCCACTAAGTGATTGCCCTTTTGATTAACACAATGATTTGGGACATGGATTCTATCTGCAAAATCCATTTTGCCATATAATGTGACATAATCATGGGAGCGGTAGCTCTTCATATTCATAGGTCCCATCTACAATAAATAGGAGGGAATAAGCTTGAAGGTCTTTGGGACCATCTTAAAATTTTGCCTGCCATAACCCTTCTTAGATAGTGCCCATACAAATCAAGGGGCCCTTTTCAGGATGAATTAACCTCTGCATTACATCTATGCATTCGGAGTTTTCCATTTCATCTATGCAGCTGTATTCGGCTAATGAGCCCCTCAAACCTCACATATACATAATCATGAATTAGTTACTGCTTACAGTTTTAACAGAATTTATAAGCTGTATTAACCAACATTGTTTTGGCTGCTAAGAATTTTACCATTTACTTAAATTGGGGGTGCTGAAGCCTTCCATCTTGGACATGCGATGAAAGGCAGTTATGATTGTTTTGTATAACCATCAGTGTATATGTTACATTGAGGGTGAATAAATTGGGGGAGACACAAAGGCCAAATCACTAGGAAATGATTATCCTTTAGAGGTCTCTGGGAACTTCATCACTACTGTACCTGCTATGTGTCCTGCATGGGGACAGTTGTTTTATATAGGCCAGTGCACAATTCCTCGTGCCCTCTCACCTCTCATGTGAGGTGGGGATTATTAGCAGGTCAGTAGAAATTTGGAGAAGATAATGTCCGGTGCAAACTGGAATTAATCTACCTTATTTCCTGATTTTATCTTGCCATTCTGCTCAAATGCTCTGGAAGATTCCCTATCCTGACCTTCATCACTCTTCAGGATCTAGTCTGAGTCACATAGTCTAAGCTTTATTAACAGTTTTTCCTCTGTACCAGCCAAAAGAGACCCCCCCCAATCAGTGTGACCCTAACATGCATTACCCACTCTGCTTCTGCTGTGCCATTCTTCTAGAATGAATAATTCCCCAGTCCTGGTACTATAAAGGAATATGAACAGGTAATATAAAGGAAGGCACATCTCATAAAGGAAATGCTCCTTGGGATGTTTCAGGAGCATAAAAATAGATCACAGGTACAGAGAGCCATATGAACATATGACCTCAAAGGCCTCACACCACCATTGCTTTTGGAGAGAACTAGGTACTTTAGCTCAGGCTAGAAGAAAAGGGATTTTTTCAGAGCACTGTGGACTCATGGCTTGGATCGTAGTCAACATCTGATTTCATCACTTATCATGGCAGATAGTGAAGATCTTCACTTTGAACACCTTTGATCTCTTCTTTTATCCTTTCTCATGTCTCCCTTTATGCTGTTAATATATGTTCCTTACTTTTTTTCCACACAGTCTTTGGATAAATATTCTAGGACTTTTCTTCTGCCAAATTGAGCAGAGGTGGACATATTCTCCTCCCAATGAAGTAGATCATGTCTAGCCCTGTCCACAAAAATGCCCCTAAGTTGACATGCACTGAAAACACCTTACCTGAAGAACACATACAGAAGAGAGGCATTTCTCAGTGCTGTCACAGAATGTCAAGGCCCAGAACCTGGCATTAGGTCTTGGTGAAGTGCCTCACACAGAGCCGATACAGCGCCTTGTGAAAGTAAAAGTGAAAGTCGCTCAGTCGCATTCAACTCTTTGTGACCCCATGGACTATACAGTTCATGGAATTCTCCAGGCCAGAATACTGGAGTGGGTATCCTTTCCCTTCTCCAGGGGATCTTCCCAACTCAGGGATCAAACCCAGGTCTCCCGCTTTGCGGGCGGATTCTTTACCAGGTGAGCCACAAGGGAAGCACCTTGTAGGTTAGTCTATAATTCTTTCTGCAAGCTGACAGCACTGGGAGCTTAACACATTATTGACAAGAGACTTATTAATGCCACAGTTGTGAATTTCAACAAAAATCCCTGGTCAATAACATGTTAAACAGTGGTGAACCCACAGTTCTGTGCTCCTGTGACTTGGTGAGCATCTCATGTCACATGGGCTGCCAAGACCACTGGGCTTTGGCCACACTAGAGTGACCTATAAGACAGAGAAGGGATTGTTTCCTTCAGTCACCTGCACTGTCATCTCTTCTGTGTCCTTTGCTTTGCATATTTGCTACTTTAGTTGTAACCAAACTAACACCACTTTGAACCTAGTCCAAAATGTCATTATTGCGCATGTCTGAATTGAGACCAGATTGAAAATTTATTTATACATGCTGCTGCTGCTGCTAAGTCGCTTCAGTCATGTCCAACTCTGTGTGACCCCAGAGACGGCAGCCCACAGGCTCCCCCATCCCTGGGATTCTCCAGGCAAGAACACTGGAGTGGGTTGCCATTTCCTTCTCCAATGCATGAAAGTGAAAAGTGAAAAGTGAAAGTGAAGTCGCTCAATCGTGTCCGACTCCTATCGACCCCGTGGACTGCAGCCTACCAGGCTCCTCCATCCATGGGATTTTCCAGGCAAGAGTACTGGAGTGGGGTGCCATTGCCTTCTCCATTATACATGCTATACAGACACAATTTTATAAATCTGCTTTTGATCTTATTTACAGATGAGAAAATAGACCTGGAAAAAGATTAAATATATTGCTAAGTTCATCTGGCAAGCCAGGAAGGAGAGAAAAAGGTTAAATACATTGCTAAGTTCATCTAGCAAGCCAGGAAAGAGACCGGCCCTGGGACATACATCTGTGGACTTCCGGTTATCCTCACTAGGTTTCTTGATGGCTTGTATGATTCAGGAGGGACTTGCTCCCAACATCTCACCATCTAGAGATGTTCAGAATATGCTACAGGGATATTTCCTTGGTGAAAACTGCTCACAGAGACGTGGGCTCCAGCCATGTTTACACTCAGTCAGAGTGGACAGCAGAGGCCTTTTCAGGGAGCAGGAGCTGAAGGTCCCAGAAGGCAGGCAGAGCAGCCATGCAGGCCAATGGGGAAGACTGTTAGCCCCTGCCAGCTGCTGCCATGACAACAGTCTCCAGGGGCGTGGCCTTTCTCTGGGAGCTCTGAGGAAGCCCAGGGTAGGTCTCTGGTTCAGGGATTCCTGCTCCCTGGTGAGACTGCACTTGTGTGGCAGATACAGAGTACCCCCCACCCTTGCCTGCAGAGCCCCTCTCCAGCACAGACTCCATGGAGGTCTGGTTTGCCTTTGCAGGGCCCATCTGTCTAGAGATGGACTTGAGGAATTCTGCTCTCTCCAGCCCAGAGGCTTCCCCTGCTGCTACCGCCTCTGTTCTTTCCTAATGACACCCATATCAGTACTTGGATCTCCAGACTTGCTTCCTGGGACTGTAGCAGGCCCCATCCAGCCTAGGGCTCCCAGGCCTGTCTCCCCTACTCCCGTCCCAGGGGGAATAGCCAGGTGGGAAGTACAGTGACAGGAGCCCCCTCTCTTCTGCGTCTGACCTCGTCCTAACTGAACCGGGACACACATACACACACACGCACACACACACACACTGCAGATGTCCAGAGAAATGAGGAAGGGACACACACACACACACACACCCTTGCAGATGCCCAGAGAAAGAAGGAAGGGACTCTGAAGAAAGGTGGGGTGGCACCTCAGTTTTCTGGGAGACACTCATGGGGAGGGAAGGCAGGTGCAGACCTGGACTGAAGGACGCAGTAGCGGGCTCTTGGCTGGGCAGGGCTTGGGCTGTCACTGGCTGAAGGGCTGTGGAGGCTGGCTGCCTTCTACCCTTCTCCATGCCTTTGTGTCCTCCTCCTTCTCCCTGAAACGTGGGCTCAGGGGCTGTGGTAGAACAATGAACACGGTCCCTTCCAGATCAGGATGTTCTGAGTCCACACTGTCCACCAGAGTGGAGTGGGAAGGGGTCTTTCTTAGGAACACCATTTGGCCTGACTGGGGGGCCTTTCCAGACCCTGAGTCTAGGAGAGACTGCTGCCTTTCCCAGAATCCAGATGAACTTAGAGCACAGAACTCTTCCCTCCTGAGCCCCAGCATTCTCACAGCCTTACTCACTCTTGGCCTCTTGGACTCTCAAGAGGGTCCAAATCAACCCTAGTTTTTTGAGGTCTGGATGATAGAGGTTGAAACAGAGGAGACAGTTACAATCTTGAATATTTGGTTCACCAAACTTATATTTAATAAATGTTTTATCCTCTGTCCTATATAGGATATCAAATAAGACACAAATGTCCCCGGGGATCACTGATTTACATGAGAGCATGTGTGTGTGCTAGGTCACTTCATTTGTGTCCGACTCTTTACAACTCCATGGACTGTATAGCCCACCAGGCTCCTCTGTCCATGGGATTCTCCAGGCAAGAATATCAGAGTGGGTTGCCATGCCCTCTTCCAGGGGATCTTCCCAACCCAGGAATTGAATCTGCGTCTCTTATGTCCCCTGCATTGGCAGGTGGGTTCTTTACCACTGAACCACCTGGGGAGTCTTTATATGGGAGAGAGAGGTCTAAACATAGTTTTAGCTTGATAATAAAGTCTAGTCAATTGGTAATTTAGAAACACCAGGAAAAGACACACAACTCTGATGACTGTGAAGAAGATACTTTTGTTGAGTTTTAGTGATTAAGTAGGATTTTGCTTAACAGAGAAGCAGAGGGCAGTCTAGACAGAAGGGGGACAGCAGGAGAAAGCTTGAGGCAAAGCCATGGAGGTTTGGCCTCAGAGATCTGACTGAACCAGACCGGTCAAAGTCCAGCAGGAATTCAGATGACAGATGTCCATTACAGAGGCCAGTTTTTTTAACCCACCAATTAACAACTCTGACACTGAGGGAGTGTCAGATCCCACATGTTAAGGGCTTATTTCCACAAGACTGCGCCTTCTCACATTCCAGATGTCAACCTGTGCTTCTGACAGACCAGTTATAGACCAGAGGTTCCCATGAACCTCAGTTTGATACACTTGCTAGATTGGCTCACAGAACTCAGGGAGAGGTTTACTTATGTTTTCCAGTTTCTTTTAAAGAAATCAGATGAACAGTCAGATGAGGAGGTAGGGGCAAGGTCCTGAAGGGACCTGAATGCATGGACTTCTGTTCCCAAGAAAGTGGGGTGTCCCACCCTCTCAGCATGTGGATGCATTCACTAGCCTGTGCTTGCATGCTTAGCTGTGTCCAACTCTTTGTGCCAGGTTCCTCTTTCCATGTGATTTTTCAGGCAAGAATACTAGCCTCCAGGGGATGTTCCTGACCAAGGAATAAAAACAAACATCCGTGTGTCTCCTTCATTGCAGGTGGATTCTTTACCCACTGGGCTCCCCTTGTGGCTCAGCTGGTAAAGAATCCTCCTGCAATGCGGGAGACCTGGGTTTGATTCCTGGGTTGGGAAGATCCCCTGCAGAAGGGAAAGGCTACCTACCCTAGTATTCTGGCCTGAAGAATTCCATGGACTGTATAGTCCATGGGGTCTCAAAAAGTCGGACACGACTGAGTGACTTTCACTTCACTCTTTACCCACTGAGCCACTGGGGAAGCCAACTGGAAGCTCATCCAATCTTGTTCCCCTTCCCAGTTGTCCTTGGAGCTGAAAGTTCCAGTTTCTGGTGACCAGCCCCATCTTGAAGCTATCTAGTGGCCCCACCCCCTTAAGCATAAGCTCAAAAGAGTCTCCCTATGAATAACAACAGACTCCCATCACTCAGGCAATTCCAAAGCTTTGAAGAGCAATGCACAAGTAACTGGAGACAAAAATCAAATACATTTCTTATTATACCATAGTAGGTAACAACCTGGATAGATTTCTAAGACATGCTGGAATGGAAAAAAGAACATTTTGTTGAATGAAAAGTAGGGTATAATGTCATTTATGTAATATCATTCAAATTCTATGAATATGTGTGTTTCCATGTGTGTGAATTGTTTCTCATGTGAACTCTCCATATACTTTGCTTATTTTCTATTGGTGAGTGGAGATTTATATTTTTATATAAATTTTTCAAAGATATCTCAAAATCTGTAATAGATGTTTATCTCAAGATCTGTAATATATGTTTTAAATATTTCATCTGTTTCTCATGTGCCAGTTGATATTCTTTGAGATTTTTTTAACTTCAAAGATTTTGAAAGAGATCATTCTATTAAATTTTCTGATTGCAAACGCATTCTTGTAAAAAAGAGATTTCAAACTTAATAAGAGTGGGGCATGAGAGTGGGGTAGTGTTCACACCTTTTCTGAGTTCCAAAAAGTGAGTGCCACTAGACTCAGTGTGAAATTTTAGGAGCAAGCAAGGCATAATGGTTAAGTCAGACAAATGTAAGTTCAAATCCAACCTCCTCCTACAGGTTGTGTGATACTGTATAAGTCACCAAACCTTTTTGAGTTTCAGTCTCCTCATCTATAATAAGGATGAATGCCTTCCTCAAAGTGTTGTAAGGATTTAAGAAGATCTCAGAGATTAAATATCTGGCCTAAAGTAGGTTCTAGCTCATTTTTAATTTCTTTGCTCAGTTCCAAACAAAGCTAGTGCTCTTTGCTCTACCTTATGCTTTTTTGGGGGACCTGTCCATTCATGTGGCCTTCAGACAGAGGCCTCTGAAATCAATGAGAACAATTTTATCTTCACTATAGACACTACTGTCAAGGACTGTGGTTGATGGAATGTCCATGTGGATGAATGCCATGGTACATGTGCAAAAAAAAAAAAGGAATAAATAAAATATATGCTATATAAGGTATGACGACAATAAATATGTAAATGAATACATATGCACATCTTCTTAGTTGACAATATTATATCAATATGTAAGGTAACATACATATATACTATATAAAAAAGTAAATTAACAAACTGTATGTGAAGTCGCTCAGTCGTGTCTGACTCTTTGTGAACCCATGGACTGTAGCCTGCCAGGTTCCTCTGTCCATGGAATTTTTCTAGGCAAGAGTACTGAAGTAGGTTGCTGTTTCCTTTTCCAGGGGATAATCCCAACCTAGGGATCGAACCCGGGTCTCCTACATTGCAGGCAGATACCTTACTATCTGAGCCACCAGGGAACAAACTGTGTAAAAGGAGATATATGTATACACACAACATAAGTACATGGATGTTGTATGGGAGGAAAAATAATTTTCCCTCTATCCTTCTGGGGCCTTGGCTGAGACCCCCCTGTGTAATAAAAGATAGATTAAGAAGGAAATGGCAACCCACTCCAGTACTCTTGCCTGGAAAATCCCATGGACGGAGGAATCTGGTAGGCTATTGTCCATGGGGTCGCAAAGAGTTGGACACGATTGAGCGACTTCACTTCACTTCACTTCAACCTTAGAAAAACAAACAGGAATTTGATACCATATATACCTCCTGTATACATAGGCGATAATCCAGGAAAACTGAGTAACTCCCTGAAATAGCCCAAACGACCACCTTAAATAGCATCTTCAGCTAAAGACAAAAGAAAGATCTTTGGAGGGAGGGGCAGTTATGAGATGCTATCAAACAAAATACAAAACATCAAACACATTTAACAGGACTAGAATCTGAAATCCACACAGGTATGTTACAGTTTCCACTGAAAACATTATTTTATTCTCTACACTTACCCCCATTTCTATCAGAGATAATCAAAGGAAGACTAGTTAGTTTGCAAAATGAGTCTAGTAAGGGAAGTCTCCTTTGTAAGGGTGTCTTCCTCTTGGTACCAGGAAGAGGAGGATGACAGAAATTATAAACTCATAGAGAAGGAGCAAACTTAAATAACAACACTCTTGTTTACTGTGCTTTGACTACAAAACCATGCCCCATAGGGTTAACAGAAGCTGGCACCTTAACCGAAATCCTTGAGTGTATCTTACAGAACAGCAGATAAGGGAACAGCTTGTTTAAAAAAAAAAAAAAAAAAACCCTCTGTTTGTAATCTGTCTTTACTGATTAAGCATGCTTTCAATTTTTTTTTCTATTTTTTTTCCTTCTTCAGTTGCATATCCTCCAAGCTTAGGTAATATATCATAAGACTTCTTAACCACCCCTACCGTCTCTGACGTAGGGGTCACTATAGTAACGGGGCTTAAGTTGTTTTCTAGGAACTTGGAGTTAGCTCCTGTCCAGTTCAAGCTGGCTAAAACTGGTTGGGACCACCAATCCTAAAATCAAGCCTGCACAGGTGTCCAATGAAGGACCTTTTAACATCAGAGGGCCAAAAACTCCACCCTTAGATTATAAGCACCTCCATTTGTTCATAACATACATCCCATGAAGAAGCAGGTAACTCAGATACGCCTGCACAAAACACTAATTACCTAACCTTTTCCCTACCACCTCCAATCACCTTTCCCCAGGCCTATGGCCACCCTGCTTCTTTATCCCATAAATATCTCAAGCCTCTCAACATTGGGGAGGCAGACTTGAGACTTGTTCTCCTGTCTCCTCATATGACTGCCTTGTGAATAAACTTGTCCTCTGCTATAAAACCTCAGCATCTCATCATTTGGCTTGCTGAACATCAAGCAAATAAAGCCAGTTCAGTAACAGTAACCACCTGTGACTGCTCCCACCCCCACCAACATCTTTTGTCTTTAGCAGAAGATAATATTTAAGGTGATGGCTTGGGCCATTTGGGGGAGTTACTCAGTTTTGCTGGGTACCTCCTCACAGGAGGTATCCGTGCATGCATGCTAAGTCATTTTAGTCGTGTTGACTCTTTATGACCCCATGAACTGAACAGGAGGTATACATGATATTAAACTTATGCTTGTTTTTCTCCTGTTAGTCTGTCTTTTATTACAGCAGATCTCAGCCACAACATTGGAAGGGTAGAGAGAAAATTATATTTCTTCTCCTACACAGTTAAAGCCTTGTTAATATAACCAGTGTTTCTAATTGTGTCCTGTTAATTGCTAATTGCCATGAAAACTACCCAGTAAGGTTCTAAATTCTGGAGGGATCAGATAGGGAGGAAAATCAATTGTTTCACCTTTGTTCATAAGGGTATACTTTGTGTGTGTGTTAGTCACTCAGTTGTGTCTGACTCTGCAACCCCAGTCTGTTAAGCTCCTCTGTCCATGGAATTCTCCAGGCAAGAATACTGGAGTGGGTAGCCATTCCCTTCTCCAGGGTATCTTCCCGACCCAGTGATCAAACCCGCATTTCCTGCATTGCAGGTAGACTCTTTACCATCTGAGCCACCAGGGAAGTTCCAAGAGTATACTTGGACAACTAGATATAAGTCATAGATAGCTTACTGCTACTGCTAAGTCACTTCAGTCGTGTCCGACTCTGTGCGACCCCATAGACAGCAGCCCACCAGGCTCCCCCGTCCCTGGGATTCTCCAGGCAAGAACACTGGAGTGGGTTGCCATTTCCGTCTCCAATGCATGAAAGTGAAAAGTGAAAGTGAAGTTGCTCAGTCGTGTCCGACTCTTAGCAACCCCATGGTCTGCAGCCTACCAGGCTCCTCTGCCCGTGGGGTTTTCCAGGCAAGAGTACTGGAGTGGGGTGCCGTTGCCCATAGATAGCTTAAGAGAAAAGAAAAATAGGTTTCCTTAAATGTGGAAAACAAAACATTGAATAAAGATGTTTCAAACAAGTCATAAAAAATTCCAGTCATCCTCATTAGTTGATTCAGCCCCACATAAATTAACTCTTGTTGATCTTGTTCTTTTGTTAGCAGTTTTATGAATACAATTTTTTCATTAGAGTTCTGTACATTCTTATCCAGTCCAGTGGTATGATGTGAAAGATTTCAGAAATTGTAGTTCTCATAGTCCTACCCATGAATCTGGAAGATGAAGCACTTTTGCAAAATCATCAGAATAAAAAAATCAGTTCAGTTCAGTTGCTCAGTCAAGTCTGACTCTTTGCAACCCCATGGACTGCAGCAGGCCAGGCTTCCCTGTCCATCACCAGCTCCAGGAACTTGCTCAAACTCATCTCATGTCCATTGAGTTGGTGATGCCATCCAACCATCTCATCCTCTGTTGTCCCCTTCTCCTCCTGCCTTCAATCTTTCCCAGCATCAGGGTCTTTTCCAGGGAGTCAGTTTTTTGCATCAGGTGGCCAAAGTATTGGAGTTTCAGTTTCAACATCAGTCCTTCCAGTGAATATTCATGACTGATTTCCTTTAGGATTGACTGGTTTGATCTCCTTTCTATAAAGGAAAAAAGGCTTAAAAATGGCTATCATTAAAGATATGATGAGAGTACATTGTAGTGCAATTGATAAGGAAATTTGGCTATTTCTGTGACAGTATTTTAAGATAATTAGAATTATGACTGATAATATTATACTAGGACATATCAGAAATCTAGAAATTTTCATACAATTTCTGGAACACTTATATTTAACATATACGAATATAACCCAAAGAAAGTTTAAAATATCAAATAAGCCTAATTAGTTTAATAGCTCATTTTTTTTAAAGGAGAGAGAATAAATCTTTTGAAATTTTCCAGAGCACCTTTGGGAAATTCCAGAATTAGTTCGAGGTCAAAAAGACTTCGTTTATAATTTGATTTGGGGAAGTTAATAAAAAATAAAAAAAGGTGGATGCTTGACTAAGAAGGATCACAGATCATTATGAAGCTACTTAATTATCCATCTAACCAAAGTGAAAAAAGATTTTAAAGGCAAATACTCATAAGACTTGGTTTTAAGTAACTGGAGACCTGATGATGAATATGAAGCATAGGAAATTACTTCGGTAAGACACAAAATCTTTATTTTTTCTAGGCAGATTAAAAGGTAAAGAAAAACCTTTCACAATCTCTTGTCAAGAGCAGACTGATAGTCTATGAAACTTTTTCCTTATACCAGAGAAAAAGAGAATTAAGTTTTAGTTTTATATAGGTACACCATGGACTGTAGCTTGCCAGGCTCCTCTGTCCATGGAATTTTCCAGGCAAGAATACTGGAGTGGCTTGCCAATCCCTATCTCAGGGGATCTTCCCCATCCAGGAATCAAACCCACATCTCATGCATTGGCAGGCAGATTCTTTACCACTAGCACCACCTGGGAAGCCCCACACTATTGATATTAAAGCTTATTTTTAAAGACCCTTATAATATCAATTTGATTATATTCTTTGCAGCCAAAGATGGAGAAGCTCTATATAGTCAGCAAAAACAAGACCGGGAGCTGACTGTGGCTCAGATCATGAGCTCCTTATTGCCAAATTCAGACTTAAATTGAAGAAACTGGGGAAAACCACTAGACCACTGAGGTACGACCTAAATCAAATCCCTTGTGACTATACAGTGGAAGTGAGAAATAGGTTTAAGGGACTAGATCTGATATACAGAGTGCCTAATTAACTATGGATGGAGGTTCGGGCCATTGTACAGGAGACAGGGATCAAGACCATCCCCAAGAAAAAGAAATGCAAACAGACAAAATGGCTGTCTGAGGAGGCCTTACAAATAGCTGTGAAAAGAAGAGAAGTGAAAAGCAAAGGAGAAAAGGAAAGGTACAAGCATCTGAATGCAGATTTCCAAAGAAAAGCAAGGAGAGATAAGAAAGCCTTCCTCAGCAATCAATGCAAAGAAGTAGAGGAAAACAATAGAATGGGAAAGACTAGAGATCTCTTCAAGAAAATTAGAGATACCAAGGGAACATTTCATGCTAAGATGGACTCAATAAAGGACAGAAAGGGTAGGGACCTAACAGAAGCAGAAGATATTAAGAAGAGGTGGCAAGAATACATAGAAGAACTGTACAAAAAAGATCTTCATGACCCAGATAATCACGAAGGTGTGATCACTCACACTCACCTAGAGCCAGACATCATGGAATGTGAAGTAAAGTGGGCCTTAGGAAGCATCACTATGAACAAAGCTAGTGGAGGTGATTGCATATCTCACACATTAGTTAAGTAATGCTCAAAATTCTCCAAGCCAGGCTTCAGCAATACATGAACCGTGAACTTCCAGATGTTCAATCTGGTTTTAGAAAAGGCAGAGGAAACAGAGATCAAATTGCCAACATCCGCTGGATCATCAAAAAAGCAAGAGAGTTTCAGAAAAACAACTATTTCTGCTTTATTGACTATGCCAAAGCCTTTGACTGTGTGGATCACAATAAACTTTGGAAAATTCTGAAGGAGATGGGAATACCAGACCACCTGACCTGCCTGTTGAGAAACCTGTATGCAGGTGAGGAAGCAACAGTTAGAAGTGGACATGGAACAACAGACTGGTTCCAAATAGGAAAAGGAGTACGTCAAGTCTGTATATTGTCACCCTGCTTATTTAACTTATATGCATGTTATATCATGAAAAAGCTGGGCTGGAAGGAAGCACAAGCTGGAATCAGGATTGCCGGGAGAAATATCAATAACCTCAGATATGCAGATGACATCACCCTTATGGCAGAAATTGAAGAACAACTAAAGAGCCTCTTGATGAACGTGAAAGAAGAGAGTGAAAAAGTTGGCTTAAAGCTCAACATTCAGAAAACTAAGATCATGGCATCCAGTCCCATCACTTCATGGCAAATAGATGGGGAAACAGTGGAAACAGTGGCTGACTTTATTTTCTGGGGCTGCAAAATCACTGCAGATGGTGATTGCAGCCTTGAAATTAAAAGACACTTACTCCTTGGAAGGAAAGGTATGACCAACCTAGACAGCATGTTAAAAAGCAGAGACATTACTTTGCCAACAAAGGTCCATCTAGTCAAGGCTATGGTTTTTCCACTAGTCATGTATGGATGTGAGAGTTGGAATATAAAGAAAGCTGAGCGCTGAAAAATTGATGTTTTTGAACTGTGGTGTTGGAGAAGACTCTTGAGAGTCCCTTGGACTGCAAGGAGATCCAACTAGTCCATCCTAAAGGAGATCAGTCCTGGGTGCTCACTGGAAGGACTGATGTTGAAACTGAAACTCCAATACTTTGGCCACCTGATGCGAAGAGCTGACTCATTTGAAAAGACCCTGATGCTGGGAAAGATTGAGGGCAGGAGGAGAAGGGGACGAAAGAGGATGAGATAGTTGGATGGCGTCACCGACTCAATGGACGTGGCTTTGGGTAGACTCCGGCAGTTGGTGATGGATAGGGAGGCCTGGCGTGCTGCGGTTCATGGGGTCGCAAAGAGTCGGACACAACTGAGTGACTGAACTGGACTGAATCAATATCAGTTTTAGCCAGCCTGACTACACATGGTGAGATGCTTTTCCTTGTCAAGCAGTGTGGTTGATGGAATGAATACCTATATAAATATCATGGCACATGTAAAGAAAAAGGAATAAACAAAATATATGCTATATAAGATATAAATACAAATATACATATGAATACATAAAGGTATTCAGATATATATCATATAATTATATAAAGTAATACATATATGTGTTAGTCCCTCAGTCATATCCAACTCTTTGGAACCCCATGGACTATAGCCTGCCAGGCTCCTCTGTCCATGGGGATTCTCCAGGCAAGAATACTTGAGTGGGTTGCCATTTCCTTTTCCAATACACATATATACTATATAAAAAGTAAGTTATGAGTATATAAAAGGAGATATATATATTTACACATGCAATATAAGTAATGCATATTAATATTATTTTCTCTACATAGAGAAACTAATTTATATCTTCTTTTATACTTTTCTATATTTGCATATATTTTTCTATTAGAAATATGTAACTTCCCATTCAGAGAAAAAGTGACAATAGTATAAGATCACTCTTATACTATTATACTATTATACTATTTAAACCCCCTGCTCCCCTACACACACACACTTATCTTGACCTGAGACAGGGAAAAACCACCTAACAACAGGTTGCTTCTTGTGCCATCTCACTACCCCTGCCTCCCCAGGAAGAAGCTGATAACTGTGTCGGCCCAGTATCAGTCAGGATTGAGGTCTTCCTCCCCCATCACCCGATAGTTTCTCCTTCCCTCTTCTTGAATGAATGAGTGTGTTAGTCGCTCAGTCGTGTCCGACTCTTTGCAACCCCATGAACTGTAGCCCACCAGGCTCCTCTGTCCATGGAACTTCTCAAGCAAGAATACTGGAGTGGGTTGTTAATCCCTTCTCCAAAGGATCTTCCCGACCCAGGGATCGAACTGGGATCGCAGCACTGTCACAGCATAGTGACTCAGATGGTAAAGAGTCTGCCTGCAATGCAGATGTGGCTTCCATTCCTGGGTAGGGAAGATCCCCTGGAGAAGGGAGTGGCAACCCACTCCGGTATTCTTGCCTGGAGAATTTCATGGACAGAGGAGCCTGGCGGGCCCCAATCCTTGAGGTCGCAAAGAGTCGGATTTGGATTTGACTGAGCCACTAACACACTCACTCACTCAAGGAGAGGGAAGGAGAAACTATTGGGTGATGGGGGGAGAAGACCTCAATCCTGCCAGACACTACTGAGTAGCTGTTTTCTACTCGCAGTTCTGGCTAAGGCCACGAGATGGCGAGCTTACCTCTAGTTTCTAAACTTAAAAAAAGTATTATCTTGGCAAAGAGGTGTAAAGAAAAACTTCATTTTTTACACACAGACCATGAATCAGTGAATTCAGTAGAATCTCACTCTGAAACATGTATATTTATAGTAAAGGATAGAAGGATATTCAATCAGATTCTTGCTTACTATGCACTGAGTGTGTGTGTGCTCAGTCATTTCAGTCCTGTCCTGCTCTGTGTGACCCCACGGACTGTAGCCCACCAGGCTCCTCTGTCCATGGGATTCTCCAGGCAAGAATACTGGAGTGGGTTTCCATGCCCTCCTCCAGGGGATCTTCCCCACCCAGAGATCAAACCTGTGTCTCCTGCATTGCAGGCAGATTCTTTAACCGCTGAGTTTCTGGGATGCACTGCATACCACAAGCCAAAATCCCTATTTCCATATCTAACTGCCTATTGGACATTTCCACCTGGAAAAAGATAATAGTGTGGAAACTCACCCAAATGCACAAACCAACAAGGACAGCATACTTAGCAAATCCAAATAAATTATTCCCTAAGCCCCAGAAAGCTGCAATCTAAATTGGAGGCAGACTGGGGAGAATACAGAATTTGATTCAGATAAATCTGAGAACACACAGTCTACCTCTTATTTATCTGTATAATCTTCCTCATTTGTAAAAATAATTGTATTTCTGAATGGGAAAGGGAGCAGTCTCTGGGCATTTTGCAAGAACCCTGAACCTGATCCCTCTATGCTTCCTCACCAGAGGGGCTCCCACTCCCAGGCATTGTGGGCATCCTGCTTAGTACACAGCTCTCTCCAGGGTCCTGGACCCTCAATGGTTTGTGCTCTGGAGTTGGCGGCTGGTAGCTTCTTGGACATGTGACAGGGATGTGAGCCCTCTGTGTGAGCAGGGAAGTGGTGAGAGGCCCAGACAACCAGGCTCTGGATGCTGCTGACCCTCCACCATCAACACCTCCAAAATGTTTTCACACCAACCCACAGCCTGACTGCCCTGACCCCTGGTACTGCAGTGCATAGGGGTGTTCACACAGGAGTGACACCTCTTTTCTCCTGAGCTGTCAGACCACAGGCCTTTGAAGCTCCCTTTACCTGGGGGCACCTGTACCTCTGGGCCTGGGCTGACGCAAACATCAGAAGCGCCGCACCAGCACACACAGACCTAAAGTCACCATAGAACCACCCAAACAGGCCAGGGCACATCTGAGGCCCTTCCGGGAATCTGAGCAAGGTGAGTGGGAGAGGGATGGGTGAGGTCTTGTCTGAGGTCTAATTCCATTTTGGGATGGGGGGCGGGTACTTCACTGGACTCTGACAGAAGGGGCAGGCCCTTCTGCTTCAGCCCTAAGTTACCTGGTTAGGCCCAGGCCAGACACCTGTTTGCTCAAGTATCCCAACCAGTGTTTCCAGTTGGGAATCCTTGGGCTTATCTCCTCCCCTATAGAAGATTCCTCTAAAGAGGGAGGGAGAAGGAAGGAGAGGCAAAGTGCTCTGACCTGCAATGGGGACAGTCGTTGTCTTCCAGGTATGCATGTCTAGGACAGTCTGGGCCTCAGCCTAGAAGAGTGGTGCCTGCTGCAGGCTGGAGCAGAGAAACCAATGTCAGACCACCCTGGAGAGTGGTGTGCCTTGGGGGAGCCCTTCCACATCCTGTCCAGGGAGCTAGATTCATCCTGTCATATAGAACTGGTGAATTGCTGGACTCTCATCTCACTCCAGCCAGAATCCAGCCCAATCAGCATCATCAGGCTACCATAATCTTGAGGAATGATCTGAAGACATGAAGATCCTCCAAATGGCATCACACAGTGAAAAAATTAAAAGCAAAATCAAGGGCACAGGACTGGCTTACCACTTTGAGATCTGATTACCAAAGAACTTTGAACTTATTTTTGATGTACTTTACTCATATTGTGAGGAAGTAGTGCAAGGCATTACAAAATGTCAGTCATAGAAAATACATCTTGCTGTTTTGTCAGCTCTCTTAGGTTTTTATTTATTTATACCGTATTTATTCTGTATATGGTCTTGCTTTGCTGCAAAAAAATCTAAACTTTTTGTTTATTTTTGTCTGTGCCATGCCACATGTGGGATCTTGGTTCTCCAACCAGGGATCAAATCCATGCCCCCTGCATTGCAAGCATGGAGGCTTAATTATTGGGCCACCAGGGAAGCCTCCCCCCCAAATTAAATTTTATGTAGTAAAATTGATTTTTCCTTAAAAAATAAGGAATTTTTAATTCCTTATTTAAAAATATGGTTGGACAAGGCTTTTACCTCTTTAGTTTTCTTATAATCATCTGTACTTCTATTTATGTCATAATTTATCCTTACTAAAACTAGGAATATATTGTATATACCTAGCAGTCACTTTCTAGCTTATGTGCTTATAAACAGAAAAGCAGATTTAGTGGGTCTGGGTTAGAGCCCAGGTCTCTGCTTATTTTATAGGAGAAACACTGACACCTGAAATATTTAAATTTTACCGTTAAATTTGGGGAAACAGTACCTCTCCCAGACCCTTTGGAATTGCAAGTTATACTTTCTAGAGATGTGAACACACTGAAGCTTATGTAGTTCATCAGACAGACTGGGTTCATGATTGGGTTACAATTCTGAGAAATTATTAACCACTGTCTGTGTTTCTAGAGTGAATACAGTCAATAAAACAAAATTTTAGGTTTTTACAAACAAGTTTAACACAAATCATATCTGATACAGACATATAGTAATTTAATGACTTACAAAGTATTTCTGCGTGTTTCATGTTGGTGTAGGGTGGGGCAGATGGGTAATATCCTAGCTTGAGCTTAAGTCATAATTTCCTCTTATACATACTGAGCAAGTTAGAGGAATTGGTAAGGCAAGCCTGCCAGAAGCCTCTGGGAGAGAACTCACCCTAAGACAAGTATTGGAGAATTACAACCATAGTTATCCTTGGAAATCATTTGAAAGAGGGGGGTTCCAATTCTAGGCACATAGCATTGTGTCTGGCTCACAAATTTTTCTCCAAGCCCAGGTGAACTCATGTTTGCTTCCAATGGAGAAAAGGGAGGCTTTCGGGAGAAAAGGGCTATTTTGCTAAGAATTCTATAAGACTTAAGAGGTTTTAAGCAGCACTGGAATAGTATCCACCTGGATAGGTGTAATATTAAAGCTAGAGAAGGGGCATCCTTCATATATCTTAAGAGACGGTTCATTCAGCTTTGGTCCTGAAGGGACTCTAGAGCGATCAGTAAAGCTATGCACCTGGAGAACTCTGGTACCTCAGCTGTGACGGGGGCCACGGAAGGAGCAGGATCCAGGAGAAGGGGCAGCTATAGCCAGCAGACATGGCAGTATCCAGGAAAGAGAACAGCAGGACAGAAGTATGTAGCACTTATCTGGCATCACACAGGATTTGTGAGTGCAAACAAGACCTTTGGGTACCATCCCCAGTATGTGAAGGCAATCTATAGGGGATGGGTCCAGCCTGTGCCAGTAGGGGAAAAAATATAGCTCACATGACCTTCACCTCACTTGGTTCCACCCGAGGCCCCGTAATAAATAAACCATAAATAATAAATCATCTTATTCCTATTTAAGTAGGAAAACAATACCCTTAAACAAATGTGAGTACAGTACCTGGTTTACATTTCTGTCTAAGAGATTCAGGAAAAAAACAGGGGATTTACTTTTCTTTTTTAAAGTTCTGAAAAGTATTTATTAAGTGCCACATTATGTTTATAAGCTGATTGACAAATTATTTCATTGCTTTACAATTTTTCCCATTGTATTGTCTTTTTTTGGTAACACATGTAAAATGTTCTCATCTTGAGAAAATGAGAAATTCAGATGAAGCAAAAATGAAAAAACAAACCACCTGTTATCCTACCACACAGATAGTCACTGTTAAACCTCTTTAGTATATACTTTGAGTTTTTTCTTTGCATATTAATATATAAATATACACTTTTTACAAAAATGGGATACTACATATACTTTTTGAAAATTGCTTTTTTCCACTCCACAATATATACTGTGCATCTTCCCATGCAAATGGAGAAGACATGATAGAAAGAGGATGTCTTGCAGATGGGGGTGAGACGCAATTTTATGCCAGTTACAAGAGAAATACTTCAAAGCCACACAAAAAGTTCAGATTAGGAAGACGTTGTAAGGTATGTAAGAAAAAGCAACGTTCAAGTAATAATACATCAGGCAAAACAAAATTCAAAGCTGAACACATTAAATAGGATAAGGACGGTTCCGCCTGGCCTTCCAATGCATGACCATCAGTTTGTTTCGTACTCGCTTCATCTCTTCCATCTCCTCTGCTACCTTTATCATCTCCTCGTTGCTTAAATTTCTGCCGTGTATGTCCCCTCTAAATTGCGGGCGGGAGCGGGCCAGCCTTTCCTTAAAGCTTCCCTCTTCTAGCTTGTGTTTGCCCACTCCGCAGGGAGGCTGCTCCATGGGAGGGCGCGCCTCAAAAAGGTCCTTCCTCGACAGGCGCTCCTGAGGAGGGCGCTCCTCGGACTCGAGCATCTCGGGAAGAAGCTCAGGAAGGAGTTCGTCGGGAAAGAACTCCTCCTCCGAGGACACCTCCTCCGAAGACTGCTCCTCCGGAGACGACTTTTCGGGAGACGGCTCCACAGAAGGCCGCTCTTCATCCGCCTTGGGCGAGCTCTGTGGCTGCTCCTCGGGCTCTTTGCAGGCTTTTTCCATGTTCAGGATGGTCTTTTTTTTTAAGCACGGTGATACAGAGGAGACAAGAAAGAGGCGAGTCAGAATACGCGCTGCCTGGACTAAGACCCCGCCCACGAGTTCCAATACCTGCCTCTTCCCCAGTCTGGGCCCGGGTCCGTCAAACTACGCTGACTGAGGGGCTCTCCGGCCCCCGGGAGCCCGCCGCGTCTGGCTCCCCTCTCAACCCCCGCCACCTTGTCGCCCCCTCCTTCCGAAAGCCCACCATTTTCCCGGCAGGCCTTGCCACACAGGCCTCTCCCGCAGGGACCGGGGCGGAGCGGGCCGGCGGTGCCGTGGACCCGGCTCCCTCCAGCAACCTCCCTCGCACCCCATCCCGGCCCGCTGCCCACCCCTTCCCCTATCTGGACCTCTCCCGGCGGCTGGTTCCGAGGCGGCCTCTCCTCCAGGTGCCCCGCTGTGACCTGCGGAGCTGCAGACTGTCGCCGAGACAGGGTAGGGGGCGGGGAGGAGGGAAAAACTGACACACGCCCCTTTTCTGGGCAACGGTCGCCGACCCCCCCCCGTATTCCCCTGCCCCCACCCTGCTCCATCTGAAAGCTTCGTCCTCCCCGCCCCCCCCACCCCGCCCCTACCCAGTAACGCTCGTCATTTCTATTCAGGCGGGAAGTGAAAGCGAAGGTCTGCTTAGAAACTATTTCTCAACGCCCGTGTTGTCTTCCCGGACTGGGGGATCCACTCACCTCCCCAGCCCACTCCCTAGACCACCATTTTTTGTACCGAAATGGGGGCGCGGGGGCGGGGTTTTGCAGGGAGAACGCCTGGACTCAGTGCCATCCCAACCCCAAAGGTTACTGGGCAGCACCAACACTCACACCGATTTAAGAGGGCGAAGGGGACTTACTTTCTTCTGCTTTTCCCCTCGTCCAAAGGGCGATAGGCATATGGTGTCTGGACAGGCAAAAAGGACCAGGACGAGAAGGACTTGGGCAGACACGGGCTCTGGTCACGTGAGGGCCGCGCGTCACCGCCGAGCTCAGATCCCCGGTTACCACTCTGACCGGCGGCCGCGCTGCCGCAACCAGCCGGTATTTCTTGATCCCCGACACACTAGACATCGTCACTCACCTCTCTTTTGTTTATGTGTGCCTTTTGTTGGTTACTAGAGACGGTCATCATCCAGTCTTGAGGGTTATTGCCTCTTCCTCTCTGTCTCTTTCCTTGATAACACCTCTCTCCCTCATTCTCCTGTCATCAGCTACCAAGGCCCATTATTTCCCTAACAGTTCAGATCCTGCACTGAAACCGGACTGTTTCTCTTTAATGAGTCACTATCATATGCCACCTCTTCCAGTTTTAATCCACATCCATAACTCAATCATGTCCGTTTAGGTGCTATCAAAATGACTCTCATGTCTTGTCATTTTCGTGGACAATAAGCTTTCACTTTTCCGTGACTTCAGGATTTTTTGAGTCTCTAGACCTAAATCACAAACAGAAGCGCCAGTCTAAATTAGTAATCATTCAGTTCTAGAACTCTAGAATAAAGTAAAGTTTGTAAAAAACGTGAATCTAAAAAGACTGAGTACTTTGATTTTCATAAGTCAGAATGCACATTCATGCATCTAAGTACAAATAGTTTGAAAACATTGATTATCTGAAATGGGAGCATTTTTGATAGAGAACATGGCATTATTAATGGGCTTCCCTTGTAGCTTAGTCGGTAAAGAATCTGCCTGCAGTGCGGAGATATGGGTTCAATCACTGGGTTGGGAAGATCCCCTGGCGAAGGAAATGGCAACCCACTCCAGTATCCTTGCCTGGAAAATCTTACGGACAGAGGAGCCTGGTGGGCTGCAGTCCATGGGGTTCCAAAGAGTCGGGCACGACTGAACGACTTAACACTATGGCATTACTATATATATATGTATGTATTTGCATATTGTATATATGTACTCTACATATATATACAATTCAGTAATTATAATAGAAGTAAGAATTTGCTGGAACTCAAAAGATTCAGCACAGAGGACATTCATATTGAACTATGCAATAATTCTGTGGACTGCACACAGTAGCAGGATTAAAATCATGCTAACACAGTTATTACAAGCATATGTTTTTGGATCTAATGATGTTTTATGATATTCAACTTCATACCTGCGTCTCACACCAACCTAGATGCCACTTTATCATGCAGATGCCCTTTCTTCCAGAGAGCAGACTATACCTCTCCTCGCTGTATTTTACACTTTCAGGGTAGGTTACCATTACACCTGTGAGGATCCTAGGTGGTCTAGTAAGTTTCCAAACAGAAGTTCATATGTGGAATTCCCCATTTTAAGAGCTTTTAGTCACTTTTCTTGAACATCTAATTTACTTTGTGTTGAGAAGCATCAAAACAGCTAAATATTAATGTACCTTTATATCCTTTCCATAACTGTTTTACTTTTCTATTTTTTTATGTCTTAAAAAAAATGGCAACCCAACTGATTCTTTTTTTAATTTTTAAAAATGTATTTATTTTTCTAGTATTTTTGACTGCACTGGGTCTTCGTTATTTCGAGCGGGGGCTACTCTCTAGTTGCGGTATGAGGGCTTCTCATTGCGGTGACTTCTCTTGCTGCAGAACATGGGTTCTAAAGCACATGGGCTTAGTCACTCCATGGCATGTGGAATCTTCCCAGACTAGGGATTGAACCTGTGTCCTGTGCATTGGCAGGCAAATTCTTAACCACTGGACCACCAGGGAAGTCCCAATATATGTCTTTTAAACCAAGTTTCAATATACCTTGTTTATTCTTTTTTTGCCAGGTCACACAGCTTTCAGGATCTTAGTTCCTGGACCAGGGATCCAACCCACAGACTAGGGATCTTCTCCCTACAGTGGAAGCCTAGATTTTTAACCACTGAACCACCAGAGAAGTCCCTTTATCCATTTCACCAAGATTTGACTTCATCATTTGTATGGTTTCTTTCCAAGGGGAACCCCATTCATTTATTCTTTTATCTTTTTTTCCCTTACATCCTGTGATGGCGAACTCACTACCTTAAAAGACACCCCACTGAAATTTCAGACAGTTCTAATCATTCAGTGTACCCCCTATTCCCCCCTCTTTGAGCTGAAATGTGCCTTCCTGTAATTTACACACATTGGTCCTGGTTCTCTCTTCTGGAGTGTTACAAAAGAAGTGTGTGCATGTGTGCTAAGTTGTTTCAGTCATGTCCAACTCTTTGCAACCCCATGGACTGTAGCCTACAAGGCTTCTCTGTCCACAGGATTTCCCAGGCAAGAATACTGGAGTGGGTTGCCATGCCCTCCTCCAGGGGGTCTTCCCCACCCAGGAATCTAACCTGAGTCTCTTACATCTCCTGTACTTGCAGGTGGGTTCTTTACCACTAGCGCCACCTGAGAAGTCCGCAAAAACGTATAAAATAACAAACGTGCCATTTACCCTTGACAGCCTAACTCTGGCAAAGTTAACATTCTGCTTCTTTCCCCTGCCCACCTGTGAGACACTGTGCGATATTCTCGAGTTTTCTGTGACTCTACTTCCTCATCTGCAAAATTGGAGACAATTAGTACCTACCTCATAGGACTGGTAAGAGGAATCAATGAGTCAGTATATGTAAAGGACCTGGAGTAGTGCCCAGCAGATAGAAAGCGTTCTATAAGTATTAACTGTAATAATAGTAACTAATGATAGTATGATAATACTAATAATACTACTAATTATCATCCTTTTTTATTAACATTAATTGAACATGTGTGCCAGGCATTGCACTAAGCACTGTCACATATGCTATCTCATTTAATCTTTAAACAATTATGTTCTCATTGTTTTTTGGTTCAGTTTAATTTCCCAAGGTATTTTGGCTCATTCTAATGTGATATATTTGTTCAAAGTCACTCACCATCCTACATGCTCCTGAATTTATAAATGTCTGAAAATACTGAATTTCCTTCCTTGTGTAGCATGGAAGGATTTGGCCACATCCTTCATTCTAGAATAGCTGAGTTATATCTACAGATGCATCCTAAGATCGTACTAGATTTCGTGGATGCCATATCACACAGTTGAATCCATTTTAAGTTACAATCAGCTGAGAACCCCCCAATCCCTATTAACGCACTTCTGTAAATCAGTTTAGATTTTCTTTTAAAGAGATTATTTATTTACTTAGTTTTAACTGACCAGGGTCTTCATTGTTGCATGTCGGCTTTTTCTAATTGCAGTGATTTCGGGCCATTCTTTGCTGCAGTGTGCAGGCTTCTCATTGTGGTGGCTTCTCCTGTTGTCAAGTGGAAGCTCTCGGCATGTGGGCTTCAGTAGTTGTGGTGCACAGGCTTAGTGGCTCTGTGGCATGTGGAATCTTCCCGGACCAGGCATCAAACCCATGTTCCCTGCATTGGAAGGCAGATTCTTTATCCACTGTGCCACCAGTCTATAAGTTTAGTTTAACCCAAGTGCAGAAGCTTGTATTTTTCTGGGTTAAATGTCTGTGAGACTCACTTCCTCATTCTTTGAATCCAGATTCAGTACATTAGCTACAAAATATTAGTTTATAGCACACTATTAGTACAAAATGGGATGATAACTTCAGCAAGCTCAGGAAAGATCTAAGGGAGATCCTCAGCAAAGAGCTCTGACTTCTAATGAAAAAAAATAAATTCCTTTTCCCTTTGGGTGTGGCAGCCAGGAGTATGCCCTGCCAGACCAACCCCCCTCCTTTCCTTTCTTAGGGTGGATTTACCTTCTGCTGCTGTGACTCAGACAATAAAGAATCCACCTGCAATGTGGGAGACCTGGGTTCAATCCCTGGGTCAGGAAGATCCCCTGGAGAAGGGAATGGCAACCCACTCTAGTCTTGCCTGGAGAGCTGATAGAAGCTAATGGTTGCCTCTGAAATCTCCCAAACCAATGTAAATTAACCCTTAATGAGAACTTGGTAAACATGGAGGGCAGACAGGGAGGTATGAGGAATTAGAACCAGAAAGAAGGAATGAAGACAGTGTCTTTGTATTGGCTCTAAGTCTCTTCCTGACAGTAGATAATTTGGGGTTCCTTTGAGAGGATAAGATGAAGAGGGTTCTGCCATGGTGACAACCGTTTGGTACAAAGGAATGTGGTCTGCTACTTGGCGTATATGGGGGGAGGGAAGGTGATGATGATGAAATAATTCTTCCCATGGATTTGATTTGATACTGCTGATTTAGGGTCCCGTAAGAGTTTAGTCTAAGGAACTCCGTTTTGAAAGTGAGATGCCTCAGGTTCTGGGAGGTTACAAATTGTTCCCATGGAAACAGATAATAGTGAGTAGCAGTGGTTCAGTCACTCAATCATTTCGTGTTTGACTCTTTTGTGACCACATGGCCTGTAGTCCTCCAGGCTCCTCTGTGCATGGGATTCTTCAGGCAAGAATACTGGAGTGGATTGCCATTTCCTTCTCCAGGAGATCTTTCTGACCCAGGGACCCGTCTCCTGCATTTCAGGTGAATTCTTTACCATTGAGCCACCAAGAAAGCCCAGTGAGTGGCAGAGATGGGATTTAAACCCTGGTAATGTGACATGAGACACTGAACCTTTAACAACTTTGTAAAACTGCTACTGAGCAGTGGGCTGTAGCCATTTTTACTGTCAGTCAAGGTGGACAGTAGAGGCCTTTTCAGGGAGCAGGAGCTGAAGGTCCCAGAAGGCAGGCAGAGCAGCCATGCAGGCCAATGGGGAAGACTGTCAGCCCCTGCCAGCTGCTGCCATGACAACAGTCTCCAGGGGCGTGGCCTTTCTCTGGGAGCTCTGAGGAAGCCCAGGGTAGGTCTCTGGTTCAGGGATTCCTGCCCCCTGGTGAGACTGCACTTGTGTGGCAGATACAGAGTCCCCCTCACCCTTGCCTGCAGAGCCCCTCTCCAGCACAGACTCCATGGAGGTCTGGTTTGCCTTTGCAGGGCCCATCTGTCTGGAGATGGTCTTGAGGAATTCTGCTCTCTCCAGCCCAGAGGTTCCCCCTGCTGCTACCGCCTCTGCATTCCTTCCTAATGACACCCGTGTCAGTACTTGGATCTCCAGACTTGCTTCCTGGGACTGTAGCAGGCCCCATCCAGCCTGGGGCTCCCAGGCCTGCCTCCCCTACTCCCGCCCCAGGGGGAATAGCCAGGTGGGAAGTGCAGTGACAGGAGCCCCCTCTCTTCTGCTTCTGGCCTCATCCTAACTGAACCAGGACACACATACACACACACGCCCACACACACACTGCAGATGTCCAGAGAAATGAGGAAGGGACACACACACACACACACCCTTGCAGATGCCCAGAGAAAGAAGGAAGGGACTCTGAAGAAAGGTGGGGTGGCACCTCAGTTTTCTGGGAGACACTCATGGGGAGGGAAGGCAGGTGCAGACCTGGACTGAAGGACGCAGTAGCGGGCTCTTGGCTGGGCAGGGCTTGGGCTGTCACTGGCTGAAGGGCTGTGGAGGCTGGCTGCCTTCTACCCTTCTCCATGCCTTTGTGTCCTCCTCCTTCTCCCTGAAACGTGGGCTCAGGGGCTGTGGTAGAACAGTGAACATGGTCCCTTCCAGATCAGGATGCTCTGAGTCCACACTGTCCACCAGAGTGGAGTGGGAAGGGGTCTTTCTTAGGAACACCATTTGGCCTGACTGGGGGGCCTTTCCAGACCCTGAGTCTAGGAAAGACTGCTGCCTTTCCCAGAATCCAGATGAACTTAGAGCACAGAACTCTTCCCTCCTGAGCCCCAGCATTCTCACAGCCTTACTCACTCTTGGCGTCTTGAACTCTCAAGAGGGTCCAAATCAACCCTAGTTTTTTGAGGTCTGGGTGATAGAGGTAGGGACAGAGGCATGGTAGGCTATGTAATTTGTGGCGCCCAGTGTAAAATGACAATACAAGTCCATTTGTTCAAAAAGTAAGGAAGAAAGTGCTATTAAAAGTATTAAAATATAAAGCTTTTCCCCTGTGGTCCCTCTTTTGACGTTTTTTAAATAGACTTCGTTTTTTTAGAAGTTTTTGATTTACAGAGAAATTAAGAAGATACTATAGAGAATTCCCAAATACTCTGTACCAAGGAGCATCTTGTGCTTAGTTACTCAGTGGTGTCTGACTCTTTCTGACCCATGGAATGTAGCCCACCAGTCTCCTCTGTCCATGGGATTCTCCAGGCAAGAATACTGGAGTGGGTGGCCATTTCCTTCTCCAGGGGATCTTCCCGACCCAGGGATTGGACCCAGGTCTCCCACATTGCAGGAGGATTCTTTACCGACTGAGCCACCAGGGAAGCCACTTTATACATTAATATAATACATTTGTTGTAATTAATGAACCAGCATTGATACATTGTCATTAACTAAAGTCTTGCCTGGAGAATCCCAGGGATGGTGGGGCCTGGTGGGCTGCCGTCTATGGGGTCGCACCGAGTCGGACACGACTGAAGCGACTTAGCAGCAGCATACTTTATTCAAAGTTAGTTACTTTTTTTTTTTTTTTTTTAGATAATGCCCCTTTTTACTCCTGGATCCTATCCAGAATACTTTGAGTTGTCATGTTCTTAGGCTCCTCTTAGCTGTGACAGTTTCTCAGACTTTTACTGACTTTGATGATTTTTATAAGTATGAGCCAGGTATTTGTAGAACGACTGTCCATTTGAGATTTGTCTCATGTATTTCTCTTGGTTAAACTGGGATTATGGGTGTGGAGAGGAAGATCACAGGATAAAGTGCCATTTCATCACATCATATCATAGCTACATGCTATTGATATCATGATCATTGATGTTGACCTTGACATTGTGCTTTTTATTTATTATTTAATGTTATTCCAAGTAAAGTTGAAAATTTTAACTATTACCATAAATTTTATAGTCTGTATTCTACAATATCATTGTTAAATGCAAATACATGAGTGCTTGACTCATATTCAAAATCACCAAAATTGCATAATTCACATTTTGTAGCTCATACATGCATATTTATTTACTTCTTAACAGAACAGTGGAAATGTTGCACAAAACTCACTCAACTGTTTTTATGTTACTTTTTGGTACACGCACATGTGCACATTCTACACATGTAAAATGGAATTGCAACTGCTGGTCTATCTTTTCTTTGTCATCATTTTTAACAGTAAGTGGTTGGCAAATACAAGGAGGTAACATATGTCCTTGATGGCTCAGTGGGTTAGGAATCTGCCTGCAATGCAGGAGCCACAGGAGATGCG